>NW_027529443.1:1282848-1297113 GCF_008692635.1 Crocuta crocuta | reverse complement strand
GTCTGGAGGGAGGTGGAAGTAGTGAAGGGGCAGCCGTTCGACGTGGGCCCGCGCTACACGCAGCTGCAGTACATCGGCGAGGGCGCGTACGGCATGGTCAGGTGAGGGGGCGTTCCGGGGGAGGGGGCTCCTGAGGGTGGGGGACCCGGAGGGATGCCGAGGGCCTTCTGGGCCGGAGAGACTCCCAGTGCCCTGAGGAGGCGGGGGCTTCAGGAGGCAGGGTGGAGTCCCACGGAGGGGGGCCTTGGGGTGCTTTCTCGGGGAGCGGCGCTGCGTACGTTCTAAGGGAGGGGGCTTGGAGGCCGTAGAAGCGACCATTCTGTTATGAAGGGAGGGGCATCTGAGTGTACGCGGGGGAGCTGTGGGGCCCTTGGGCACCCTACGGACTCGGGATGAGGCGGAGAAACTAAGTATTCTTGGGGAGGTGATATCACTAGCGAAGACCGAGCGAAGGACCCTACTTTGGGGAGAGGATGTCTTGGATTCTCCCAGTAAGGGCTGCCAAAGAGTTTGGGAGAGAAGAGCCGAGCTCAGGGCTGGGCAGGGTGGGGCAGGCCGTTGGGCCTGGGGCCAGGGGCCCAGTGAGCCGTGAGGGGTCCAGGAGTGGCCTCTTGCAACTTTTAGGAGGCGTCTGTGCGCTCTCTCCTCCCCACCGGGTGCTCTGGGCCTTTGTTGGTCTGGGAGCAGCTCTGCTGCCCAGGTGCCTCGCCCTAACACCCGTGTCTGCCTCATCCCTTCTTTCCCGTCCCTCCTATGACTCCCTCCTTCTCAATGCGTGTGCCTCACTGTACATCCTCCACTCATGTCCCACCCCCTGGACCTGTCTTGGGTGAGGGAGCCCATCCTGGATAGGGGAGGATGAGAAGGCAGGGCAAGTAGAATGGACATGATTGAGGAGAGGGGAAGTCAGTGAGCAGTCAGTCTCTTCCTCTGTTTGTGAAGCCACTGAAGGGTTGCCTGGCGGGTCCCCAGCTTTCTCCCTGGAGATCCCAGGCCTTCACAGCAGGAAGGAACCAGCATTGTTTATGACTTGGCCAGAATATTCTCTTGCTCCCTCCCCTCCCTGCTCAGGCCTGGGTGGGGCCCGGGGCCTGGACTCCCCATATGTAAGGCTGCACCGACAACCTCTCTCTGGCCCTCTCAGCTCAGCTTATGACCACGTGCGCAAGGTTCGCGTGGCCATCAAGAAGATCAGCCCCTTCGAGCATCAGACCTATTGCCAGCGCACTCTGCGGGAGATCCAGATCCTGCTGCGCTTCCGCCATGAGAACGTCATTGGCATCCGGGACATTCTGCGGGCGCCCACCCTGGAAGCCATGAGGGATGTGTATCCTTCACCTTGGCCAGATGGCTGGCCAGGCATGGCCTCCGAGCTGGGCTGGGGAGAACGTGGGCTTTCCCTCTGTTTCCTTCTTCCCTGCCACACTCCAAAACACACTCAGTAAATGAAACTTTCCAGCAGGAAAAAGGCCACCGAGTGTAAGGCGACTGGGAGGCCGGAGGTGAATCGTGGCCTGCTGCTGCCCGGCTGTGTGGCCTTGGGCGAGTCTGTTCTCCATGCTCTGCCTCATTTGGGGGGAGGGTGGGGAGGGCTGGGCTCTATGGGAGCTTTGTCTTTTGACATCTGCCGCTCTGTGACGTGATCCGGCTTCTGCCCACAGTCAGTCCTTGTTTAACAGACGATGATTCTTTCCTCTCTGGGTCCTCAGACTGGAAGGAAGGGAGGAGGGAAGAAAACTGCCCTTTTTTTGAGGGCCTACTATGAGTCAAGCGCAGTGCATGCCCAGCGCTTTGACATTTCTTATTCTACCTCCCAGCTGCTTTATGAGATGGGTCATCGGCTCCATTTCAAAGATGAGGAAACTGAGCCTCAGAAAGCCTAAAATCAAGTGCTGCTGTTGCTACCTCCTACCCTCCCCCAGATGAGAACTGCCCTTCTTTCTCTGGGACTTCCTGCTCAGAGCCTCACCCCAGTCACCTGTGGACTTGACTTTGCCCAGGGAGGGACAGCCTTGCCTTTGTTGTCCTCCCCTGCACCCCCACCTTGCTTTCCTTGTTTGCCGTCCACTTCCTGCCAGGCTCTGTCGATAGCATTTTGTAGCACCCATCACCTCTCCCCACCCAAACCACCCCCGGCTAGTCCTGGTTCCCCACCCAAATGTGGGGATCTGCACTGCACTGTCTGCAGCCCCCACCACAAGCTGCGGGCAGGAAATCTCCACACTCACCCCCAGCCTGCTGTGTGACCTTAAACAAGTCACTGCATCTTGCTGGGCCCCCTCTAAAACTGCAGGACTGATCCACACACAGGTTTGCAGAAGGCCTTTTCGAGGCTGATTCTCAAAGACTGACTTATTCTTTCAGAGACACACCACATGGCATTTATTTACTTATGTATGTTTAGTCTTTTGTTTTGTCTTAAAATACAAAAGGACATTGACTCCTCTAAATTCTGATGGATGGCCAGGCGGTCTCTGAGGAGGAGCAGGCTGTTGGGAGTTTCTCCTCATTTGTCTTGCCCAAACCATTCCCATAAGGCAGGCATTTATTTTTAAGCAAACACTTACTGCACACCAGATGGCATTCACACTATCTCATTTAAGCCTCTCAACCGCCGTGTGGCTTGGGCATTTGTAACAGCAGTTCTAGTTCATGTTTGCTGAGCACCAACAATGTGCCAGGCTCTGGGCTGGCTGATTGATTGACTGTTTTTAAAATTTTTTTTTTTAATGTTTTATTTTTATTTCTAGGAGAGAGAGAGCGCGAGCAGGGGAGGGTCAGAGAGAGAGGGAGACACAGAATCTGAAGCAAGCTCCAGGCTCTGAGCTGGCAGTCAGCACAGAGCCCGACGCGGGGCTCGAACCCACGAACCGCGAGATCATGACCTAAGCGAAAGTCGGACGCCTAACCGACTAAGCCACCCAGGCGCCCCTGTTTTTAAAATTTTTTAAAACGTTTTATTTATTTTTGAGACAGAGACAGAGCATGAGCGGGGGAGGGGCAGAGAGAGAGGGAGACGACACAGAATCCGAGGCAGGCTACAGACTCCGAGCTGTCAGCACGCCATGAACCGTGAGCTCATGACCTGAGCCGAAGTCGGACGCTGAACCCACTGACCCACCCGGGCGCCCCTGGGCTGGCTGATTTGCGTGGGTCATCTCACTGCATCTTCATAACTACTCTCAAAAGAACCATTCTTCCCCCCACTTCACAGATAAGGAAATAGGGGTGCAGACAGATTGAGGTCATTAGGCCGATGAGCAGTGGAGTGGGGGGGTTTCAGACACCAGCAGAATAACTCTAGAGCGTTGCTCTTAACTGTGAAGCTCTCCTGCCTCCTGCAGTTTATGATCCATGTTCTCCCAGGAGGGAAACTGAGGCTGCAGAATCAAAGTACTTGTGCTCAGCGCTGCCGGCTGAGATGCAGAGTCCAGGCCTTGTCCAGCCCATGACAGTGGGCTGGCAGATCTTTTGAGTCTTAGCTGGAAGGGGACGTACAGCCTAGTCACCAGAGCCTGTTCTTCTTAACCAAGTGCCACCTGCTGCCCCCACGTGGGGGGTCTCTGGTGCCACCTGCAGCTACATTGTCCAGGACCTGATGGAGACAGACCTATACAAGCTGCTCAAAAGCCAGCAGCTGAGCAATGACCATATCTGCTACTTCCTCTACCAGATCCTGCGGGGCCTCAAGTATATCCACTCAGCCAACGTGCTTCACCGGGATTTGAAGCCCTCTAACCTGCTCATCAACACCACCTGCGACCTTAAGGTCAGAGGATTAGGTACCTGTCCCCTCCTCCCATGGGTCTGGGGCTTCCCCCTTGAGTAGAGCATCTCCAGCAAAAGAAACCGTGTGGGCAGAGGTGCGGTGATACCACCCCTTAGGCCTTGGAGGCCTTGAGCTTACCAGCCTCGGTGGGCTTCCAGATCTGCGACTTTGGCCTGGCCCGGATTGCTGATCCTGAGCATGACCACACTGGCTTCCTGACAGAATACGTGGCCACACGCTGGTACCGGGCTCCAGAAATCATGCTTAACTCCAAGGTAACCCCCCCCCCCACTCCTGAAGGAGAGGGACCAGATTCCAGAGAGCTCGAGAGCCACCTCTGAGCCAGACATGACCCCCTTGATGCAGGAAGTCTGCCCCCCAGCCTAGTCACGTGACTCTGGTTCTTAGGCTCTGGAAAGAGGCTGAGCATTAACTTCTCCAGGCTTGTGCCCTCTGCCTCCCTGGCTGGTATTGAGTCTCGACTGGAGTAGTGGCTTGGCCCAAACAGCAGGGCCCTGCTGAGGCTGGCCTGGGAGCCCACTACTTTCTCCTCCTCCCCAGGGCTACACCAAGTCCATTGACATCTGGTCTGTGGGCTGCATTCTGGCTGAGATGCTATCCAACAGGCCCATCTTCCCTGGCAAGCACTACCTGGACCAGCTCAACCACATTCTGGGTGAGGGGGGCCCTGGCCAGCTGTGGGGTGGGGGGAGATTTGTGGGAGGTGAGATTTCTTTACAGTCAAGGTACCACCACATATGGAGCCCCTACAGCATCTCACAGTATTTCGATGAGATACAGACACTATCCCCATTCGATAGATGGGAAAAGCAAGGCTACGGCCCACACTTTGGAAGTGCTACCATCAGGATTTGAACATAAGGGCTGCCCAAACCCAGACCCCTTGCCCTTCATCACCATAGTATCGGCTGAGAGATTAACTGTCAGGGCCTGGAGCTCGCTGGTGGGGACTCTAGTTTCTCTGGTTTTTGTTCCTTCTGTTCCCAGAAGGGAGAAAACTCTCACCAAGACACCTGCCTTACCCACAGGTATCCTGGGCTCCCCATCCCAGGAGGACTTGAATTGTATCATCAACATGAAGGCCCGAAACTACCTACAGTCTCTGCCCTCCAAGACCAAGGTGGCCTGGGCCAAGCTGTTTCCCAAGTCAGATGCCAAAGGTGAGAGAGACATGGGGGTCAGTATGGGATAAAACCACAGTGCAGAGAAAGGTACATGAGCCAAGCAGCTGGCTGAGTAGACAGGACCCTGGGCATGAGAAGCAAAGCAGTGCTTCTGGGAACTCTTCGGCCTCCCTTTTGACCCCCGACTCTTGCCCTTCCCTAGCCCTTGACCTGCTGGATCGGATGTTGACCTTTAACCCCAACAAACGGATCACAGTGGAGGAAGCACTGGCTCACCCCTACTTGGAGCAGTACTACGACCCAACGGATGAGGTGGGCCAGCTACCAGCAGCAGGGCTGGCGGGTAGATGGGTGGGTGCGCATCCCTCAGTACCCGGCCTGACTTCTTTGCCACCCCAGCCAGTGGCCGAGGAGCCTTTCACCTTCGACATGGAGCTGGATGATCTACCCAAGGAGCGGCTGAAGGAGCTCATCTTCCAGGAGACCGCCCGCTTCCAGCCTGGGGCACTGGACGCCCCCTAATCTGGACTGACACCTCTGCAGTTGGAGGCCTGGTGAGTGCTCCCCGCTGCCCACGCACAGATTCAGCCGATACCAGTGTGCCCAGCACGCCTCCATACAGTCACGAGCTCGTTCATGCCCATGAGGCACGTGCATGGTGGCCACAGAAAGGCTGGAGCCTGCCCCGGCCACAGACCTGGGGGCCACCAGTTCTTCACATCCATCTTCCTTTCCCCCAGCCCCAAAGGTCTCCCACCTGGCAACTCCCGCACCGCACCCTCCCAGCCCCCTCCCCCCCCACCCCGGGACCTCGGGTTCCTCTTCCCCACCTGAGGGACAGCCAGGGTTTGGCTCTCCTGGTATGGGCAGAGAGGCAGGTGGGGCAGTAATTGCTTTGGGAGGAGCCAGCAGTACCCGGCCTGACCCAGATGCCCAGCTTCCTCACATCTGGTGCCCGGGTCAGCGGCTCGCACCCCCACCCACACGGGGCTCCTTCCTCGAGTCTCCTTTCCATCTTTCCAGCCAGCTGCAGCTTGATGGAAGGAAGGCAGACACACCTGGGCTCAAACTCCAGCCCTGCCTCTTAGTAAGAGCTGTGCGATGTTGTGCAAGACACCTCATCTTTCTGTGCCTCAGTTTCCTGGGGAGAGTCCTGATGACGAGAGCAAACACAGGGCACTAAGCATTGGTGTAAGGGGCTGATATGTGTTAACTCATTCAGCCCTCCGGCCGTCCTTTGAGATAGGCACTGATGTTAGCCCCATCTGCAGTTGAGGAAAACAAGACCCATCCCAGTCAGCTGTGAGGAACAGATGAGGGAACGTGAGGTCAGGGCTCTGGCCGGGCATCTGGTGGGTGCTAATGGCTCCTTTCCTGCCTGCCTTTCTGTTTAGGCCCTGCCTCCTGCCTGCCCCTCCCCTGCTGGACTGTTAGAAAATGGACACTGTGCCCCGCCCAGACCCCCGGCAGCCCCAGTCAGGGCGGAGGGCGGGCCTGGCCACCTTCCCTGGTTTTGCTCTGGCGTCCTGCTTCAGGCAGGCCAGGGTTCCCTCCGCCCTCCCTTCCTTCCCTCCCAGGACCCGAGGGGCTTAGGTGGCCCCCACGCAAACCTCCCTCTACAGCTTGCCTTTGTCTACCCCGGCGATCCCAGTCTCTGGTAGTGCTGGAATGGAAGGGCTCTGGCTGCCCCAGGACCTACTGAAGGGCAGTAAGGGGACAGGGGACACTGAGTAGGGACTCAGGGCTAGCCCTGACCCACTAAAACCCTACCCCATTTTCCCTGAAGGAATGTTCCTAAGGCTCAAGGGCTAGTATCCCTGAGGAGCAGGGCCCGGGCCTAAGCCCCCACCCCCAAAACTGCCACATCTAACAACACCCCCTGCTGCCTGTGTGTGTGGGTGAACAGAAGCGGAGTGGGGGCACCGGGAGAGCCTGGTGCCCATGCCCGCCCCTGTGCCTGTGTCTAATATATAAATATAGAGACGTGTATGTGATGGCCCTGGCTCTGTCTGTATCCGCCGATTCCCCGCCCTAACCGTTGCTTTGAGGACCGCCTCGCCTGCCCAGCCGCTTCCCAGTGGGCTGGCTTTCCCCAGTCCTGGTGCTCTTTGGCTCCCCAGCTGGCTAAGGTTGAAGGTGGGAGTGTAAGGAGCTCAGACTCCAGGACAGAGTGGGGTCAATTTTCCCCTTAGTCACTGTCCTCTTCCCTCCCAAATGGCTTCCCGTTTCACTGGCTGGGGGGGATTTGGGGGGGACACAGGGACATCCTACACACCCCTGGATTCTCTGGAAATGGCAAGGGGCGGTGTGTTGTACACCCTGGCCACCAGCTGCCATGGGCGGGGGAGGGGTGTAGCAGACCCAGTGGTTGGGGTGGGGGCTTGTTTCCCCAGCACGGCCGGCAGAGGAGAGAGGGGAGCTGGGGTCTATGGAGGGTCTANCGTTGCTTTGAGGACCGCCTCGCCTGCCCAGCCGCTTCCCAGTGGGCTGGCTTTCCCCAGTCCTGGTGCTCTTTGGCTCCCCAGCTGGCTAAGGTTGAAGGTGGGAGTGTAAGGAGCTCAGACTCCGGGACAGAGTGGGGTCAATTTTCCCCTTAGTCACTGTCCTCTTCCCTCCCAAATGGCTTCCCGTTTCACTGGCTGGGGGTGATTTGGGGGTGACTCAGGGACATCCTACACACCCCTGGATTCTCTGGAAATGGCAAGGGGCGGTGTGTTGTACACCCTGGCCACCAGCTGCCATGGGCGGGGGAGGGGTGTAGCAGACCCAGTGGTTGGGGTGGGGGCTTGTTTCCCCAGCACGGCCGGCAGAGGAGAGAGGGGAGCTGGGGTCTATGGAGGGTCTAGAAGGTGTGAGAACCTGAGCTGTCGGGCGCCTCTCCTGCCTGTACCCTGGCCCCAGCTGAGCCCTGCAGCCTGGCCTCAGGCCAGGAGCCGGCTCAGCAGGTCCCAGGGGTGTGGTGGCTACCGGTGGTGGAGCCAGCCTACATCGGCCAGGCAGTCAGTGCAGACAGCACAGTCCATCAGGAGCAGCCGAGCGTGCGGTAGCGGAAGCCGGAGAGGCAGTGTGGCCATGAGCTCGCTGCTGTACTATGCCCTGCCCGCCCTGGGCAGCTATGCGGTGCTGTCCGTCTTCTTCCTGCGCCGGCCTCGCCTGCTGCACACGCCCTGGGCTCCTGTCTTCCTGCCGCGCCTAGGGGCCCACCGGGCAGGTGAGCTGGGCGGAGGGGTGGAAGGGAGGACAGCGATGGTGGCTACCGAGGGTGGAGTAAGGACAGCAAGGCGCCAGGGTGGACGGTGCGGTGGGGGAGGTCCAAGCAGCGGGCTGTTAGGCAGAGGGCAGAGCCTGAGGTAGGAGGAGAGCAGCGTGGCAGGGCAGGATGTGGACGGGGGAAGAAGAGGCAGGGGTGAGGGGAGAGGCGGGAGGCCAGGCTCCCGGGAACCATGCCGCTGCCCTACACAGGATCTGGAGAGCGGCTGGAGCACACCATGGAGGCCATGGAGAAGTGAGTGCACCTGCCAGCCGTGAGCTGCGTGACACCAGGAGGCGCCGCTCACTTCCAAGTCTGAGTAACCAGGGCGCCCTGGAGGTGTGCAGTGCACAGCCTGCCCAGCCTGCCGTGAACTACCCCCCATGCTCCCCTAAACCTCCACCCCCCGCCCTGTGGTCTGTCCTGTACCTTTCCCCCGGCCCCTCTGCACTAACCTTCACTCCCACAGCTCCATGGCCCAGCGATGCGACTTCCTGGAGCTTGACTGCCAGTTGACACGAGACGGTGTGGTGGTGATATCACACGACAAGAACCTGTCCCGCCAGTCAGGCGTGAATAGGGATGTGGACAGCCTGGACTTTGAGGTGGGCCTTGCCCCAGCCCCCCGCTGTACCCAGAGAGCCGTGGTGCCTCCACACGCGTCTCCTGGTGACGTGCTCCCTCTTCTCCCCAGGAGCTGCCCCTCTACAAGCAGCAGCTGGAGGTCTACTTCTCACCAGGTGAGAGCCCTACCTCTTCTCTGGGACTCATCCCCCTCCCCCGGGGCTCCCCCCAACCTAGGCCCCTCTGATCCCTCTTGCCACAACCCACCCAGGGCGCTTTGCACACGGGTCGGACCGGCACATAGTGCGTCTGGAGGACATGTTCCAGAGGTTCCCTCGGATACCCGTGAGCCTGGAGATCAAAGAGGAGAACGAAGAGCTCATTAACAAGGTGGTGCTGCAGGCTGGGGTGGGTGGGGGCCCGGGGCTGGAGAGAGGGCTGACTCCCCTTCGTGTCTCCTCCACTCCCTCAGGTAGCAGACCTGGTGAGGCACTTTGACCGAAACGAAATCACCATCTGGGCCTCAGTCAAGGGCTCGGTCATGAAGAAGTGCAGGGCCGCTGTGAGTCCCTGTTTCCCTCCCTGCTCCAGCCGCCCCTCCTGCCAGGTGCTGGAGGCTCCAGGGGCCTGGGCTGGACGTGTCTGGGGTGGTGTGGAGGAGCCAGCCCTGAGCAGAGTCTCAAGGAGTAGGATGTGGAGAGCAGAGGTGCTGGGGACAGGGGGAGCACAGGCATTGCTGCGGGGCCCAGGAGGGTGCAGCGAGGCCTGAACGCCGGGCTGACCTACAGCTCCGATCCCGCAGGTGGTGGGCCTCCCCGAATGCCCAGCACGGTTTCCCCTGCAGCCTGCCTCCCCTCTCTGCTTTCCTGGGAGCAGACTGACCCTCTTCTCCCTTCCCCTTGCCTCACAGAACCCCGAGATGCCGTTCTCCTTCACCATCAGCCGAGCTCTCTGGTTGGTGCTGCTCTATTACCTGGGGTTGCTGCCCTTTGTGTCCATCCCGGAGAGGTTTTTCTTCTGCTTCCTGCCCACCATCATCAATAGGTACCCACAAGGTCCCTGCCTGCCTTCTGCATCCTCCCCCAGGCCCCCAGATATGCTTTTGTCCCCAGATAAACTCCCCCCCACTTCAAGCCCCACCACCCCAGATCCCCAGCTTCCAGGCCACCCTCAGGGATAACCCCCAGGGGCCCCAGAAGAGAGTGATTTTCAGTGAGCATTGACGAATACTGAGGAGTGAGGAGGCTGCAAACCCTTTGGATTTCTGGGCAGATGTGTGTTGAGGTGGATGGGGTTTTAGGACAAAGTGTTCATTTATCATCCATTTCATCCAACAAGTATTTATTGAATGTCAACTCTGCTCTGGGCACAGTTACACTAGTAAATAAGCCCAGTGTGAGTGGGGTATGGCCCTCGGTGAGCTTACAGTCTGTCTGGGAGACAAATAGTAATCATTTCTAGTATCATTCTCCGATTCTCAAAAGGAAAAGCAAGCTTTTTCCTGCTGGGAGAGCGGGATGAACAAAGTAACAGCTGGGTAAAGTATCAGCAATATGGATACTTCACGAGCTCGGAAGCCTGGCGCCTCCCTTCCCTTTCTGAGAACTCTGTGGCAGCTCGCTTGTCCTTCTCCCCTCTGTTCCCCTCTGTTCCCCTGAGGGACGCTCCCAGCCAGCCCCCACGGTCTCTTGCTACAAAGACATTAGACTATAGAACTCTGTGCATAGTACTTTTTATATGGTGTTCACAAGGTGTCTTCACATCCTTTGGTTGATCAGAGCTTTACCTGTGGCAACCCAGAAGGTACTGGAATCATGACCCCCCCCCCATGAAGAATCTGAGGCTCAGAGAGGTTCTGTAATTTGCTCAAGGCCACACAGCTAGAAGTGCAGGGCCTCGGTTTGTCTGGGTCTGACCCCAAAGCCTTTGCTGGAACATTATAAAGGGCCCCGAAGGCCATCCCTGAAGCAGGCCAATCATAGGCAAGTAAGCCGACCCATCGGAGTGTTGTCTGGTCACCAGAAGCTGATCAGGCCCAACCAGGGGGCCTTGAGATTGTATATCTAGCTTGAGAATCAAGCTGGGTTCTGGTCTTGGCCCTGACCCCACCACAGATGTGCTACGACACCATGGGCGAGTCACTTTAGCTCTCCACAATGGAGTTTCCTCTGCTGTACAACAGTGGGGGAGGGCCACAGTCCACGTACGGAGGCAGAGGTGTGCACATAGAACCTCACTGAAGAGGCGCCAGGGTAACACTGGTCAGGGGTCGCTACCACTCCTCTCCTGTGACAGAGTGAGCCACAGGGGGACTGACCGTGATTCCACCTCTCTGCAGGACCTACTTCCCATTTTCCTGCTCTGGGCTGAACCAGCTGGCAGCTGCGGTTTCCAAATGGTGAGGCGGTGCAGATACTGGGTGGCGTGTCCCCATGGAGACCTGCCACTGCCCTTCTCCTTAATCCCTTCTCATCATGGCCTCTGCCACCCTCTGCCCACCAGGTTACTCATGAGGAAAGGTCTGATCCACCACCTGCAACAGCGAGGAGTACAGGTGAGGCTTGGCCGCCACCCCCTCACAAGTGGGTGGTTCACAATGCGGGCCTAGCACAACATTCCATTGAACAGCTCTGCGCCCAACTAACGGGGTCCCCTGGGTAGGTCACTTTCGGAGTCTCAGTCTCTTGATCTGTGAAATGGGGATAATGGTATATTTATCTGGTACCTAGTAATGGCTCGACACGTGTAGCCATTATCCTGATGGTGCTGTATGAACCTCCTGTCCTGATTCCTGAGGACGGGGTGAGTGGGGCTGGGGAAGAAAACCAGCCCGGCCTGGCCCTTCCCCTGAGAATCCACTTTGATCTTTCACTAGCGAACCTTTGTTGAGAATGCACTCATTACAGGCACTGTGGTACCAGAGATGGAGAAGGGAGCTTACCGTCAAAGCAGGGGCAGAGGAAGGAAACGGGCAATTACAGGCACCAAGCGCACAGAAAGGAAAACAGCACTGTGGTCGGTAGGGTCACAGGAGGCCTTCTGGAAGAAACGAGGAGCTGGCTTGCACGGAGAGGAAAAGGAGAGCATCTCAGACAGGCTCAGGCTGTGGGAAAGCTGGGAGGAGCCAGAGGCAGGCGGAGGAACTGAGAGGTTCCCCCAGGCTGCGGTGTAGAGGAAGTACGCACGGGGCGCTGGAGAAGGCGGCCTAGGCCGAGGCAGGCAGCCTGTGAACCTCAGTAAGGAACCTGGACTTCAGCCTGGAGGAAGGGAAGCTTTTGAGGGCCTGAAGCAAGGCAGAGACCTGATCCAGCTGAGTCTGTGATTAGAGGTCACTCTGTCCACCACGTGGAAAAGCGACTGCGGGGGCCAGTGTAGGAGCTGCCCTCACTGACGGATCCTGGGCTGCAGTCCTGGGCTGCGGCATCAGCAGTGGGATGGGCGGAAGAGCTGGCTGACGGGCCAGCACTCCACAGCCTGGATGTGGGGGTGAGTGAGGCAGGGGGAGGACTCGCCTCTTTCAGATTGGCAACCTCCACTCCGTGGGCCTTCACCACCACTCTGGAGGTTGGCCCATCGCTCCTGTTTGTCATGTTAAGAAACCGAGGGTTCCAGTGGCTTGCCCAGGGTACAGACACCATCTCTACCCACCTCCGTGCCCACGAGGGAGGATTCAGGGGGCAGGACAGACAGAGAGCCGCCGCAGATTCAGGCAGCCTGAGAGACCCCCCAGCTGGCTTTCCCGGGGAGGGGAAAGTGCTCTGATTAGAGCGATAGACGACTTCCCTGGTTGTGCATACTCTCCCCTTGTCCAGTTTCAGGCTACCACCATGACGTCATCGAGCACAGAGCTGGGTAGTATTTCCATCTTACATGTTCAGCAGATGCAAGAGCATAGAGAATAGTAAAATGTAGTAAAATAATTAGGAAGTGATGAGTTTTGAGTACTTATTACCTTTGTTTTTAAAATAGTTTATCGAATTACAGGTTTATATAATTTAATATTTAATAATGGCTGTGTTTAATAACCAGTTTGCAAAATGCCTGTCTAACAATCCACTCCAACTTCCCACTGCTGGGAGGGCTCCACAGAGGAGAGTTCCCACCCTCTGGATTCAAGGGGAAACTCCCGGGTAAACTTGTTTGAAACTATAAGCCCCTCCCTCCCCACTCAGGTAGTCTTTTGGTGCCTTAATGAAGAGTCGGATTTTGAAGTGGCCTATGGCCTGGGGGCCGCTGGCGTCATTACAGATTATCCCACGGCCCTGAGGCGCTACCTGGACAACCGTGGAGGGGCTGCCCAGGCCTCCTAACAGCCCGGAGGCCCTCACCCTCTCCTCTCTTTCTCTTCCTCAATAAATATTTTCTTTTCAGTCACGTCGTGGTGTTTGGGGGACATGGGTGGGAGGAGGTCGGCAGACTGCAGATGGCAGCTCAGGGCAGAAGAGGCCAGAGTCTGGGGCCCTAGCCACCCTGACCCACTGGTTCCGCCACATTCCAAACCCAGAGTAACGCCACACCCTGTGCCAGCCTGGCCCCCACTCTCCTCAGGAATGTCCCTTGCAGGAAATAGCAAGGATCCTGCCCCTTCAGAGCCACAGGTCCCATTCTCTTGAGGCTATGAAGGGCCTCAGACACAGGACAAGGGACTTCATCCACCCCCTGTGGGTGTCCTCACTGGGATGCATGGCCTCAGAGGCTGAGTTTACAGTCGCTCCTCTGCTGCATCAGCCTTTCCAACCTTCCACTCCCAGATCTACTCCAGAAGTTCTCCCAAACTCCTCAACCCTCTCCAACCCTAGTACCTTCTACATTGAATGAATCACATGTTTCACAAACCTGTGTTGGCTACTCTAGGCCAGGCTGCGTACTGGGGCCATTGCAGGGAACAAAACAAGTCCCCTAGGGCAGAGGCACACATTTTCGAGTTTGGAGTCACGTGAGAAGCCCACGGCAGACGCCTAACTCAGCCTGCAGAAACAGGGGCATCAGCGGGAGGCTGCTTGGAAGAGGTGATGCTCAGCACTAGGAACTGGCTTGTTCCCGGGCTCTGGCTCCCAGAGATCTAACAGGGACGGGCACCGTTAGCTCTTCCATTCCAAAAGCCTGTCCCAGGTGCTATGGCAAAGACGGAGGAATCCGACCAACGTGAGAATTCCAACTTTGCCTCTTCCCAGCTAGATAACCTTGGGAGCGTTGCTAGACCTCTTTGACCTCTGTTCTCCTGTAAAATGGGGAACAAAAGCTGCCTCCTAGGATTGCTGCGGGGATTAAGAGAGGGGGACACGGGGTGGTTAAACGCAGATAATTACGGCTATTATCTCCCCGGGGACGTGCGTCCAGACACCTAACCCCGCGCCTGGTCTGGCACCGCAGATACTCGCCCCTTCAGGCACCGCGGGAGGCCGTAGGGGCCACGAGACCCGGGCCGCGGTGCCGCCTCGCAGACTTGCGGACCGCAGCCGCATTTCCGGGCCGGCCGGAGCCCGGAGCAGGGGGAAGGGCAGCCGAGGCCTGCGCCGGCCGCGTTGTGACGCGCC
>NW_027529443.1:1278395-1282483 GCF_008692635.1 Crocuta crocuta | reverse complement strand
CGTCCCCCCTCCCCGCCCCCCAGGTGAGCCCCGGGGTCTCAGGTAAGGCTCCGCGATGCAGGTAAGAGCCCCTCGGCCTAGATAGCGCCTCGGCGCACCCCAGGTAAGAGCCCCTCCCCTCCTAGGTGACCCTCCACCTTCAGCGAGGGCCTCTGCCATCTCCAGGTGAGGGATCCTTTCCCCAGGTGAACTCCCTTGTCCCTCAAGTGGAGCTGCTTACCCCCCCCAACCCCATCCCACCCCGCCCTTGGCAGTTCAGGTGAGGTCCTAAGGACCATCCAGCTCCTGACCCCTCCATACTCCCCCTAAATGAGAACTGACAGCTTATGCACTCGAAAGCCCCTTGCTCCAGCTTCAGTTGCCAGGTCATCAGGGATGAGTCCGGATGTAGATGGGTGACTCACCTCAGGCTCTTTCAAGCCTCAGTTTCCCCGTGATGCAACTTGAGGCCTCCTCAGTGAGTCAAAACTGAGCCGGTTCTGGCCCCTGGAGAAGCTGCTGGCTCTGGGGAGAGGAGTCAGCAGCCAAGTGTGACGGAGAGAGTCCCCATGGCCCTGGGTGTGCCTGCATGTGTGTGGCTCTGGGCCTGACACCCCGCTCCCTCCCCGGCAGGCACTGGGCTCCCTCTGCTCCCCGTGGGCCGCTCCCCGGGTGGGGCCACTGCCCCCGGCCCCCGCCATGGTGCGTATTTCAAAGCCCAAGACGTTTCAGGCCTACTTGGATGATTGTCACCGGAGGTATAGCTGTGCCCACTGCCGCGCTCACCTGGCCAACCACGACGACCTCATCTCCAAGGTAACCAGGTCACTGCTGGAGGCTAGAGGGGCTACCAGGCAACTCTCCCACCAATGGCCCTGACCCCCTTCCTTTCTCCCTCCCACCCTTTAGTCCTTCCAGGGCAGCCAGGGGCGTGCCTAC
The DNA here is from genome assembly GCF_008692635.1 of Crocuta crocuta. Classification (NCBI taxonomy): domain Eukaryota; kingdom Metazoa; phylum Chordata; class Mammalia; order Carnivora; family Hyaenidae; genus Crocuta; species Crocuta crocuta. The sequence goes on along the minus strand of NW_027529443.1, from coordinate 1,281,565 downwards.
CTCTTCAACTCTGTGTGAGTATTTGGTCCCCCTTCTTTCTTTCCCTGACCTCTCTTGTGACCTGTGACCCCTGGCATCTCCTGCTGAGACTCCCAGAGTCCCCTGATTCAGGTTGGAAGATGTGATCGCCCTTCTCTTGGATGCTAAGAACAGACACAGTTGGATACAAGCTAGAGGGGGGCTTTGTGTTGGCGGGACCCTCCCTGGGACTGCCCCCCTGTCCCTGCAGGGTGAACGTGGGCTGCGGGCCGGCCGAGGAACGGGTGCTGCTGACAGGCCTCCATGCTGTCGCTGACATCCACTGCGAGAACTGCAAGACGACTTTGGGCTGGAAATATGTGAGTCCCTGACCCCTGACCCCAGGCAAGCCTTTGACCTGACCTCACTTCACCTCCTCCTCCCAAGCAGTTGTCTGCTAACCTTCCAGAGCATACAGGCCCAGCTCCCGCAAGTCAGGCTGTCTTTTCATCCCCTGACCATGTCCTCTTCTGTCACATCTTGCCAGGGCTTTTAGAATTTTTCTCTCCACTCATCCCTCTCCTCACATGCACATGCATCCCATTTTAGAGAGGAGGCCATCAGCAGAATGACCATTTATTGAATGCTTACGTGCCATGCATTGTTATGTGCTTGGCATATATCATCTCATTTCATTGTTACAACAATCCTGTGGGTAGAGTCTATAATTATCTCCACTTTACAGAAGAGAGGAAGGCCCAGAGATGTTAGGTAACTTTCCCAAGGTCACACCGCTGGTAAGGAGCAGTACAGGGACCAGAATCCTGGTTGCATGTTTTTTGTTTGTTTTTAACTCCAAATCCTTGCCCACCACCGGCTTCCATTGCTGTTCAGAGGCTCCGAGAAGTTGCCCAAGACCCCTCAGCAACGTGGAACTTGGGTCCGTGAGCTTCCTTTTCACTGCCGTCATTGCCACAGCTGCTGTCTAGGGTCTGATTTCACTACCTGAGTCTCATTTCTTTATCTGGCCGTGGCAGACAAAGGCACCACCTGGCACCCAAAATTGTTATGGGGATCAGAGTAGATGCAGCAAAAAGATGCTCTTGGGAAACTGTAGGGGACGTGGTTCCTCAGGCTTCACTTGGAGTTTTGGTGCCTGTGGGAGGTGGATGCCCCCAGCCGAGGCAGGCCACCTGCCCTAGTCTGAGCTCACCCTTGGCCTTGCCACAGACTTGCTTCATGTCCCCGGACATGTGGCTCGGCCTCTCTGGACTTCTCTAAAATAAAGACATGGCCTAATCCAGATGCCAAAAGCTCAAGGGTTTGCAGGGCGAAGCCGAGACCATGGCTCTGCAAAAGGGGCACCATAGATCTGGGGGTGGGGAGGGGGTCTGTGGCAAACTGGAGTAAGCACAGCCTGCCTATATCCTAGTATTTTAGCATTCTTTTTACTGAACTCTCTGATGGCCAAAAAAAACATGTGTGTTGGCCAAAACTGGCCTTCAGGCTACCGGTTTGTAATCCCTGGATCTTTTAGAAACTTCCATATCCTCTCTGTTGGAGCCAACATTAGAACTTAAAAAGTACCAGTAATTTAGAGAGCTGTGTGTGTCCCATTAGTGAGAAACCTGGCTCTGTCACTTACCAGCTGTGTGTCTTGTGGGCAGGTGGTTTGGCTTCTCTGCCTGACAGTTTCCTTATATGTAATATGGGGCCAGTCATATCTACTCCTCAACCCGATCCCTTTTGGTAAAGCCCTGGCCCCAGGGATGACGTCCTCTCCCCTCTTTTCAGGAACAGGCCTTCGAGAGCAGCCAGAAGTACAAAGAGGGGAAGTACATCATTGAACTCAACCACATGATCAAAGACAACGGCTGGGACTGACCCCTGCTCCTGCCGCATGTGGCTCGAGCCCGGCCTGACCGCCAGGGGGCGCCACTGGCTTCCCTCCCTGAGAAGGGAGCTCTGGACCCTCAGGGCTCCTGAAGAGGAAGGATCCAGCTCCTGTACATATATATTTTATTGCATGCACTGTGACCTTGGGGGGAGATCAGAAGGTGGACGACACCCCCGCACTTCCCTGCGATCTGGCTGGCTTGGATCTCATTTTTAACCCCGTCCTGCCCCGCCCGCCCTATAGATATGGCCTGTGTGCTGCTCTCCTGGCCCCAGTGCACCGTCTGCCCTGTGAACTTCTCCCACCGGGCCCCTCCTACCCCACGCGTGTCAGCTCCCCTTGTTCTGTAGCGTTTGTACATAATAAAACAATGGAGTGGAGAAAGCCCCAGGCTCACGTGGAATCCGGGAGAGGGGGACTCAAATGCAGATTCCTTCCTCTGTAGACCTGTTCTTTTCGAGGCCCCCACGTGGCATGGAGTAGGCACTGCGGTCCAAGCTGGGAGTCTGTGCTCAGGGGACTCAGGCATCTGAGACCCAGGACCGATCTCGCTGTCCGTACTGATTCCCGAGCCCGCTCTGGCTCCCTAGGCCTTGACCTCGGCGGACCCGCGCCTTCTCAGCTTTAGCGTTTTGCCGCCGCCTAGGGGCCAGCTCTCCTGGGAGGCAACCGCGCGGCCAGTTTCACCGCCCCGCTCGTCGCGACTACAACTGCCAGCGGCCCCAGCTGCAGCCGTCCGTCTTCTCCGCGCCGCCTCTCGGCGCTGCGCCTGCTGGGAAATGTAGTTCCGAAGGTTCCCCAGCGCGGGCCCTTCTGGGAAACCCAGGCGCCAGCCGTCAGAGACTGTCCAGCTGTGGGTGCTTTTGCACTTCGGAGACTCGGCGGAGGGTGGAGATTGTTCAGAATGGGACGCAGGAAGGACTACAGAGTTCAGCCCTCTGCTGCGGACTCCTCGAGGCCCCCAGTGCCCCGCGTGACAACAAGCTCAGGCCGCGTCCCTCCAGCTCTGCTCTTCCCTCCAGCTCTGCTCTTCCCCTCCAGTCATGCTTCATCCTTCCAAGTGAAGGGGGTGGGGGGAGGGGGGGTCACCTGCTAGAAAAGTGTGGGGCGCCAGGGTCTGCCCCGGACTCTAGACTCCATCCCAGGGTCCAGGCCCCGCCCCTCAGTAGCTTATCCCTAGCCGGGGCTCCCCCCGTGGGAACGGGGACCAGCTGGCCGGAAGCGCCAAACTGCGTCCCTGTCGAGCCCCGGGGATCAATCAGGCCGAGGAGTTAATTATGTAATGAGGGGGCAGGGGGTCGGGGAGAATGAAGCC
>NW_027529443.1:1277952-1278380 GCF_008692635.1 Crocuta crocuta | reverse complement strand
GGCCCCCTCTTGGACCCCTTCCAGGCCCCAGGGGTCTCCACCCCAGCCCAACTCCAGGGCCCCAAATAGGGGAGGGGCTGTGATCCTGGGTCTGGAAGGGGCTGAGCTGTGAGCTATAAAGGGGGCATCTCTCAGCACCGGGGGACTCTAGGCAGCGTGACCTGAGGCCAGACAGGACTACTCCATGTACCATCCACGAGAGTTGTACCCCTCCCTGGGGACAGGCTACCGCCTTGGGCCCCCCCAGCCGGGAGCAGATTCCAGCTTCCCGCCTGCTCTGGCAGAGGGCTACCGCTACCCTGGTGAGCATGGGGACCAGCTCCCGTGTAGAGGCCGTGGGGGGCTGTGGCCCTCTGCTGGCTCCTCATTCCTCCCCCATCTCCAGATCTGGACACTCCCAAATTGGATTGCTTCCTCTCCGGGATTGA
>NW_027529443.1:1241835-1277846 GCF_008692635.1 Crocuta crocuta | reverse complement strand
CACACCTGGGCACTGAGCCGGCCCCCCCAGCCCCAGACGCCATTCATTCGCTCCCCGGAGTCAGCCTGAGCCTGGAGAACCGGGAGCTGTGGAAAGAGTTCAATTCCGTGGGAACAGAGATGATCATCACCAAAGCTGGGAGGTGAGGGGCTGGGCCAGGGTCAAAGGGCCCAGTGCGCTCCTGGTGGGGGTCTTCTGGGAAAGGCAGAGTTCCTGGTGAAGGGGCTAGGTTTGGGGTTCCCAGAGGGTCTAGAGTGCTGCCTAAGTTCAGGGTGTGATTGTGGCCTGGGTCACAGGTTACTCTAAGGCAGGATCAGGGGTCATTCTGTGGCAAAGGTCAAGGGTCAGTCCGTGGAATCTGTGGCTGGTTTAGGGACCATCCTATGGAAAGGGTCCTAGGTCAGTCCGGGCCTGGGCCGGAAAGTATGGCTGGGTTATAGTAGAGTTCATATGTGGCCCCGATCAGGGGTCAGGCTGTGACTGGAGCCAGGGCTCAGACTATGACTAGGGTCAAGGGCCAGCCAGTGACCAGCGTACAGAGGAATCTGCATCAGAATCAGGGTCCGTATGTGACTAGGTCTGGGGTCACCCTGGAGGCATGGTGTGTGGCCTGTGACCCAGGAGCTTGGGCCCGAGCCCGGTAAGTCCTCTGTCCTGCTGAAGGCAGGACATTTTTTCCTGAAGCAAGTTTGTCCAGCAGTGTCAACTGTGGTGCTGGAGATTAGGTGAGGAGACCAGAGTGGGAAGCAGTAGGCTCCTGGCAAGACTTCGGGGACAGAAGTGTCACCACTGCTTCTGCACATGGGAGTTTGAGGAGCTACGAGTTTGGAGTCTGGCTCTGCTCCGAATCTGTGTGACCCTGGTCAGATCACCTGTGTCTCCTGTCACTTCCGGCTCCAAGACCCTGCCCTCTGAATTCTAATTCCACCTCTCTCGGCGTTTCTCAGACAAAACTGGGTGAGCCAATGGTGGCTGCGCCCACTCCTGGCCAGCGGGTAGCCCCAGGCCTCTCCCCTCCCCTCCCCTGTCCAGGCGCATGTTCCCTGCTTGCCGAGTATCAGTCACTGGCCTGGACCCCGAGGCTNGGCTGGGCCGCCGCTGGGAGCCCAGTGGCAAGGCAGAGCCCCGCCTGCCTGACCGCGTCTACATTCACCCTGCCTCCCCTGCCACTGGGGCCCACTGGATGCGGCAGCCTGTGTCTTTCCATCGTGTCAAGCTCACCAACAGCACGCTGGACCCCCACGGCCATGTGAGGCCCTGGCTGGGACAGGCTTGGGGGTTGGGGGCGGGTCCCCGGGCCGGGAGTCATCTCATTTCTTCCCTCTCAGCTGATCTTGCACTCCATGCACAAGTACCAGCCCCGCATACACCTGGTGCGGGCAGCCCAGCTTTGCAGCCAACACTGGGGGGGCGTTGCCTCCTTCCGCTTCCCTGAGACCACATTCATCTCTGTGACGGCCTATCAGAACCCACGGGTAAGTGACGCCGCTTGAGGGGGTGGTGGGCCCCACCCAGGCCATGGGAGCTTTGACCCTGGATGTGTGTCCCCAGATCACACAACTGAAGATCGCAGCCAATCCCTTCGCCAAGGGCTTCCGGGAGAATGGCAGAAACTGTAAGAGGTGGGCACTGTTCATTCATTCACTCGTTCATTCAGTCAATGTCTGTGAACTGCCCGCTGTGTGTCAGGCATTGTGCTGGAGGTGAGGAACGCGGTAGTAAGGAAAAACATTTATTCACTCAGTGATTCCGCGGATACTTACTTAGCACCTGCTATGTGCCAGGCACAGTTCTAGGCACTGGAGATCCGTCAAGGGACAAAATAAATGAAGCCCCTGCCCTTATGGAACTGATACTCTAGTGGACAGAGAAGACAAGTAAACACAAGAAATAAGTAAAATATGATGTGTTAGGGTGATACGTTCTGAAGAGAGAAGAAAGGAAGCTAGGAAGGACTGGAGTGAGGTATTTATTAGATTAGAGGCCCGTTCCAGGTCCTGAAGGAAGTATGGGAGGAAAAAGTCCTGAAGGAAATATATTGGATATCTGAGGAAACGCCAAGAAGTGGGAACAGCATGTGCAAGGGGCCTGAGGTAGCAGCACAGCACACCCTGTGGTGTGGCTGGAGTGGAAGAGGCGAAGAGGCAAGTCAGAGGCGAAGGGTCACCCGGCATTGTTGGACAGTAGAGGTTTATTTAGGACTTTGGCTTCTCTTCCGAGTAGAGCTCCCTCGGAGCTGCTCTTTGCCCTCAAGGAGTGTACAGTCAGGCAGAAGAGGCAGCTGTTAATCAAAGGGTCACCGTAACAAATATAAAGCAGAGCAGTTGACAGGTGCTATGAGGGAGGCTGTGGGAAGTCAGGGGACTTCCTTGAGGAAGTAAGACAAGAGTGTGAACTGAGTCAAGGAAGAGCTAAACAGGTGAGCAGGGGCAGACAGAAGACGATTCCAGAGGATGGCTGCAAGGCCGTGACGGGGGGTTGGGTGCGGCCCCTGCCCGGGTCTTTGAGCCTGGGAAGGAGTTTCCCAGATGCCATAAATGCAACAGGAAAACTGTTGGAAAGTTTTAAGTGGGAGACACTTTGCAGTCACTTAATTCTCTGGCCTTGAATTCCTTCATCTGTAAAATGGGTATAATGGCACCTACCTGACAAGGTCCCTGGGAGGGTGAAAGGCCTGGCACCTGGTAAGTGCCATTATTACCACCATCATCATCATCACTATCATTATCGTCATCATCATCATTGTCACTGTCCTCTAGGGAGCGAGATGCCCGTGTGAAGAGGAAACTGAGGGGCCCAGAGCCAGTGGCCACAGAGGCCTATGGGAGTGGAGGTGAGTGTAGTCTCAATAGTGACGGGGCCCGTCCTCCGATGCTGATCCTCCTTAAGCCGACCTGTATCTTCTTTCTCTCCAGATGCACCCGGGGGGCCCTGCGATTCCACACTGGGTGGGGACGTCCGGGAGTCAGATCCTGAGCAGGGCCCAGCCCCCCGAGAAGCTGCCCAGGCCCCGGGCCCTCCGTGCAGCGGCCCCAGCGCTGAAGCCTACCTTCTGCACCCTGCGGCTTTTCACGGGGCCCCCAGCCACCTTCCAAGCAGGCGAGTGGGACGAGGGCACGGATTGGGGCTGTTTCCAATTAGGGAGCCCCGTCTCCCGTTCTGACGCCTCCTCTTTACCTCAGGAACCCCAGCTTCCCCGAGGCTCCCGACTCAGGCCGTCCGGCCCCCTACTCAGCTGCCTTCCTGGAGCTGCAGCCTGCAGGGGGCTCAGGATACCCCGCGGCTGCACCCCCGGCACCCTTCGCCTCACACTTCCTCCAGGGGGGGCCCTTCCCCCTCCCCTACCCCGGCCCCGGGGCTTACCTGGATGTGGGCTCCAAACCCATGTACTGAGAGCTCTTGCTGGGCCCCTCTGCCTCCCTCCCTGCCCTCCATCCCAGACCTCCGCTGCCCTTCCCCCAGGCCTGCAGCCCCATCACTTCCACTGGCCCCAACCCCCACACCAAATGGCTGCCGGGGGCCTCCCCCACCCCACTTCACACTTTGATTTCACTCCCACCCACCCTGGCTTCAAAGCTCTGGCTAAGCTGCTGGGCGTCCAGCTGGGGCCAGCTTCCCCTTCCAGGCTCTCACCTCGGTGTGAATGGAGGGAGGCTCTGCCTGGCCAAATGGGGCCACTGCCCAGCACCCCCTCCTCCTGGGCCTCAGCCTTGGGCTCTGCAAGTTCTACCCCCCCACCCCACGACAAGCCATACCAGTTTGTTCTCAGGACCAGAGTATTTTTGTTAATAAAACTCAAGACACCTCAGCGCTTGGGAAACATTGGCTAACGGTATTTGGCCCTGTGCAGGACTGGGTGAGCCAGGCTGTCGTGGGGAGACCCTGAGCCCCAATTTCCACTTGCCGGTCTCCAGCTACATGACCTCGTGCATGTAAAATTGACCTGCTTTGGTGCTGTTTCCTCTTCAGGGAGATGGGGAAACATGACTGTCCTGACATTCATTGTTGAGAATTAAATAAGGCTGCTTGTGAGAACCCAGCCCTCTGCCTGGCATGTGGGAAGCTTCCTGGAAGTCACGGTCACTATATGCAGACCAGGAGGCTCTGGAGCCGGGTCCCAAGGCTGGCATCACTGCTCGATACCAATCAAGTCTGACACACACCCAAAGAGCATTTTTCTCCTTTTATTAGAATTTTTCTTTCTCTCAAAATTTTTATCTAAAAACCAAAAAAAAAAAAAAGAAAAAAAGAAAAACAAAAAATTATTGGAAACTTCATGGTTCAAGTGGGGAGAAAGAAGAGAAGCATGGAGCTGAGGCTCCAAGCCTCTCCAGAAAAAGTCCTCACCCTCGAAGTGCCCTCTCTGGGGGGAGGGGGGGGAGCAGAGCCGAGACAAGCCCCCGATGCCCAGCCTCCATCTGGAGAAGAGGGCAGAGTCACAGTGGTCCAAGGGCCGGAGGGGCTGGAGGGGCTGGGGCTGCAGGGATCACAGGAAGTAATCAGCCACGGGCTTCTTGGAGGGGATGCCCCGGGTCTCTTGGGGAGCAGCCTCAAAGATGATGAAGTCTTTCTGGAGGTGCTCATCCAGCTCTAAGATGGCTGCCACATTCCCACAGCTGGAAGTGGAGGGTGGTGGTGTGAGGGGAGTGGGTCATCCCAGAACCACCCCCTCACCCCCACCCCCACCCCCTGGCCCAGGCAGCTTACCGGTAGCAGTAGTTGGGAGCCGACCACACAGTGAGCACAGTCTCATTGAAGTGCCACTTATAACCTTCCATCACCAGTTGGTGGGCGCGACAGATCATGTCAATGTCGTTGGCTGCATTAAACTGGGCCACCACGTCACTGCCGAACAGGTAGCCAGCCCCGCGGGGACTCACGCCCCAGCCTGTTGTGTCTGAGGCAAAGGAAGGTAGGGATGGGGGGAGAGGGTGTCCTCAAGGTTTCTCTGGTGCCCACCACCCTTCAAAAGAGAACATTCTGTCCCCCTCTCTCAGTCAGGCCCCTGAGGCAAGAACACAGGGCCCGAGTGCATTCTGGGAGATCTTGGAGACAGGACAGCAAAGCTGGAGCACATAAGCTCCAAAGGAGAAAGAATTTTCTGACAACTGGATCCACCCCATAATCGAGTGACCGTGGGATTTACTGGCCAAACAGGTGCACACACAAGTGAGAGGGGACACTCAGGACCTCGCTGGTCCAGCAGGTGTCAAAAAGGGCTGTCCTGGCCGCCCCGGGAGCAGCGGCCAGGCAGTCAGGCACGGCAGTGAGGGAGCTCTGGACTGGTATTTGGGAGACTCACTTTCAGTCTCGGCTCTGCTCTACACCCACTGGGGAACCCTATGAAATGAGGGAGATTCATAGGGCCATCATTCTCAGGGTGTGACCTATGCAGATGCCCCTTCACACTCAGGGGGCCAATGACCCTTTCCCCAACAAGCCTCTGAGTGACGAAATACACACCCGACCCCTCTCCAAGCTCACAAGCACCAGCTACCCACATCCCTCCTTCTCTTCCTCCTGCTCCCCTTCCTCGAGGGGATCAGTTGGCGAGCCGGTCAAGCGCAGATGCCAGCAAGGACCCACCCCACGCTGCTCTTCCCCAAGCCTGCCTGGCCTGTCTCTTCAAAGGCACTTGCCTCAGCCACAGGACCCCCTCAGTCTCTTGCTGAACTAAGGGGAGAGCACCCCCACCCTGCCTGCCCTCACCTTCAGGGTCGGACCAGAGCAGGTCACACATGGGCCCGTCATGGGGCACCTCTTGCTTTCGGTCAATTGTCCGGATCTGGTCCAGGGTCTGGATAGAGGGGGAGAGGCCCCCATGCACACAGAAGATCTACAGAGGGACAAGGAAGGAGTGAAGGCCAGCTGAGCCCAGCACCTCTTCCCCACCCCTCCCACATCTGGGGGACACGGCGGTCGGCCCACCTTGCCATCGATGATGGCCGACAGGCTGAGGTAGTCAAAGATCTCAGTGCAGTAGCGCCACACGGTCACTGAGCCATATTTGCGCAGACACTCGTCGTAGAAGCCGTAGACCTGGGTGATCTGGCGGCTCTCGTGGTTGCCCCGAATCAGGGTGATGCGGTCAGGATAGCGAACCTGGAGGTGGCCACCGATCCAGGGCTGGGGGCCGGCCTCCGTTCCTCCCTCCTAGCCCCACCTGCCGCCTGGCCACTACCCCAGCCCAGAGTCATTGCAAACCTCACAGGTCCCAGGCCCTCCTCCAGGGGAATCTGAGGCTGACCCCTCTCCATCAACTACAACCTACCAGTTCCTCTTCCACCACCAAGTCCTTACCAAGACCCTCAGGGGCTCTGTCATCTTGCCCGCCAATGGATGCCACACCCAGGTGAACTCAACACCCCGCCACTTTCTGAACACAGGGAGGCTCTACTGCCTCCCCTCTAATGCTGCAGCTCCGCCTCCTCCTCCAGGGACCCCACCAGATGCCCCCGAGTCAAGGAAAGCAGCTTGGCCCGTCCCCGTCCCCGGGCAAGCTGATCATCAGCAGGGCAGCTCAGAGCTAGGGGTGGATGGCGCAGGGGACTAGGGCAGAAAGGACAGACGGGCAGGTGGGAGGCGACCCGGGCGTGGGCACCGGAAGCCTGGGTTCCCACCTTAAGTGCCAGCAGCAGGAGGAACGTTTCGACGCTGTAGAAACCACGATCCACAAAGTCCCCCATGAAGAGGTAGTTGGTCTCAGGGACGTCGCCACCCACCTGGAGGGGGGTGGGGGGAACAAACATTTGCCTGATCCTGAACTGTCCCCCGCTGTGGCAGCCCCTGTGCCGGTCGAGGCTCTTCTTTCACAGAGGGCCCACCAAACCGGAAGCCTCTCACTCACACGCCACTCACCAAATTCAAAGCTTCCACTCTCAGTCCCCCAGGTCACATTTCCTAGAGTCTCCCCACACTCACTCTGAACAGCTCCTTGAGGTCATAGAATTGTCCATGGATGTCGCCGCATACCTGGGAAGTGAGGAGAGCTGGGTGGGCACTCGCCCAGCCGGAGAGCCTCCGCCCCCAGGGGCTGGCCTTCAGAACACCCACTGTGTTAGTAGCTCCTTATCGCTCCTGGCTAAGCCTGTACTTCTCAGGGCCAAAAATCTACCTACCCCAACTTCATCTGGTCTGAAATCACCCTCAACCCCACACCGAGTGCCAGCTATTCTAAAGCTGGGTCTTTCCAGCTAGATCTGTAGTTTCTGGAGGCCCTGGCCTTCTCCTCTCCGTGTTTCCCTCAAAGAACCCAGAATAAAATTACTAATGACATGGAAAACGCAGAAATGTGTGGAGTAAAATCGCTCACCACATTAAGAGTCTTTCTGCCCTGGCCAACAGTAGCCCCCCCATCAGATCAAAAGACCCTTCCCTTAACATCCATTTCGTATAGCAAGGCTCCTCTGAAGATGGCAGAGGGATACATGGGGCGCTCTGGGCTCTCAGGGATGAGGGGCTGGCCTCTTGTGGCCCATGAGATTAAGGGGAACGTCGCTGTGCCTAGAAGACCATGCTAGGCTCTGGAGGGACACACGGTACTCACTGTGACTGGCGAGTCCACCCTCTGTACGTTGCTCTCCTCTACCAAGATCTCTCTGGGGACAGGAGAAGACCAGGGTCACCACAGCCCAATTCCTCATCTTTTTGAAGGGAGGATAGGAGGTGGGCCTTGAACCTCTAGGGGGCAGGAGTGAGGTGCACAATGTCCCCAGAGTGGGCTGACCACAGGCCTCCCAAGGACAACAGGCCAGAGCCCAAACTCTTGCTGCAGCATTCAAAGCCTTTCCAAGGAGGCAGTGGCCTTTCGAGCCGACCTTCCCTGTTGCCCTTTCACACATCTGGTGCTTTATTCCAGAAAACAGACCTGCTCTCCACACAGAGCCCTCTGCTCACGCTACTCCCTTGGCCTGGGGCGCTCTGAGACCGTGCCCCCGGCCGACGATCCTCTCTGTCTGACACGGAGGCCCTCCCCAGACTGTCCAAAGGCACCCAGTGATCACACACACCTTCAAAGTGATGCGCTTTTTCCTTACTTAGAGGGACTGACAGCTTTGTTCTTTCATGCCTCCCTGCAGCGGAGTCTCCCACTTGAGAGCGTGGGACATAAAACCACTTTGGGTCAGCTACACCCACCCAGTGTAGGCGGTGCCACATATTTCAGATTTCGCCCTTGGCGATGACAGCAGCGGTGACCACTCCAGTTCACGCCATGCCCCAGGACCGTAGAAAGAGCTGGGCATCTATGACACGATCCAACAGCCACCCCCAAAGGCAGGCAATGCGATGATGCCCACTGCTCAGGTGAATAAACTGGCCACAGCCACACAGGCGGGACTTAAGCCGGGCAGCCTGGCACCTTCACCTAGCTGCTCTGGTGTGGAGGGGCCCAGGCACTGGTCTTTTCCTGCCAGCCTCCTCCTAGGAGACTAGGGGCTCCCTGGGCTCTGAGAATGGGTGCTTTTACCTAGGTCCCTGAAGCTGCTCTCTATGAAAAAGGTGGCTCGAGGGAGTGCACTTGCTTGGCTTTCTGGGGGTGGGGGTGGGGGGAGGCCCTGGCAGTGACCTGAGGGCCATCCAGCAACCAGGCCCTCCCACTAGTACCGCATCTTGGGTCAAACATCGTTCCCCATCAGTTGCTTATGATGACCTCCCCAATGGACTCAGGGAGGTTCTTTTCCAGCTCATCTGACAGAGAAACCAGGGCTTAGAGGAAAAAAGGAGGCAGGGTCAAGGTCACAAAGGTGGGGAGTGAATGAACTGAATGCAGGAGCCCAATCTCCCATGAATCTGTGTCAGCCTCATCCACAGATTCCGGGCCCAGCCTCCAAGCCCAGCTGTCACTCACAGCACGCCACCTGTCCTCTCAGGGCTCCCCCCTGCCCACCTTTATGTCCACAACAAATGCTACCTTTAGAGAGTGCCTGCCAAAGTGCCAGCCCGTCCCTACAGATGCAGAAGCTCATCTGAGCTCCATAATGACTTCAAAGACTTGGAGACGCAGAATGACTTGGCCAGGATCACACTGTTTATAGGTGATGAAGCTGGGACGGATACTGAAGACCCCTGGATTCAAACCCACTGCTCTTTTACTGCGTTGATATTTTTAAGAGACCGAGTACAGGCCACATACTTCAGGCCTCTCTAGTTCTAAGGGTTTGAGTGTATGTACCCTGTGAGCAAGGTGAGGTTCCTGACACTTTCAGCCTTGGCCGGGCCCCTGCTGGGTCTCCAGGAGACCATGGCCAGGTACAAAAGTTGTTCCCCACTTCAGAATGGGCGCAAGATAATACTGGCCAACTTGGGGCTCAGCCCAGTACTTCTCAGTTTCGGCTGGGCAGGACTCTCCCACCCTCAGTCCTCTATAGCTCCCCAAGGCTTTGTACACAGTCTAAGTGTCTCTGCTTGGCTGTCAATGGGCACGGAGTATAGTGAAAGATCTGAACGTCCTCTCTAACCAGCTGTGAGACTGCAGACAAGACATTATCTTCTCTGAGACTCAGTTTCCTTTTCTGTAAAACACTCACGCCTGACCTGACTACTCCCCAGGGCTGCTGCCAAGAGCAACGGAGACACAGGCATTAGCTATCATCACCACCAAATCAATTCAGGCCCTCTGGGCAAGATGAGTCTAACAGGAAAAAGAACAGTGCCAGGCAATAATCGGTTTAAGCTCCTAAAAATGCCACTCCAGACAGAGGAAACGTAGTGCAAACTGCCAACAGGAGTTAGGGGAGGCAGGTCAGTGATCTCCTTGCTGGTGCCCACACATCTCGGGGCCTCCGCTCTTGCTGTCATCCAACTAGGAGTCTCCTTCCTTCCTGGCCCTGCTCCCATCAGCTACCCAAATGATTTCCATCCTTCAAGGCCACCTTCTCTTAGAAGCATTCCCTGATGACTTCAGTCCATATCAGCAATGCTCTCTTCCTACACAGTAACAACAGTAGCACCTAAGGACTGTTTAGCACTTACGCTGTACCAAGGAACTATGCTAGGCTCACCCCAAGCACCAACGTCCTGACTTTTCACAACCATCTTATTAAGTGCTGTTACCCCCCACTCTACAAATGAAAAAACTGTTGGGGACCTCAAGATCACCAACACAGCCAGTAAGTGGCAGAGTTCACATCGCAACCAAGGACCATCACATTCCAAAGCCTGAGCTCCTAACCACCACACATCATCTGAATTGCCACAGAATTCAAGAACTGGGCCTCCCTTCAGGTCAGGCTTAACTCTACTCTGGCTTATCTGCTACCATTTCTTAGGCCCCCACACTGCACACGAGAGTGATCCAACTCCACCTTCTTGCTTTAAGGCCTGAAAAGGGGCAGGACACGGATCACTGGCTTCAAACTCCATCCCTTACTTGCCGGTTGACTCTGAACCTGAGAGTTCTCACCTGCAATATGGGGATAAATACCACCCACTTTTAAAGGTTGTTCTTCGAATTAAAAGAATTTTATCAACCACAGAGTCTTTTAACTTTTCTGCCTGGAACTTCTGTTCTTGTTGACACTCCCTTTTATCATCTTATTTTTCAAGGCCTATCCCCAAAGTTCAATTCCTCCGAAAAACTTCTGTTCCCCCCAACAGGTAAGGTTGGGTCCACGAGCTTCCTAAGTATTTTATAACTCTCTAACGTCACCGAAAACACATCACCTAACACTTTCGGTGTCTTTATCCAGGTCTGTCTTTTCCCAACAGGCTGGTTGCTGGAGGGAAGTGGCCCTATTCTGCTCCTCTCTGGGTAAGATTCCAGGATGAGCCAGGCCCCAAGTTCTCAGCTGCGTCTGCCCCAGACTGGAACCCGCTTGGGCAGCAAGGCCACCGGTCTCACCTGGCCTTAGCGCACAACGCCTTGACTTCGCTCTCTTTGATGAGCTCGCAGCGCCGCAGTTGCTCGATCTGCCGGTCNCTCCCGTCGAACCCCGCGGTCCCGCGCCCGGGACGGTGGCCCAGAGGGGTCTCAGACTATTACCGCCGCCGCGACTCCGGCTCCGGCTCCCGGACTCCCTGCCTTCCTCCTTCCCTCCGCTTTGGGCCGCCGCCACCGCCGCTTCTACTTCCGGCCCCGCCGCGGAAGCAAAGGGAGATCAGTTCCGCCGCGCGCCGGATGTGGCGTCATACACACCTTCCTCCCCTCCCACGCCGCGCCCTTAGCCCCACCTCTCGAGCTGAAGAATGGAGATGAGCCGAAGGAACCGGATGTGGGTAGCTTGCGGGCGGAGGTCGCCGGGGGCGCTGCGGGCCTGCGCCGTGCGAACTGATGGACGCCTCAGTCCGCCCCCCACCTCCCATCTCTGTTAGAGAAGCAAGCTGCGCCGTGGTTCCGCTGTGTAACTTTGTTACTCGCTTTTATTTACCCTTTTCAGTCGGTCTCCCCATCCCTGAGGGTCACCCTTGCAGCCTCGGTGCTTAGAACGGGGCTGGCCCAGTAGGCAGCCCTAAACATTTGTTCAATGGCTGGAAGAATCCTGTCCAAATCTCCTTCCATGGCCCCAGAGAAATCGCTGCCGTAGAAGACTTCTGAAGTTAGAGGCAGAAAGGAGTCCACCTTTCCCACACCTACTTTGGGTCTCATTCAACATGACCTCCCTGATTCCAGAACAGTCCCCACACCCATCAGTTGCTTCATATTGTCTATAAGTTTTAGTCTCCCCCCACCCCCTTTTTTTTTAAGGGAATCCGTTCTAGTTTCTCTACCTAGCACACGTTCTGGAATTCACGGTTACTATCAAAAGCCCAACCCTCCCAAACTCGTATTTGCGGAAGTGACTGGTCTGTTAAGCATACCTGGTGATATCTGAGCCTTTGCACATGCTGCCCTCTTCTGAAAAGTCCTTTTTGCTATCTATCTCCTGTTGACCTTCAATTTTTATTTGCTTAAGACTTTGTTTCACAGAATGAGTGAGGCTAGGCACAGAAGTGAGGCCAATGTTTAGAGGCGACACTGGGAGTGGGGTTGGTTTTGTACGTAGACAACAGATGGCAGATGTGTCCTGAAGGAAATGACCAAGTTCTTAACTCCTAGAAGGTCCTAGGTTAAGTCAGTTCTATGCACATCACTACGGGAATTCAGTAGATCCAGAGAGATCACAAAAGTCACGATTATTTTTTTTCTCCAGAAGGGAGCTCAGCCAGGAAAGGGCCCAGATAGGGAAGTTCGGGGAGGAAGCAGGACTCACTAGGTCCCTGGTTATAACCAGGATCTTTAACAGCTCAAAAGACCTGATGCACTTACTGCTAACAGCCCAGAGTGAGTGACTGGGAAAGGGTTCAAGGTATGCCAGACACGTAAGTATGGGGCCTTCATTCTGGCTTCATGGAATGCAATGTCTGCTTTGGCCCAGTTCTTAACCTGGAACCTGAGACCCACAGTTCTGTCTGTGGGTTGTTGGGATCGATTCGAGGTTCTTTTCAAGGGGTTCCACAGTCCAAAGAAGATTAATTAAGAAACCAGTTCTAACCCCATCTCCTGTTAGGATGGGAAAACAGACAAGCTCAACAGTGTAGATTAAGGACATATGCGTTAGTAATCTGGTCTCCATCAAGAAAGTGCAACCTCCAGCAGTTATGGCCTTAAGCAGGAGTTGGGAATAACAGCACCCACTCAGACAGATCACTTGTGTTGTGTCGTGTTGCATGGCTCCTAGCACCCAGGAAATGTTGGCTTTTGTCAGTGACTGTTTTTGTCACAGTGGCCTTGTACACCTGTGAGTTCTGGGTCTAAAAGTAAGACTGAGCCTAACAGTTCAACACCTACTCCCCAACTGTGAGCCTTATGAGGTGCTGCTGGTAAAAGGGGGTGGGGACCTTATCAGTAGGAAGAAAATGTCACAGGCAGGCTCTCTTCTTGAAGCCCTGGGCAAGCATAAAACAAAGCAAGAAGGTCCTCTCCCGACGCATTCACTTTTTTCCTGCCCAGGAAGGAAGAACAGAGAACGAGGGATCCTTCTTCTTCTAGGCTCTGCCACCTCCCCTGTCCTGAACACCAGACACGGACAGCACACTCCCCCTTAAATAGATGTTTATTGGCAGTGGGCTGGAAAGAGCAGTGGAGTTAGCATATACAGACAACACCACACACCAATGTCACGTGGGAGGCAAAAGTGATGGGAAAGAGCAGCCTGGAGCCCTGGGTGAAGCCCCCTCCCTCCAGATGGAGTGTGGGAGGGGGGGCGGGGCCTGGAGTGTTGAGGGGGCAGCCTTAGGACACCTCCGCTTAGTAGGCATGGTTAGAGATGAAGAGAGACTCGCTGGCTGCGGCCCCAGCCTGACCACTTGGGGTGTACTTTCCTTGGCAGGCGAGGCTGTTGGCCTAAGAGGGGAGAGGAGCCAGAGTGAGGTCTCATCAGAATCCTGCCCGCCCGCCCGGGCACCCCGCCCGCCCCTCGCCCCATCCTTACCAGGGCTCGCTTGACATACTCCTCCTGGGCAGCCTTCAGGTTCTCCTTCTTTCCACCCCAGGCCTTCAGGGCAGAAGCCTGCAGGGCTCGGCCATAAGAGAAGGTCAGGGCCCACGGCTTCAGCAGGGGGCATTTGTTGATGGCGTTGAGGTTGATGGATGCCTCCTCCTCACTCTGGCCTCCAGAAAGGAAGGTGATCCCTGTAGAACAAGGGGGGAAATGGGGGGAAGTGGCTGTAGTCAGAGACCCAGGGACTGGCAGGAGCCCCTAGAAGCTGATCTGGAAGTCAGAGCAGATGGACGTAAAGATGGTGGGTGCAGTTCATCTACCTCCCAGAGGTCAAGAGGAGGCTGTGGGTCTCACCAGTGACAGCGGGGGGCACTGTGCGGCGCAGTGCTGTGACAGTTGCCATGGCAATCTCCTCATGAGAATATTTATGGGTGCAGGCGTGCCCTGGGGTTACCATGTTGGGCTTCAGCAAAGTGCCTTCCAGGTAGATGTGGTGGTCACTCAGGGCTTTGTAGACAGCAGCCAGCACCTAGAGCAGAGCAGGGCCAAAGTGGGTTGGGGTTGAGAGGGGGGGACAGGGGGCGAGTCCTAAGGTCCTTGGCCCAGCTGCCTGGCCACCACCCAGCCTAGGCAGGCAACTCACCTTCTCGGTTACATACTGACAGCGCTTCAAGTCGTGGTCCCCATCAGGGAGGATCTCGGGCTCCACGATGGGCACGATGCCATTCTGTGGGGTGAAAGACAGGGTGGCTGTGAGGCCTCCTAACCTGAAGCCCACTCACAGCTCTCCACAGCCAGCAGCCAAGATCTTATCTCCACAATGACAGAAACTCACGGCCTCAGAGCCCTCAGCAGACTGTAGGAGACCAGCAACACCTCCGAGACACCCACACCATCCCTATTCTGCCCCTCTTCTTCACAGAGCCCTTGAGAGTCCTGCACAGGCCCAAGCCTGATGCTTGGGGATCCAGAACAACTGCCCTGGGGGAGGTATCCTGGCAGATGGGCGGGCGGTGGGGTAGCTGACACTCTGGAACCCAATGAGGTGGGAGGTGGCGTGCTGGGGAGCCGCAGGCCCACCTGCTGGCAGATGCTGGCATAACGGGCCAGAACGTTGGCGTTTTCCATGATAGCAAGGGCTGAGGGGGTGTGTTCCCCGATCTTCAGCACACAGCGCCACTTGGCAAAGTCAGCTCCGTCCTTCTTGTACTGGGCACAGCGCTCAGACAGCCCATCCAGCCCTGGAGAGGAAACAGAACCTCAGAGCATGACAAGCAGAGGAGGGGGCAGGTGGTTCCCAGGCACCCTGGGCACCCAGAGGGTTGGCGGCCCCGGTGGGTCAGTCTGTAGGGCAGGGAGCAGAACGGTTCTCACCTTGGGTGGTAGTCTCGCCGTTTGTTCCTGCCAGGGGTACCACGCCCTTGTCCACCTGTTGGGGTTGGGGGCGGTCAATAACATAAGATAGGAGGAGTGACCTCTAGTGCTCCACTCTGCCCCTAACTGTACTTAAATCTTAAGTGATAACTCACAGTTGCAAATCGGATCAATTAGTTACGCTATTGGAGCCTAGGAAGGAAAATACATGGGGAGGTTACTGGACAGAGCCTAGACTGCTACCACTTACTAACTCTGCGAGCCAGATACTTCATAGCCTTGAACTTCTGGGTCTTCATCTGTACAACAAGGGGGAAATAATTTGTTCTTAAGAGTTATAAGGATTAAAAATGCCAAGCAGGGGTCCCTGGCTGGCTCAGTCAATGCAGCATGCAACTCTCCATCTTGGGGTTGTGAGCTCGAGCCCCACACTGGGTGTAGAGATTACTTAGGGCAGAGTCCACTCATGTCCTCAGGCCCCCAACCCAATGTCCATCCCCCGGACCACTACTCTGGATTTCTTTCCCCAAGATCCATCTCAAACCTCATATCCTGACACCCCACCCCCTCACCTTGATGCCCACAACGCCGCCCTTGGATTTGATAACTTGGGGGAAGGGACGCCCATCGTCTGTCTTCTGGTACAGCGTCTCGTGGAAGAGGATGACACCCCCAATGCAGGGATTCACACGGTCATCAGCGGTCAGCAGCAGCTGGCGGTAGAAGCGCCGGTTCTCCTCTGTGTTCTCGGTGCCGATAGACTGCAGCCGCTTGGCAATGCTCCCTAGAAGGGGCCAGCGTATAACGATAAGAGGATCAGCCGGTCCCCCTCAACCCTGGGCCCTCCTCCTGCTGTCTCCTGCCCGTACCAGTGGACTCATCTGCAGCCAGGATGCCCTTGCCCGGAGCCACAATTCGGTGAGCGATGTCAGAGAGCTCCTTCTTCTGCTCTGGGGTCAGCGCTGGGTATTGGTAGGGCATGGTGCCGGTCAGTTCCTGGACAAAGGAGGCAGATGGGGGAGGAATGGTTAGCGGGGTCTTCCCATGATCTCCCCACAAGCTGGGCCCCTTGACTGGAGGTCAGGACAAAAGTTCCCTACCTCCCCTGGTCCATACTGGGCAAGTCTTGGGGCACGTCCTATCCCCAAGCCTCCCCTACACCCAACTTCCCTATACTAGACCTGCCTCCTGTACCTTTCCTAACTCTGTCTCTTGCTGGGTGTTTCCCACCTTAGGGTGGGGTTGCGTACTGGCACCTGAGGTAATGCAATAGGCCAGAGCCATGGAAAGACGGGTCATGTAGAAGTCGGACCCTTCTGGCTTGCGCTCTGCCATGGGGTCACCTTGCCTAGAAGCAGAACCGAACCAGAGTATTTTAGAATTTAGAGGTCGTATGTAAGGCAGAGGGGCCCAACCGGAGGACCCAGAGAAAGGAGAAAGTTCTGGGCTTCAAGTCCCACAGCAATCAAGGGCCAGAGCGGAGATTAGAATCCAGATCTTCTGACTGCTGTAGGGGATCCACCCAAGACTCCAGGGCTGGCCCAGGCTCCAAAGCCTCAAGGACATCCCAAGGTCAAGCTGCGCCTCCCAGGTTTGAGGGAGGGGTGTTAGGAAAAGAGTGTTAGAAAAAAGGGCAGGAGGGTAACAGGAAGCTGGGGAAAGGGAAGTAGAAGAAGCCCAGCCCGAGGTGGAGGAAAGGGGTAAGGGCTGCCGATCTCACTGTTCGTAGAGGGTAAGAGAACTGTAGAGAGGCAAGCGCCCCACCCCTTCCCCCGAAAATGCTTCTGTCTGCTCTCGCGGCTGCAGCTGCTCCAGGCTCACAATCAAGGTCACCCGATAAGGAAAGACACGGAAAGTATTAACTGGGCATCAGGCGCCTCCAAGGGGTTTCCCCTCCTCGCCAAGGGGGGCCCATCTCCCAGGGCAGGAACCAACCACGCTTTCGGAAACCCTGAGACAGGATTCGAGCTGGCCCCCACCCCTCGCTGCCTCTTAGGATCCCCGCAGAGGCCAAGGGGCCATAATCCTTTGCACCTGGGATCCCAGCAAGAAAAAGAGAAAAGGAATGGCCCTTCATCTTGTCCTGCTTCCTCTTCCGCCATGACTCAGCGCGCGTAGTCGCTGCATTGCGCAGCACACCAAGAGAACTCAAGCTGGAGAGGGTTGAGGAGTCTGGGCTGGGAGCACGTATGTGGGAGGTAGTGGGGCGGGGGAGATGCTGGGACCGGGGGGATGGGGGTAGGCTCCGACCCGGCACCCGACCGGCCACTGCCCCCAGGATCCTTCTCCAGGGTCCCTGACCTTCGCACACGGCGAGGGGCGCTCACCTGGCACGAGAGGGGGCGGGTTTGCGGGGTGCAGCGGTGGAGGGCGGCGGGCCGGCGAGCTGACNGATTATGGCATTGGAGGAGATGGGGAGGGAGGTGGGGGGAAGAGGGTGCAAGAGCCTGAAAAGACGGAGGCTCCCCCTCCCGGATCAGGCCCAGCCGTGCGGGCCCGGGGCAGCCCCAGCTTCCGGCCTGCGCTGATGCAGCGTGTGTCACACTGTGACAGAACCCGGAGGTTGGGNCGCCGCGTGTGCGCACGCCCTCTCGGCCCGGGCCGGCGCGGGCAGGGCTGCATCCCTCGCTGCCATCCACAGCCCGACTGCGGCGGAACCGGCCGGCCACCGCTCGCCCCAGCGAGTCTTGGGATGCGGCGCCACAGTCCCTGCGCCAACGTCTCCCCGGGACCTGACTTCCCCCTCCAGAATCAAACCTGTCCCGAGCTGGTCAGCCCCCAGATCCATTCCGAGCCCTTCGTCCTACCAGCCGGGCCTCCCCTCCTAACCTGGACCCCTTAGGCCCAACCCCACCCCTGCGGCGTCCTGCTGGCGCCCACCTGTGAGGAGGCTGAAGGAGCGGGCAGAGCCTGGTCAGCAGCGAGTGGGCCAGGCCGCTCCCGGGCTGGGTTATAAGGCAGCTCCTGCCCTCCCTCCAGCCAATGTCCCCAACCTTCTCCGGTGACCCCTGCCCTTTCCTTGCCATGGATCCCCTGGCAGGGTCCTATATTTAGGGAAACCTGAAGCCCCTGACATTCAGGCCAGCGTGGGGCCTAAAGTGAGAGAAGGGGAAGGAAGCCAGTGGGCCTGCCCTAGTTGGGGGGCAGGGGGAGGGCCCTGCCCACTCACGGGTACTTCTGAGGAAATTTCTTCCTTGGAAATCCAGCCTGAGGCCCTCAAAGGTTGTCAGGAGAAATCAATCTTTGCCAGGGATCTGTGGGGAGGGAAGGAGAGGAAAGGAGACTCAGATCTGTGGCCCTCTATGCCTCCTTCTCAAACCCACCCCCCTCTGGGCCCTGATGGTGGCTGCTGTGATTCTCAGGAGACCAATCTTTTGGCGGGAGAGCAGATGCGGGCACTACACTCACCTCAAAATAACCAAGAGTCCACGGACAAGGTGTGGCTGTGGTGCCCCTATATCCTGATACTCAAGGCTAAGTTTGTCCCATAATGTGGTTTGTGGTGAGCAGTCTCCTACCCTCGCCTTTGATTATAACAGTGTAGATGGGGAGGAGAAGAGGCGGTCAGGGGCACCTGCCAGACCACTAGCCCCTCTCCCTGGTAACGGGTTGCTGTCCAGCAGGCCAAGGCTTCACTGAGTCCTGCTCTGCAGGGAGCCCGGCTCTCTGTGGCTGGTTCCTGGGCTGATGAGCTGGGCAGGCCATTTGTGGTTCCAGTGGCCTAGAGAAAGGTGTCCAGTGGCCCCTCAGGGAAGGGGAACATGTAGGCCCAGGAGGTTGGCCGCTCCCCGAAGGGCAAGGATTCCGGGTCCTCATCGGAGCTTGATCTCAAAGCAGAGACAGTTGAGGCTCTGGCAGTCAGGCAGTTGGCACGCACAGGCACAGTCGCAGAGTGGGCAGCAGCGAGGGCAGCGAGGGGCCCAACCCTGTGGGAGAGGAGGAAGGGGTGAGGGCGGTGGACGGGAGGGAGGGTGACCAGTGCCCTAATGCTGTTTCCCTCTCAGGGGAGAAGGGAACAGAGAGGCCTGGAAAGTCCCATTTGCCCAGTGGAACAGAGGGTACCATCTACCGTTCTTCGGAACAAATCAATTCCCTGTGCTGTTGAAAAATCAGCAAGGAGAGAGTGTTGCAAACAACTGAGTTCAGGCGGTTCTTTCCTTCTTCCTATTTTATAGGCAAGGAGATGGAGGACCAGAGATCAAATAGCCCTGTTCGATTGAGTCCCAATGTTCAGCTCAAAGGTGGTTCTACTATATACTTGTGGTCTCGTTCAATTCCAAGTTAGGAGACCAGGGAAAGCACACACTTTCTGTCCATGACGAAAATAACTCGGTTTTGTGAATTTCTTCCTTGACATCATGACCAGACTGTAGGATCTCGTTCGTTATTCATTTCTGAGCACCTACTCCGTGCAAGGCACAGATGGTATTCGTGACTGATTTTTTAAAAGCCTCTGTTGTCTTTGAAAATGGTAATGTACAGATTAAAAAATTTTTTTTTAGTGTTTCAGAGTCACTTCGCTTTTATTTATCAGAACCTTGCACAGGGGGACTCTTTACAAAAGAGGCAATGGAGGCTTAGGGGGCTACGCCTTGACACCACTGCCAGGAATATCAGCGTCTTTCTGGGTCTCCTGGGACGGGGACAGTTCATCTCCTGTCACCACTGACCTAGCACAGGTATGCACACTCAACAGGTATGTGAGATACAAATGAATACTGAACGAGTGGCTAAATCAAATCATTCCCTTCCTTTAGGCAAAGAAGAAAGAGGGCTTCTCAGCTCCCAGGGGGAACAGGAGGGTCTGACGCTTGGGGAATAGGAACAGCATGTCCTTAGTGACAAGAATGGAGAACTGTCCTATTTCTCTCCTCCTGCCCTGTGACAGGATCTGCGACTGCTTCACGCATGGACTGGAGTCAGGCCAAGTGGCTGGAGTGGGACACACCCAGGATGTGACAGGAGATTGGCTCCTTGGGGCCCGAGGCTGAGCTAGTGACAGTCACAGTTGCACAGCTCAATCAGACACCAGGCCAAGTCAGGAATAGGGGAATGACCTTTCAAACAGCTGAGGTTTGGGGGTGCGGTGTCAGGTGACTGGTGAGATCGGATATCAGTAGGGGCTGCAGTGAGGGGAAGGGATCTGCCTGCTGCAGATGGAGGTCTGAACTGGGCTGGTGTGTGCTGCCAGAAGAATTGTCTCTCACGGGGAGCCTTCAAGTGTCATGGCGGAAGGGAGATTGAAGTGGTTCCCTTGTGTCTGATGCTGGGGTGGTTGGGGGTGTCCCTGGGGAGTCCCGATCTGGGGATGAAGTGGGCTCTGTGGGTATTTGGAGGACCACACCGTCATTCGCCACACAGGACCGGTGGCTGAGAGCCGCTCCGCTGCCCTCCCCTCAGAGGAGAGGGTATTAAAAGTATTTCTGGGCTCTGTCCACTGGAAGGGTTTAGAGCTAGTCATTTATAACTGTCTAATGGATTTCTCGACTCTCACAGCAGCCATGTGGCTTCTGGAAGGAATCTGCTACTTCAGTACATTAAGCAAGAATGCCACAAGATGGTTAACCCTTGTGTTTCTCTAGGTTCTACAGTTTTCCACTTCGATTTCTTGCACTTTTGATTTTGGGAAGGGCAGCCATCTTTAGAGGTTAGAGCTCAGGCCCAGATTTGAACCAAATTCAGGCCCAGGTTTGGCTAATTCACGTTTTGAGCCTCAGTTTTCTCATCTCTGAAACAAAAATAATGCCTACTTCTTAGGCCCATGGTGGAGAGTCAGTGGAAAGCACCAAGTACAACGCCTGGTACACAGTGAACACTCAACAACAGGCAGCTATTTGGGTCCCGGCTCTCTCCCCCAGGCTTTTAAGTAGGCCCCACGCCCAGCATGGAGGCAAACACGGGGCTTGAATTCCCAACCCTGAGATCAAGTACTGAGCCGAGGGGTGCCTGGGTGGCTCAGGTGGTTAAGTGCCAACTTCGGGTCAGGTCGTGATTTCGCACTTTGTGAATTCGAGCCCCCAGTTGGGCTCTGTGCTGACAGCTTGGAGCCTGGAGCCTGCTTCAGATTTGGTGTTTCTGTCTCTCTCTCAAAAATAAAATAACATTTAAAAAATTAAATTAAAAAAAAGAACAGACCTGAGATCAAGAGGCAGAGGCCCAACAGACTGAGCCACCCAGGCACTGCCCTGAACAATAGTTCTTAACCCTGATGTGCCCCAGAATTTAATTAATTAATTAATTAATTAAAAATTCACAAAATCCAGGGTGCCTGGGTGGCTCAATCAGGTGATCATCTGACTTCGGCTCAGGTCACGATCTCATGGTTCATGTATTCGGGACCCACGACAGGCTGTCCATGCTGTCAGCGCAGAGCCCATTTCACATCATCTGTCCCCCTCTCTCCACACCTCCCCCATTCACACTCTCTCAAAAATAAATATTAAAAAACCTTTTTTAAATTCACAAACTCCAATCCCATCCCAGACCTATGAAGTGTGGGGCCTGGAGGCCTGGTTTTCTTTTCTTTTCTTTTTTTTTTTAAATATTTTTTTAATTTATTTCTAGGAGAGAGAGAGAGAGAGACAGCGTGAGCAGGGGAGAGTCAGAGAGAGAGGGAGTCACAGACTGAAACAGGCTCCAGGCTCTGAGCTGGCAGTCAGCACAAAGCCCGACGCGGGGCTCGAACCCACGAGCCGTGAGATCATGACCCAAGCGAAAGTCGGACGCTTAACCGACAAAGCCACCCAGGCGCCCCTGGAGGCCTGGTTTTCTAAGTCTCATATGTGCTTCTGGTCACACACAGGGCTGAGAACCAACCATTGCGCTGAATTACTTCATTTCTCACGGTCGAGCATAACTGCCTACTTATTCCTCTCTGTCCTTCATGAGAATGGAAGCCCTGTGCGGGTTGGGACCATGTTTTGCTGAGCCTCTAGGGCCTGGCACAGGGCCTCAACAATATGACTCCATAAATCTTTGGTAGGTGAATAAATAAGTGAGTGAATGAATGAATGAATGAGATCCTTGCCACAGGCTTAAGAAAGAAGCAGAACACGCAGGTTTATCCCCCAGAGAGGAAGAGAAACGTGGGTTTGTGTCCTGGCCTAGGCCTCAGGTGAGTCACTCAAGCCTCTGTAAGCCTCAGTCTCTGAGAGCTATAAAGTAGGCAGGAACTTTGTATGGTTGCGGTTGTTACTGTTACTACAAGGAAACCCAAGAACAGATACTTGACTATACTTAGTGCAAACACAGCTCAAGGACACAATGATCCCACCCTGCTCTGTGCCATTCTAGAATCCTTCCTTCCTGGCTCTGGCAGAAGCCGGGTAGATCAGGCCCTGAGGTCTCCGGGTCCAGAATTCCTCACTCCATCCTCACCCTGACCAAGGAGGAAAGGCCCAGACTGATAGCAGGGGCAAAGGGCAGCGCCTCCCAGGAGACGGGGCCAGAAGTCACTTTGTAATTGACCATTTCCTATAAAATAGGAGTTTTTAGGACCCTGGGTCTTCTTCCTTTTCCTCTTTGCTCTCTTACCCCCAGTCCTGGGCTCCTCTCCCGGCTACCCCTCAGGAACCAAAAGCAGATTCTTTTTGAAAGAGGGCCCTTTGCCTCATAATTTATTTCAAAACTCAAAACATCTCCCAGGAATTTAACCAACTATGGTCCCTGCACAAGTTATGAATTTGCCCAGTCTTTTATCTTCCCTCTTTCCTCCTGGGGAAGGTCACCACTTCAAGGGCAAGAGCTTTGCTCTCTAAATCTGGGCCCAAAATAGGAAGGTGGTCAATTACATTTAACACCATTAAACCCACAAAGGCAAAAATGGCCTGTCCTCTGGGAGTAAGACTTCTCCGTGAGGCTTCTGTTTCAACACACAATGAAGCGATTTGCTATGCAAGACTCTGACTTCAACTTTCCAGAGCCACCTTCTCCCCCTGCAAGAAGGGGATACAAATACTTACCAATCTACACACAGGCATAGACAGGGGTCAAGGGGTGGTGTCCAGGTAAAAAGGGCAAGTAGTGGTGGTGATGAAACAGTATGTGTGGTATGGCCCCATCTTTACCAAATGACAGCAATCATTTGCACATTAGTATGTGAGGGACACACACAGCATGTAACAACCTTGGTTCAGGAGCTGGTTTATAAGGTGACTGGTATTCTCTCTATATTTCTACATGCACACTTTGTAATCAATGCTTTTCATAGTCAGAACTATATAGGTTTTTAAAAACACCCAGTGCTCTCGGGGCGCTTGGGTAGCTTAGTCATTTAAGCATCCAACTCTTGATCTCAGCTAAGGTCGTGATCTCATGATTCAGGAGATCGAGCCCCACATCAAGCTCCATGCTGACAGTGCAGAACCTGCTTGGGATTCTCTGTCTCAATCTCTCTCTGCCCCTCTCCTGCTCCCTCTCTCAAAATAAGTAAACATTAAAAAACAAAACAACAACAAAAAAACCAGGGGTGCCGAGGTGGCTCAGTCAGTTAAGCATCCGACTTCGGCTCAGGTCATGATCTCACGGTTTGTGGGTTCGAGCCCCACGTCGGACTCTGTGCTGACAGCTCAGAGCCTGGAGCCTGCTTCGGATTCTGTGTCTCTGGCTCGCTCTGCCCCTTACCCACTTGTGCTCTGTCTCTCTGTCTCTCTCTCAAAAATAAGCAAACATTTTAAAAAAAATACCCAGCTCTCAGCGTTGTTGACAAAATAATAATGCTCATAAAAGTGGCAGTGTCTGGAAAGTGCTCAGTGAACAGAAGGGGGCTGTGAGAGGGGCTGTTTATTCTTTTTAACTTCCATTTTCAGAAGCCATTGTCTGCCCTGCATGCTACTCACCTCTCTCCAGCTGCCGCCCTATTTTCTTTTCTCAAAGTCGTTTTCAGCACCAGATACACATATGATGTGGTGTTTAGGGTACCTTTGGCTGTCTCCAACTGAGCCAGAACCCAGAACTGGGCCTGGCCCAGAGGAGGTGCTCAGCAATCAACGTTGTTGACCAACAACGACAAAAGAAGGCCTGGCGCGCACCCAGGCCAGGGCTCAGGGAGCCAGGGAGAGGACAAGAACTCACAGCTTCGGTGGGCTGGGGGCAGCAGGCATCCAGGCAGCGGGCGGGGCTGGGCAGAGGGAAGTCGCAGGCTTCTGCACAGGTCCAGCAACAGTCCTGGGGCCTGGAAGCGCCTTGCTTCCTGCAGGGGGAGCTGCAGTCCGTGCAGCAGCCCTGGGCCTGCGAGAGGGAAGGGCTCGGGATCTGGGCCAGGTGGCGTGTGGGGACAGGAAAGGAGGGAGCGCGAAAGGTATAGAGGCGGGGGGCTAACTGGCAAAGGAGCCTCAGAGGAAGGGCCTGCAGATGAGGGCACTGAGCGCCTCCTCTTCCCCAGAGCCCACCCTTCGGCCGCCAGCGGGCCCCTCACCAGCAGGCAGTGCCTCGCCAGCAGCACTACACCGAGCAGCAGCAAATAGATGCTCACGGCGATGAAGACGATGGCAGGGATGGGAAGCAGGAGGGAAGGACTGCTGACGGGAGCCGGGGTTGGATTCCACGAGCTAGAGGAGGCCTGGACAAGCACAGGAGGAAGGGGTGACGAGGAGGTGGGAGTGGCTGCAGGGATGCAAAATACCAGGAGGGACTCCAGAGGTGGCTAGGAAGAGGGGAGGAAGAGCCACCAGATTATTGGGGAGAGAGTCATCGGGACTACACTATACTATTCCCCAAAGGTGACCGTCCCCTGTTGTTCCCATTTCAGCCCCATCGGTACCTGTTGATCATTCTAGAACTTTCTGAGGTGTGTTGCTCTTCCTCTCACAATGCCTCTCCATACATATCTATTGTCTCTGATTCCTCTGCACCACTTTATTGTCCCTCAGGCCACATTACTGGCCCCTAACAGTCTTCCAACCTGCAATTCTGCCCCTTTCCACACCAGCTGGGTTGTGTATCTCTCCCTTCCTTATAATCCGTCAGTGGCTCCCAGTGACTCAGTCCAAACTTATCTCAGTGACAAAGCCCCAGTCTAGCCCTGCCTCCCTCCTCCTCCACACTCCGGCCATACTGAAGTCCCAGCAGCTCCCCAAACCTTATCCTCTCTCCCGCCCCAGGCTCTGTCCAAGCTGTTCCCTCAGCCTGGGATGCCTATTTTCTTTGATCACTTGGCAAGCTCCTCAGCTTGCCAGGAAGAGCGGGAATGTGCGCTCCGTGTGAAGTCTATTCCTGGCACTCTCTCACACTCTCCTCCCGAGCTCGAAGAGTCTATGTTGGGTAAAGAGCCCCCTCTCCAGTCTGGGCTCCAGGCAGGCAAAGTCAGGGCGAGTTTAAGGCACTTAGGGGGTCGCTCCGGGAAAGGGTAAGGGGCCTAGGACTCACGTCCATGGGGCAGGACAGCGCCAGTCAGTCCAGGAACTGCAGAGGAGAGAAAAATACTGGGTCTCAGAGGCTCAGAGGAGCCATTGGACTGGGATGCCCAGTCCCCTCCCCCTATTTCTTTTTTGGAGAAACTGAGGCCGAACGATGGCTCCTGGTTGGGACAATGGGGTCAGGGGTTCGGGGGATTCGGGGCGGTGTCCCCCTCGCAGGCCCCAGCCTGGCCCTGGCCACACCCCTGACCGTCCCCACACCCCGGCTCCCTCCATCGACCGGTCCCCAGCACCTGCACCCTAGGGCCGCGGGCAGTTCATGGATTCCGCGCGCTCGTCCAATCCGCCAAGGCGGCAGCACCGCCCAGAAGCTCCCTCTGCTTCTTGCCGTTGCCATGGGGATCCGAGCGCNGCCGCCGAGACCCAAATTCCTTCTCCCAGCCGTCCTTCCCAGGCCAGATCCTCTGCCGTCACCAGCCCTTCTTAGCCGTGGTTGACCAGGTTTTCCCGCTGTCACTGAACGGAAATGGCGATTTCCCGCTGCCACCTGACACAGTCGGATCCCCATCTTGTGCGGCGGCCTGCGGCCCCGAAAAGACTGATACCCCGGGCTGCACTAGCAGCATGCTGTGTGACGTAGGCCAAGACACTGAGCCTCGCTGAGTCTGTAAAACCGGGAAACTCCTGCCTTAAGGGGATGTTGTAAAAATCAAAGCTGCTTGTCAATTGTATAGCACAATTTTTTTTCCCAACCTAGCCCCACCCACTTATATGGACAGTGTCCTAACTTGAGACTTCAGCGGGTCTCTTCAACCTTCACATCATTGTCAGAGTGATTTCCTCCCACCCACATCATATCTTTTTCCTTTTCGTGGAAGCTGGGTGGCTCAGTTGGTTAAGTGTCAGACTTCAGCTCAGGTCATGATCTCGTGGCTCTGGGTTCCAGCCTCCAGTTAGGCTCTTTGCTGACAGCTTGGAGCCTGTTTCGGGTTCTGTCTTGGTCTCTCGCTCTTTCTCTCTGCCCCTCCCCTGCCTGTGCTTTCACTCTCTCTCTCTCTCAAATATAAAAATAAACATTAAAAAATAAAAAAGATATTGTCCCCTTTTTAAAGTTTATTTACTTATTTTGAGAGAGAGAGAACGAATGGAGGAGGTCCAGAGAGAGAGGGGATAGAGGATCCCAGGCAGGCTCCTGCGAACAGCAGAGAGCCCAAGGCATGGCTCAAAATCATGAACAGTGAGATCTTGACCTGAATGGAAATCAAGAGTTGGATGCTTAACTGACCAAGCCACCCACGTGCCCCAGACCATGTCCCTTTTCTATTTTAAACCCCCCAGAGGCTCCCCATGGGCTCCAGGATAAAGCCCAAATGCTCAGCTGACATCACCCATTCTGGGCCCCTCTTCTCTTCTGTTTGTTCATCCACAACATATCTAGGCTCTGGGACTTCAGCAGAGAATAAAGCTGACAAATTTCCTGCCCCCCACTAGAATTTATTTATTCTGTAAATAAATAAATAGGTAGGTAGATAGATAAGATTACTGTTCTGTGTCCCATCATTCTTCCAAGTTTCCACCATAGGATCTGTTCAAGGTTCCTGAACCAGTGTATAGGGTCTCACAGCTCCACACATTTGCAGATACCATTCCCTCTGCCTAGAACACCCTTCCCTTGTTTCCCTCTGAAGAGCTCCCTCATCCTTCCAGCCTCTGCTCAGTTTTGCCTCAGGGAGTTCTTCCTGCCAACCTCAGCACCAAATACGCACGGCTTCCAGCACCATATACGCACGGCTTCCAGCGCCATATACTCACGGCTGTTCCAGTACTGACGACAAGGTATTTGAATTCTCCACTTCAGTGGGCTTTGCTCCCCAGTTAGACGGTGCGTGCCTGGGTCTGATTTATCCCCATATCCCAAGCCCGGTAGCTGCTGTGGTCTTGGGGGCCTCCAGCGAGTACTCACTGATTCTATGAATGAATCAAATCCAATGAAATAGATTGTTATCCAGTGAAGTGTTGTTACCCAGATGCCCTACCTCCCTTGGCTCTCAAGCCAATCGGACCTCCCACTTTTCATTCCTGACCTAGTTGGTTCTACACACACATGCTTGCACGCATGCGCACTCACGTAAGCACGCTTCCCCCAGGGAGGCCACAGGTTTCAACCATGATAACTGTGTCTGGGCATGTTCCCCTGAAAGCAGGGCCACCTTCTACCTACTTTTGTCCACGGCGTCCACCCTGATGTACCTTGTCACAGCTGCTGCCGCTGGCGCAGCACAGGATAGCCAGGGTCCGTGTCCCCAGTTCCCAAATCTCCCTTCTCACCTTCAACCACACTCATAGAGTCCTGCCCCCCTGCCCCCCCCAACTCTCTCAGCGGGAGCTTCGAGCCCAGGAAACAGGAGGCTAGCTGTCCCCAACGGCACACTGCTGATTCTAAGCCAGGGACAGATTGCCTTCTTGGGGGTGTCTTCTTGTCTGCCCCAGCCTCTTTGCAAAATCCCAAGGCCCAAGATGAGGCCAGCTCCCGCTCCAGCTTCAGGTGACACCTACTCCCTCCCTCTGTTCATTTCCTGCCAAGAGAGAGACGTCAGCCTTGGCAAGGCCTCCGGACACGTCCATGGCCCGCAGTGGTCAGACTCACTGCTGATGGTATCCTGTTCCTACGAGGGGCTCATACATTATGCAGGATGGTGGACAGTGTACTGGACCTGATCGCTGCAAGACAAACCGAGAAGATGGGTGACATATGCACCCCGCTTTGCCAAGGCCACTTTGGCCCTCCCTGTTGGAGGCAGGGAGACTCTGACTTCATAATAGTCAAATAACCATAAGGTCTCCTTCTCCCTAAAGTTCAAAGCTGGAGATGCCAGATACGACTGCGTGGAGTTCTGCACCGCCTCTGGGAAGGAGAGAAAAAGATGACGGACTCTCAGTCATCAGGGGTGGGCGGGAGACCTGAGGCCCACAGAACACCCAGGAGATGAAGGAAACTCGGGCAGCACTGGGCTTGGGCGTGGGAACAGAACCTGGCAGCTCTGATTTTGACCTCAGACTTTCAGCCCCTCCTATGGGCATCAGACCGCACTGCCTCCCAGAGACTAAGGGGATGTTATCAGCCTCCTTCTTAGGAAAATGAAAGGCCTTTGCTCAGGTAGTTACCCTGGGGGAATCAGAAGAATCGTGTCCCGGTTGAAAAAGAATTTTAGGCCTAGAAATTCAATTTAGGTTTGAATTCTAGTTCTGCTACTGTGTGTTTTTGTGACCCTGGGCAAGTCAGTTGACTTCATTGTGCCTCATTGTGCCTCAGTCTTCCTTGTCCAGAAAGTAGGGATCGCTTAAAAGCCTCAGAGGGCTTGTGACAATTGAAGGGAAGGTATGCAGGCTGCCTGGCATAGAACAAGGGCTCATGAGGGGCGCCTGGGTGGCTCGGTCAGTTAGGTCTCCGACCCTTGATTCCGGCTCCAGGTCATGATCTCACAGCTCATGAGTTCAAGCCCCGTATCTGGTTCTGTGCTGACAGTGCAGAGCCTGCTTGGGATTCTCTGTCTCTCTCTCTCTCTGCCCGTCTTTCTCTCTCTCTCCCTCTCTCTCTTTCTCAAAAATAAACATTAAAAAAAGAATTAAAAAAACATATAACCAGACAACTGGGAATGAATATCGCAGTGAGTATTTACAAGGCACCACATAGGAACCGTGCTTTACACACTTGTCGTTCACTAATCCTAGCAGCCCTAGTGAGAGGTACTGCTCCTAGCCCTGTCCTCATCCCAAGAGGAGATAAATTTCTTGCACAACTTCTCCTGGCTAGTGAGTGACAGAACTAGGATTTGAGCCTGGGCAATGGGACTTTGTGTGTATACAACTGAGGNCCAGGTGTGCCCCCCCCCCCCGGGCTTTTTCTATTGCACAGATAAAGGGTGGGACTGGACTTGCTTAGAGCAGTACCCAGCCTGGGACAGGTACAATAAATGCACTAAATAATAAATGCTCTGGCACGCTGGGCGCGACTCTTTCCAGAGCACGGAGAGGCGCGAATTGGACCCTTCCCTGGGTATCATGTGGGAAACGGGCCACTTCTGGCTGCTTATTGTTTACTTATTCACAGCCTTCGGTGATACAACACCTGCACACCTCCCGTAGAGAAGATGCACATGGCAAAGCATTTGGATGCGGGAGCCTGAAGTTGCAGGAAACGGTAAACCCCAGGCCCCGGATGCATTGTGTGACAGATGTGTGAGGACCGCGTGGGGGAGGAGGGAGAGACTTACCTGAGGAACCAGGCTGGGCCGGGAGAGCGGGTCCCACGAGAGCGTGGCACCGGGGAGCGCCACCCACGCGGCCCCCTCTCCGCAGGCGCTGTCAGAGGTGTGTGGGCAGGGGCCGCACCCCTGCGCAGAGCTGGCTTGGCGCTCTCCTCCTGCGGGATGTTCAGGCACTCCTAGAACCCCAGGCGAAGGACCACGGTGTGTGGAAGGCGTCCCATCTCGGGTTTATTTTACATGCTACAGCCCTCTGCAAGAGCGCGCGAGCTATTCTCTTTCCAACTCCTTTTCAACGCTTCTGATTATTCCAGGAGCAAGTCTCATTTTGCTGCCAGAAGCCCTTTAACACCTCTCTATCCGTGCTTATCTTATCGTTTCTTGTCTGTAACAGAGAGAGGGCAGGCCTCCAGCTCAGAATTCAGAGCAGGTGAAAATATCGACCTAGAAGGTTAGAACAGGTGTTTTTCATTGTATTTATTTTTTGTTACCTTCTATTTACAAGTGATACTGGTTTTCTATTTTCGGTAGTGATAAAAAGTTTCCTTTTAAAGTACTTGGTGGTTAAAAGCCGGTACTCCGGAAATTAGACTAACTAGGTTCAAATCCCCACTGTGCCACTTAACTGCCTGGGTGACCTTGAGCAAGTCCCGCAACCTCTCTGTGCCTCAACTCCCTCCTCTGTAAAGGGAAGTAATGATGACATCCCCTCCTTATGTTATTGTGAGGATTACATTCTTTAGTGTATGTTAAGGGCATAGACTGGTACCTGATATGCAGCATACAGGCTGTATATATGTTTACTATTATTAGGTCAAATAGGGCAAACACAAACAAACAGACAAACCAACAAACCCCGAGGTTTAGAGGAAATTGCTTTGCACCAATCCCAGCATTTCCCATGTGAGGAAGCAAAGTTTTGGAGAAGCTAATTAAGTGGCTAAGCTAGGATCTCTGTAGGTCTCTGGATTCTTGATCCATTTACCAGCCATTTCAATCTTCAATAATTAATATAACTTCTCACGGTATTCAGCTGTGGAATGAGACTAATACTATTTCATTGATGTTGAGGTGGTGTGTGTAAAGGTGGCTCAGAACACGAGCTGGTATGATGGCCCCTAATGCATTTCAACAGGGATAATATCGCCCCCAAGGGGACAGCAATAGGTTCTGGAGGGCAAAAAAATTCTTAACTCATTTTTTTAAGGGATTTTATTTTTAAGTAATCTCTACACCCAACATGGGGCTTGAACTTACAACCCCCGGATCAGGAGTTGCACGCTCCACCGACAGGGCCAGCCAGGTGCCCCCTTAACTCTTTTTAATATACTAAGCACAGATATACAGTATATCTGCAGTTTCAAAATTTCATGATGGGTGATGATTAGGAAGCAAAATGTCTTTAAAAAGGCTGCTTAGGTGAGAAGAATGGAGAAAAAAGTTGAGACACACCAAATTCTTCCAACATGAATTGTTACTCACCAGTGGGCTATGCAATCACTGGGTCATGATCAGATGGTGGTGAGAATGGACGATAATTAGGCCTCTAGAGGCCTCATCTTTAACAATCTTGCTTTTGGATTAACCTGTAATTTGATGTTCAGAAGCCCATCCAGAGGGGGGAAATGAAGTATCTAAGGAAGCAAGAACCATTAACAGAGATAAGTTCTGAAATTGTGACTGGCATGTCCAAATTATGATTTTTTAACCTTGCAGTTCTTTTAGGAAAATGAATTTATGGGTTTTCTATATCTGCTTAACATTATAGAGACGAATACATTCAGAAAATAAGATCTGAAAAACCCTACTTCGTTCACTTCCTGTGTAACTTTGGGCAAGGCACCAAACCTCTCAGTGCCTCTGTAAAATAGACACAATAAAAAACAACACATAAAGTTGTTCCCTTGTTAATGAGGAAATGAGTTGATATTTTTAAGCACCCAGATCAGTGTCTGGTCCACAGTAAATGAGATATAAGTAGCATTTAATAAACTGGAATTATTATTATCATCCCAATTTCACAAATGAAGAATTGAGATCTACAGAAATTGACCCGCAATCATTCAGGGAACAGGAGAGCCTACATTTGTTTATCATTTTTACAATTCCAGGGATGCCTGGGTGGCTTGGTCAGTTAAGCGTCCAACTCTTGATTTCAGCTCAGGTCATAATCCCAGGGGTACGGGATCGAACCCCAAGTCAGGCTCCATGCTGAGCTGGGAGACTGCTTGGGATTCTCTCTCTCTTTCTCCCTCTACTCTTCTCCCTCTCACACGTGCTGGGTTCACGTGTGCTAAATAAATAAATAAATAAATAAATAAATAAATAAATAAATAAAATTCCAGCTAAATTTAAATAAAGTGCACACCATTTTAAGGTTATGCCTTGGGCATGTTTACCTGTGTGTGCACTCGTGATCAACATAAGGGCATTCCCAACCTCTCAGAAGACTCACTGGGGTCCCCTCTCAGTCAATACCTCCCACCAAGTTAAGCATTGTTCTGATTTTTCACTGAAGAGATTCTGCCTGTTTTGAATTTCATCCAAGTGGAGCCATACAGTATGTTTCTTTTATTATATACGGAGCCTGAATGTGAGCCCAGATGGTCCCACCCTAGAAAATGCCATCTTAACTCTTATCCTATACTGTACTACCTTTTATTTAAAGCCAAGACTACTTAGAGTGTTCTTATCTTCTCCCTCCCTCCCTTTCCTTACTCCTCTTTCAGCTCTGTCCAGAACGTAGCTGTCCATTGAGTCATCAACCAAATCTAAGTGGTCAGTTCTGGTTAGAAGGCCCCACTGTCCACCCTCTGCCAGCAAGCATATGATAGGACACGTGTGTCAAGAGGTGGGCCAATGGGAGGGTAGCATGGTCTAAACCGCCCACCAGTCCACCAATAGGAGGGTGATGTTCCCACCCTCTTCAACTGCTTCCCAGGAGCAGAGCTGCTTCAGCCTTGTGCCCTTGCAATTTGACACCTTCCTTGTCTCCTAAAAGCTGGTCCCCTCACTGCTGCCTAAGGGATGCAGGATGATGGGCCCCAACTCCCTGCATCCCCCCCTGGGCTTTCCCCACCCCTCCCCTTCCTGGAGTGCACAGGAGGGGAGGCTTTTCCAGACAAAAATAACATATATGTAAATATGTATGTTTTCAGGGATTCTATTGTTTCTTGATATTTTTTCTTTGTTAATGGGATCATGCTTGGTTTTCCCTTTTTCTTTTTTTTAAAAAAACGTTAGTTTTCAAATTCAAATATCTTTACGATTTGAGCACCCTCTTTCCTTTTTCTGAGTTCTGGGTGCTGATGAGAATCACCAGCCTCCCTCCATAGCCTCCACCTTGCCCCTCAGAGATGAGGACCTAGGAGAGGGGAGAAGTGACCCGAAGAGCTTGGGGATGGGGCGAAAGATGGGATGGGGTGGAGTTAAGAAAAAGCAGGCACATCCTTAGGGTGGAAGGATGAAGAGAAGGAATTTTAAGGTGTGAGATGGACTGGGAAGTGTAGACCAGCTTCGAAGATCACAGGGAAACTGCATGAAATTGTTGGAACAGGTTGATAAAAAAAAAAAAATTAGGATGTCCAATTGTCCTGGATGAGGGACATTTAAAGAGCATTAAAGGTCCCAAAGAGATTAGGGAAGGGCAATGCCTGGTGGCCTTTGATGCTTACAGATGGATGGATCCCATGGGCCATTGAGTTATTGGGGTGAAAGGGGTGTCTGGGGCTGAGGGATTCTCACGCTCACCTTTTCTCACCTTCTGTGCCCCCCCAGGCATGCCCCTGCTCTTTGTACTGGGTTGCATTTTCTTCCCACTGAGCTTCACTGTCATCTGCTGGGGCCTCCAGAACCACTCCAACCTGCGGATGGAGAGACCAGAGGCTGTTTTGGTGGCATCCAAGTAAGAGGACAGAGTGAGGGCATCCTTCCTGGGGCCAGGGCTGGTGGAGCTGATCCCCTGCTTTCAGGAAGAGTTAGTGGTGAGAGCAGAAGCCAAGTGTGTGTGTGTGTGTGTGTGTGTGTGTGTGTGTGTTTGTGCGCGCACACGCGCGCACACGCATGCCAGGGGGACATGAAGAGTCAAAAGAAACTGGCTCTGGGATCTTTTGCAAGTCATTTCACCTCTCTGAACTTCAGAACCGTCACTTGTAAATGGGCTTACTAAGAACACCCATCATCCAGTCTTCATGGAGATGTTGGGTGAGTTGGGTCAGTTGAGTTCATGTCTATAAAGCAGGGGCTGCGGACTCCTGCAAGTAACCATGAAGGCCGTAGGCTCCGTGAGGACTAGTGAGCTTGGAGGACTCAATGCTCAGCTCATCAAATGGGCAGCAGCTGCTCAGCTCCAGCCAAACATTATGGAGTTAGAACATGGGCTCCATGTTGTCTGACCTTCAGATTCTTTCTTAAAGGAAGTTGAGCTTTGGTGGGAAACCTCCTAATTTTCAAACACTGATAAATAACTTGGAATTTCAGAAAATTCTATACTGACGTCATTATACTAGCTGAACAAAGCATGTCTGTGGGCTGGATGGGGGCCCTTACATTGCAAATTTATGACCTGTTTGACACACTTAATATACATGTGACCTATCATGGAAACTGAGGTAGGAGAGAGAGTGGGCAGAAGGCAGAATTTACCTGGGTGTCTAGATGAATTCCTGGAGGACAGAAGAGTGTCTCTGCAGCTGTAATTCACGGCACCCAGNAAGTCGGACACTTAACCGACTAAGCCACCCAGGCGCCCCAAGTTTTGCCAGTTTTAATAGCTGTGTTACCTTGGGCAAGTTTTTTTTTTTTTTTGTCATTTGTTTCTTAAATCTCTAAACCTGTTTCTTGTCTATAAAACAGATATTACCATCTTAGAAGATTAAATAAGAATGAACATAAATCACCTTGCCCCGTGCCCGGCACACAGTAAACACTCAAGGAGTTG
This sequence comes from Crocuta crocuta, assembly GCF_008692635.1. Taxonomy (NCBI): domain Eukaryota; kingdom Metazoa; phylum Chordata; class Mammalia; order Carnivora; family Hyaenidae; genus Crocuta; species Crocuta crocuta. The sequence goes on along the minus strand of NW_027529443.1, from coordinate 1,243,495 downwards.
AGTCCTGGGGCGCCTGGGTGGCTTGGTTGCTTAAGCCTCTGACCCTTGATTTCAGCTCAGGTCATGATCTCACAGTTCGTGGGATCAGAGCCCCACATCGGACTCTGCGCTGATAGCGCTGAGCCTGCTTGGGAATCTCTTCCCCTCTCTCTGCCCACCCTCCCCCTTTCTCTCTCTCTCTCAAGATAGATAAATAAACTTAAACAAAAAAAAAAAGAGAGGTTGGGTCTTTTTACCCTTAAGTGAAACCCTGAGGTCAGGAAGCTGGGTCCACTATTGTTTCTAAATTGTCCCTAACTTCTGCCTAAGGCCAGAGACCTCTCAGGGTCCGTTCCTTCCTCGTGCCACTAGAGGGCAGCACAAAATTGCAAATCCAGCCCTTTGCCTCTCTTCTGGGGAGGAAATGGAATGGTCTGAGGACAAGCACAGGCAAATTCAGGGTTGCTTCTTGAGGTGTACCTTAGGGCAGGCCTGTAAAGGTGTGGGTACAGGCCCCACATCACGCAGAAGTCCATAGGACAGTTGGGTTCAGGCCAGGAAGGCCAACTTCCAGGAAGGCAGCACGAAAGGGTGAGAAGCCACTCAGCGCCAGTGGGGTTCCAGGCAAATCCCTGGGCCTTGATTTCCTTGTGCTTGAATGAGGGGCTCGAACCGCCTAATCCTTGAGGTCCTTTTCCACTGGGAAACTGGGCTGTTCTGTGAAGTCGCAGAGGAAGGCGAGCCAGGAAGATAATAAACCTGATGAAAAAAGAAAAGCTGCCAATGCTTAGGGGAGGCCAGGAGAGGCCAAGCAGCCTGAAGGCCAGGGACAGGGAGTCCTTGCGTTCCAGGAGGGTTTTCAGAGAGGCAGGCCTTCCCCACCTGCAGCCTGCAGCCACTCTGACACACAGCCTGAGCAGGTTCCTGCCTCTTCTTAGCTACAGGGCCTTGGGGAGGGCCGCTGAAGGCTTCAGGACCATTTCTTGACCTGTAAAAAGGGGACAAGTGCTGTCACCTCTGTGCTATTACAATAGTTAGACAAGATCAAAGGGCAGTCTTGCAGCAGGGTCGGGACCCAGAGAGAGACACCTCCTGTATACCTAGAATTGTCTTCCTTCCCATTGGAATGAAGGATGCGGGGGTGGGTCTCAGAGCCCGAAAGATGCTGTGTTGAGGTGTTTTTATTCCCATGCAGTCCTTAAACTCACCCTTCAGAGACAGCAGGATGCACCATTTTGTCTCACTCCCTCCAGGGAATCCTTTTTCTCTCTGCTGGAGGGACATCCCTAAACTGGGACCCTAGCAGGCCACTGAGGGACAAGTGTTGGGAGGCATTGGCAGCGGAAGAAATGGTAGGCGTTTGCAATATACTGGTGGGAAACAGAATCAAGCCCCCAGCTGAGGGTTCAGAGCCCCCTCCCAGCTGGTCAGGGAGCCCGAGGCCACCTTCCTCCCCAAGAGGAGAGCCTACCCTCCCCTGGCCCTTGTCCCCAGCGGCCCCCTGTGCTGCAGCTGCTGTCTCTTTAAGGGCCTCCCCCTCCCTCTTTCTCTGCTCCCCCCATCTCTGTCGCAGCCGCTGCTGTGGCTCAGAGCTGCATGGGGAGACGCTGCCGCAGGTCCGGTTTCTTGGTGTCTGGTCGGTGCCATCATTCCCCACCCCTCCCCCGCCCTCCCCAAGCTG
>NW_027529443.1:1236709-1241733 GCF_008692635.1 Crocuta crocuta | reverse complement strand
CCTGCCTCCTCGCTCCCTCCCCTCCCCCACTCGCATCCTCCTCCTCCTCCGGTACCCTTTTCCTCTCTGTCCTCTGACCAAGTCCTCTCCTCCCGAATCGCTTCCAGCCCTCTGGCCAGCTTCCTCCCGCTCCCTTCCCCGGATCCTCCCTCTCCCCGGCCTCTCCCCATTTCCCCAGTCTCATCGAACTCCCTTTCTCCCTTCCTCTGGTCTTACTCTCCTGCCCCATCCCGTCCCCGCCCTGTCCCCTTTGTGCCCCTTTTTCTTTTTCTCTCTCCTTCCCCGGCTTGGTGTCCCTTCTCCACCTCGAACTCCCTTCAGCTCGGCCTCCCTGCCCCCTCAAGGCCACTCGCCTCCCTGCCTGAGGCCTGAGCCACCATGCTGACCCCGATGGTGGCTGGGGGGGTGGTGTTCCCTGGTCTCTTCCTCCTCTCCAAGAACACGCTCCAGCGGCTGCCCCAGCTGCGCTGGGAGGAGGCCGACGCGGTCATTGTCTCAGCCAGGTAAACTGCCTCCCTTCCCCTCAGCCCTTCTCCCCTTCTCAGGCATAATGGGGGTGGAAGGTACCCCATCCTGCCCTGGACCCTTGGCCCATTGAGGATTGGGGGTTCCTGAAGTGATTGGTGGGCTTTATCTCCAAGCTTCCTTCCTCCCTCACTGCCTTACGTCGTCCCAGGAGACCTCGTCCAAACCCAGCCATCTGGTCTACTAGTATCCAGACTGCTTTTCCTTCCTTTCCCCCATTCACCCTCCCACCCTCCAAAACAGGGCCGGCATGTGACTGAAACATTCCTATAAGAGATTAGGGAACCAGGCAAGGGGCAGAGAGCTGTGTATTGTTCAGAGCATATGTTTGAGGGGACAGAGGACTGAGGAGTGAATGGTAGAACTCTGTACAACCCCAGAATAAGAGCCAGAGTTGAGGAGGGGAGTACGGGGGACAGTTGAAGAGTGAGTGGGAAAGTGGCCAGGGGGAACTTGGTGTCTCTGAGGGACCAGACGATGAGTGGTATGATGACTGGGTGGCTGAATGCTGCAAAACAGGCCTAGGACCCCCCTTGCCATCCAGTGCTGCCCCTTTCCTGCCCCTCCCTGGGAAGAGACCCTGTTATCAGCACTGTCTCACCTCAAGATGACCTCCCTGGTCATGAGAGGAGGGCATCTCAGTGTCTACAACTGAGGGAAGGAAGACGGCAGCGAGGAGTTGGGTGTTCTGAGGAGTAGCAGCTGGGCAAGTCCTGTAGCCTGAGGCTGGGGGGAGCCCTGGGCAAGCCAGCCTCAGGCAAAGATGGACAGAGAGTGGCCCGAGATGTGACTGAGTCCGAAGCGCAGTAACGGGACAGTAAAGAGGAGAAACTGAGTTCTGTGTCTCCTTTGTCTACCACTGCTCCCTCTTTCGCCCTAGGCTAGTGTCCTCTGTCCAAGCCGTCATGGCCTCCACAGCTGGCTACATCGTCTCCACCTCCTGCAAGCACATCATTGATGACCAGTAAGTGCCATGAGACCACCTTTGCCCAAGTTCCAGCAGTCTGTGTGCGTGTGACTCCCGAGTACCCCGGGTCTTCCAGGGGACTCACTCAGTGGTCCCCAAGCCCTTCACCTGGGACTGAGCAAGTTCACTGCATTAGCTGCAACTCAACACCCAGGGATAAATTTATCCATGTCCTGTCCTTAAAGGTCAGAACTAGGAGGAAAAGGGGTGGGGATCAGAAAGGATTGTTAAAGCGGCTCCTAGGCTTCCCGGCCTCTCATATCGTGTAGTAGGTCCCGTGTGTCCTTTCCTCCCGACTTCTTCCCACCCTTATGTCCCTCAAACCCCTTTTCTAACCAGCAGCCACATGGGGTGCCTTCCTCCTCATGCCAAGCTCACCCCTCACCTCCTCCCAGAATCCAGGTGTCCAGTCCCAGCTCCGTGTACAAGAGGGAGACAGAGGAGACAGCTGACAGAGACAAGGCCACTAATGGTTAGGCAGTGGGGGAGGGGGAGGGGAAGGGTGAAGAGGCCAAAATTTGGCACTGGCAGCTACTGCAGTGCCCGGTGCTTCCCAAAAAAGCCCAGGCCTCAGGAGGTGGGGCTGCCGGAGGAAGGAGAGGGGCCCTGTCCGTGGTGCTGACGGGCCGGCTCCTGGTGACCCACAGGCTGCTGCAGAATTGCCCGTGAGGGTGCTGAAGACACTCCACACCTAACTTCTGGGCCTGACCCCCTTTCTCTGATGACTCTGGGGCCACGGGAACACTGTCTGGATGACCCTGACCTGGCGCGCCCCTCTTTCTCTACAGATGAGTTCCCTTATCTGTGGGGTGAGGTGCATCCCTTCCTGGAAGGGCTGCCATGAGGAGGAATTGAGCTGTGTGTCAAATGCTTAGAGCAGTGCTGGCTGTCACACAGTGGGTGCTTAACTCTTCCTTCAGATCCTGGTAACTTGGCTTCCTCTTCCCCTCTCCTCTTCTTCCCCGCCCCTGGGTCTCAGATGAGCCTGGATTCCCAGGCATTTCCTGCTCTCGCCTTCTCACACAGAGGTCACCTTTCTGCTCTCACATTTCCTTCCCCCAACCCAGGTCTGTTCTCATCCCTCCCCCTTTAATCCTCAGGTGGGTGTCCAAGATCAGGGTTAATCCAGGGACAACAGCTGTTCCTACTTCTGAGCACCTAACTGCTGAGAGGGTGGGGATGGGTTTAACTCTTCAAGTTGCAGCTCTGGTCCTGGCCCTCCCTCCCCACAAGCCACTCCGCTCCTGGGGCCAGCTCTCCCAGCCACTCCCTCTGTAACTTCTCCTGGGACAGTTGGACCCCTTCCGACCAGGGCTCTCCCTCCTTTGCTGCCCTCTCCCCTCTCTCCCTTTCCTGGTCACATGCCCCAGCATGGGTCTCAGGTTCTCTTTTCCCCAAAATCATCCCTGTTAGAATGGGCTGCCTGTCCCCTTCCAGGCTAGTCTTGCCCAGGGCTTGCATCCCGTTTTCTGTTTCCATCTCATCCTGCCCTTCGCTGCTCTGCGCCCCCAGGCCTCTCATTCCTCTTCTCCCTTCAGCAGCTCCTCATTTTGTCTCTGCTCTCTTTCTGCATCACTCTGGCTGACTTTGCTTTCGGCCCTTCGCCTTGCTGGGCGAGTTCCCTGGGCCCTACCTCCCTGATCTCCTGCTCCTACCTCAGAGCTGCCACAGGGCTACAGGATTGAAGAGAAAGTGTCCAACATGCTGAGTCAAGAGGAAACATGCAATGTTGCATATTCATGCACTTTTCATTTTTGTTTACTCTTTAAGTACAAAGAACTTTCTCTGCTCTTGGCTCCTTTTGCTCAGCATTTTCTCCTTAATGCTTGGGTGTACCTGAAAAAACAAGAGGTTGGACCACATTCAGGCAGAACAACCAGCCCTGAAAGCACCACCAGATCCCCAGCAAAGGCTTGTCTGGAGACCTGTCTTGAATCTTCTAGAGACAGTGGGGGCTCTAGGTGAAGGCTGTGGAGCCAGACTTCTCATGGTTATTCCTTGGCCAAGTTACCTAGTCTCTCAGTTTCCTCATCTGTAAAATGGGGTGATAACCATACCTACTTTGTATGAAGTTTTCGTGGGGGAGCGAGTAAGTTTATGTATGTAAAAGGCTTTGGATATTAGAACAGTGCCTGCTTGTAATCAGCAGTCAATGGATGTCAGCCAATATGATCCCTCTCCACTGTTCTTGCCTCTTCTGCTGTTATTTGTCCTAACCTCAGCTGTCTCTCATGTCTTGCCTGTGCTTGCTTTCTCACTCTAACACTGCCCTCTGGTATGTGGCTGTCTTTTGGTATCTTTTTCCTTGCCTTGCCCACCATATTGCAGAAAGAGAGAATATGAATGAATTAATGGGTGAACGAATGAATATGAACAATGGGTGCGTTTTGAGATCAAACAGCCTGGGTTTGAATCCCCATTACCTACCAGCAGTGTGACGGTGACCTTGGGCCACTTTCTTGCCCTCTGCTCTTGGGTTCCATCATGTAACTTGAGAGCCCACTTTCGCCTCACGGTTGTTGTGAATATCACTTGAGATCTGACTCATGTGGCAAGTCCAGTGCTGACTCTGGCACCCGGGTGCTGCTCTGTCCATCTCCTTTCCTCTTTGATTTCTCTCTCTTTCTCTCTCTCTCTGCCCAACAGACACTGGCTTTCCTCTGCCTACACCCAATTTGCAGTGCCCTACTTCATCTATGACATCTACGCCATGTTCCTCTGTCACTGGCACAAGCACCAGGTCAAGGGGCACGGAGGGGACGAAGGGGGGGCCAGAGCCCCGGGCAGCACCTGGGCCGTGGCGCGCGGCTACCTGCACAAGGAGTTCCTCATGGTGCTCCACCATGCTGTCATGGTGCTCGTATGCTTCCCGCTGTCGGTGGTGAGTCGGGGTGCAGAAAGCCAGGGTCCCCTGTCCTGCTTATGCCAGTGGGAGCCCGGGAAGCCCTGTGGCCAGGTCTCAGTAGCAGAGCAGGTCCAGGAGAGTCTCCACAGAGGGTTTGCTGAGCACCAGACTGGCCCCAAACAGCGTGAGGGTGTGGGGTCAGCCTGGAGTGGGCTGGACGCGTGCCCAGCCGTGGTGCTTGGGAGCTGTGGTTGCATGTCCCTGAGCCTCAGTTTCCTCATCTGTAATATAAGGTGTGCAATCCACCTGCAGTATGACGGTAGGAGGGATACAGTGAGTGATGCTCGCAGCTTTCCTGCTGTACACACGTGTTCAGACTTTCAGGGTTAAGCATCTCCGAAAGTAGCCAAGAGAAGAGAGAGGGAGTCCAGGGTGAGGCCAAGCTATTTCCTTCCTCTCCTCGCAGGTGTGGCGCCAGGGCAAGGGAGATTTCTTTCTAGGCTGCCTGCTGATGGCTGAGGTCAGCACCCCCTTCGTCTGCCTTGGCAAGATCCTCATCCAGGTGAGAGGGTACCTGAGGGTGCATGAGCCCCATGGGTGGGGGGTGAGCCTGGGAGGGGCTACAGGCTGGGGTCAGGGGAGGCAGGGTCCAGGGGGCTGAGTAGGGGAAGCGGGCCAAGGTTGGCC
>NW_027529443.1:1231755-1236623 GCF_008692635.1 Crocuta crocuta | reverse complement strand
CCAAGGCTGGCCCCCCCCCCCTCACTCTGCCTCCTGCCCGCCTGCAGTACAAGCAGCAGCACACTCTGCTGCACAAGGTGAACGGGGCCCTGATGCTGATCAGCTTCCTCTGCTGCCGGGTGCTGCTCTTCCCCTACCTGTACTGGGCCTACGGGCGGCACGCCGGCCTGCCGCTGCTCGCCGTGCCCCTCGCCATCCCGGCCCACATCAACCTGGGCGCCGCGCTGCTGCTGGCCCCCCAGCTCTACTGGTTCTTCCTCATCTGCCGAGGGGCCTGCCGCCTCTTTAGGCCCCGGGGCTCCCCTCCTCCCTCTCCTTGTCAGACCCAGGACTGAGGGTGGGGCCAGGGGACCCTCCCCACCTCATCCCTTGGGGACAGGGCTCTGGGGCTGCTGGGCAAGGGGTGGGAGCCAGGGATCTCTGGCCCTGACAGCCCCAGGACTGACAGATGGACTCCGAAGGAGTGAAGAGGCAGGCGGGACATCTCCCCTCAGGGGCAGAGGGGCAGGGACCAGGTGAAAAGAAAGGCAGGGAGAAGGAGCCTCTTCTCCTAGCAGTGCCTGAGCTGAGGGTAGCGAACCCCTTCCTGCGCACCCCCCTTCTCCCATCACCAACCCTGGAGCAAAGGACAGGAGGAAGGGGGCATCACTTCCTATCCACTGAGGGCTAGGGGGCTGTGGGAAGACTGACTCAAGGGGACCAGGACTCGGAGAATGTGGGGGAGGCCCTGCTGCCAAGGCCATCCCAGCCCCCCCTGCTGCAGACTCCTCTCGGTTCCCCACCATCTGGGAGGGAGGGGACACCCCACCGATCCCCCCCGGCCCCCCAGGCCTCGCTTGGGGCTAGCTGCCTCTACTGCTCCTCCCTAGGGAAGGCCAGCCTGAGGAATCTTATTTATTTTATTTATTTGCCCAAATTCATACTAGTTTGTAGGGGTGGGGGAGGGAGGTGGCTGCTACCCCCCAACCTTCCCAGTGCTGAGCAACCCCGGGGGCGGGCGAGGGGGCACCCAGTCCCTTCCCCATTAGGCTGCACATCTTGCCCTCGGGCCCTGGCATGTCCCTGGTGCTACAGACCTCTCAAGGCTTCCTCCAGTCTGGGGTCAGGGGACCCCGGGAGGTGCTTTACAGACCGCTAATAAAGACGATCTGCGTGAACGCCACCAAGGCCCTCTTCACCCAGTTCTTTGGTGCTGGGAAGGGTGGGGGCTGGGGACAGAAAGCACAGATGACCACAGGACGGGGCAGGACTCCCTGGATGGTTACCGAGCAATCAGGGAAGAAAAAAGCAGACTTTTATTCATCAGCGGGAAAGGAGGGCAGGTTTGGGCACTCAGGGCCGAGTCCAAGGTCCTTGTCCAGCTCTTTAGGCCCCTTTTTGGAAGCTCCTGTGGGATATGAGATCAGAAGTGGGAGGCCACGCCCTGCCTCCCTGGGCTTTGGGGTCCTTCAGCCTCACCCANAAGCTTACATCAAGAATCAAGCAGACCCGTGCCCTCCACCCCAAGAAGCTGAAGCCGACCCAGGACCCTGTGAGGCCACACAGCCTTAGCATGGCTACAGAGGGGCTTGATTTTGTTCCAGGAACTTCTCAAGGATCGACTGAACTCTCCATGAGAAGGCCCATGCTGGATGGAGAGGATGGGAGAGAAATGTGGCCCTTTACCCCCAAGACTTCCTCCTTCCCACTGCTCCTAGGACAGCTTCCCACCTGTTTCTATGGCCCCCAGCCCCAGCAGCCATTCCCACACCCACGCCCACGGCCACAGCCTCATGACTCCTCCCCTCCTGTGACGGGGTGGGGGCTCTGTGATGTCACAGCTTGGAGCCATTCTGATCACAAACTCTGGGCTGAGGGGAGAAAGTGCTGGGAGCTGGGACCCTCCCCTTCCAAGCCCCCAAATCAGAAGAGGACAGTTTGAGACCCTTCTCCCCCAGAGCCTTCATTCTTGGGGGTGATGCTGATGATAAAACAGTAACAGGGGCAGCCCCAGAATTTAGCAATAGGAGGGACTCGGGGCACTCTTGCGGGAGGCTGGGACTAAGGAGAGCTGCAGCAGGCAGTTTTTCCTGGAGGGAGGGCAGGGATAAACCTCTCCAGTTGCCCCTGGATCCACTACTTTACATAGACGACTCACTTGCCCATTGCAGCAAGCCTGCCTGCATTACACAGAAAAGGGAACCGGGGCAAAGTGGGGCAAAGAAAGTAATGTGGGCAACGCACACTTCCCAGGGGTGTGCATCCTTCTCTCAGAGGCTCCCGTTTGCCTTGTGTCCCCAAATTCAAGGGCCTAGGGGTCTCTTAGTGGTGAAGATCCTGGGGCTGGCAGCCAAGAGAAATAACAGGCTTGTTCCACTAGGTGGCAGCAGTGTCCACGCTTGCCTGTTTCCCTCCCACCCGGGAAGGCCCGGCTCCAGCCGTTCTAAGCCCTCCTCCCGCCTCTTCCCGCAGGTGCTGCAGGAAAAGGTACTGCTGCGGGAATGGCAGTCGCGGGGGGTTGTCAGAGGAAGCCCCCCGCCCATCTCGACGCAGGTCTCTTGGTCACCCACAGAGCCCTCGCAGGTTCCTCTCTGGGTGGGCTCCCCCAAGGGCCCTCCCATTTCCCATTTCCAGTCCCTGCTTTTCTCTATTTGTCACTTCCCAACAGCCACTTTCCGTCCTGCAGGCCCCTCTCAGCCTCGAAGAGTCAGCTTCCATCGGATTGGCAGGTGGGCCTGTCCGTCACAGATGAGTCCCGCCCCACCCAAGCCCAAGGACACTTCAGGGTCTCCTCGGTTGGACTACACAATTGTCTGTCCTACAGCCAGTCGCAGTTCCGTGACTTCCCCCCACACCAGGCATGGGTCTGTGGCGGGTTGGGAGGTGCTCCGCCCTACAATGGAGGCGCCCCCCTCCACTGGATCCCCATGCTTCATCTTTCTTGCCCTCAGGGTCTATCCACCGGGTCTCCTTGGGAGGTCCTTGCCCTGCTCAGCTTCTATTTCCTAAGCCATAAAGCCCAGAGAGAAGAAAATGGGGGGAAAGGAGGCAGACTAACCATCTAAGGGACCTCCTGTGGCCTCTTTCCCCTACATTTCTCCCTTCTAAGAAAGAGGGAGTGACTTACCCAAAGTCACCGCGTGCAGAGAGCAGGGGGATGGCTGGGGGAGGGGGCAGGGTTCCCACCCTAGGCCTGTGTGCAGCTGCTCCCCAGTCCCCTACCCCGGTTTAGCTGGAAGAAGGGGTCCAGAGCCTTTGGCCTTTGGAGTGTATCTTACAGTTTTTTCAACTGCCCCCCAAAAAATACAGCTGTCCTCTACCGGGAAAGGCTCTTTAGACACAAGCATTGAATTATCCATTCATTTATTCATCCAATCATTAGGTAAATGCATTGAGCTCCTGCTGTGTGCTGGGCTCCATTTACGGCTCTGATAGAAATCACCAGGGCACGGTCTCTGCCCTCAGGGATAACAGGGACAAGAACTCTTGGGATGCACATCATCAGAGTATAGACAGACAACCCCTAGAGGCTGTCTACACTCGCTGTCTCTGCTCCTTCACCTTTAATGTGTTCTTCAACCCCTTCTAACCTGGCTTGGCCCCCACCACTCCACTGAGGCTACTTTTGCCAAGTCTACCAATGACCCCTTAACTTGCCAAATCTAAAGGCTACGTCCTCTGTTCATTCTGTCTCAGCAGAGTGTGGCGGTGCCTGCCTCCTAGCAGGGGAGCCACGCTCACCGATTTTCAGGGTTCCTCCTTCTCTCTCCAGCTCAGCCTTGGACCTTCTCCTTGCTGTCTATATTCTCTCTCCCTAGGTGATCTCATTCAGTCTCATGGCTTTAAATACCATCTATATATGCTGGTGACTCACAAATGTATATTTCCAGCCTAGTCCTCTCCTCTGAGCTCCAGACTCCTCTATCCAACTTCCTGCTTCGTGTCTGTGTATGTCCAAAACCATCTCAAACTCACCAGATCCCCAATGCAGCTCTTGGTTCCCCTATCGCAAAGTGGCTCCTGCTTTCCATCGCTGCAAATGGTGTCGCTGTTCCTCTAGATGCTCTGCTCCGCACAAACCACCCAGGAGTCATCTCAAACCCTCCCTCGCTCTCTCCTGACAAAGCCATCATCAGGACCTGTTGGCTCAATTTTCCACCATAAATCTCAAATCCACCCACTTCTCTCCCCCTCCGCTGCTGCCCACTCTTTCAAGTCAACCCCATGCCTCCTCTGGTGGTTCAACAGCCTGTAGATGGTTGCCTTCTCTCCGTTCACCCTTCCCTCAGGGAGAACAAACCAGAATACTCGGATCGACTCCTTAAAACCCTCCAATGGCTTCCCGTGGTGCCTAGTGAATTATGAACTTCTTAACCTGACCTGCAAGACTGTTGCCCAGCCCTGTCCACCTACCCACCTCAGCTCTTGCCAGGACCCCCCTCCCTCCCTCGGCACATGCCAGCCTTTGCACACGCCTACGCCTAGGACACGCTTGCCCTCATACTTAACTGGCTGACATCTCCTATCTCCCGGGTCTCAGCTGAGACCACACACCCCCGGGAAGGGAACTCTCATGGCCTTTGACCATCTCCGGTCACCGCATCAATCTCACTGCACGGGAATTGTCTATTTGTCCATCTTCCCCACAAGGCCGTGAAGCTAGAGATCACTGGTCTTGGTCACAGTTGTCACCAGAGTATACAATTGGTGTTCAATAAATATCTATTGGCTACATGGATGGATGAAAACCTTTCCACCTGTGAAATGCCAGGGCTCAGCGCTGTCTGCCATTTCTCCTACGGTTTGCTTGAGCCCGGCTTCATCTCCATCTCCCTCCAGTAAGGCTTTCTGTACCTGCACTGCTGGGCCTGAGCTAAGCTGTGAGAAGT
>NW_027529443.1:1228655-1231215 GCF_008692635.1 Crocuta crocuta | reverse complement strand
GGGGGGGGGCGGCGGCAGCTGGCTTCTGGTCCAGCTTGGCTCTCCTCTCACGCAGACCCAGATCTGCCTCCTGCCAAACCCACCAGCTCTAGTCCTGGACAGGGCCTCCCTGAGTCCTGCTTCCTCTCTGATCCTGGATGGTTGCCTTTAAATAGATATTATTTTAACGTATACCTTTGAATAGTCAACATATGCACACAGGTACAAAAAGATGGAAAGTAAGTCTTTCCTATTCCTGCCCTACCCAAACTTGCAGCAACCTCAGAGGTCGGTGTAGTTACCTCTTTCTTGGGGAGCCTTCCAGAGATAAGTTATGCACAGAGAAACAAACATATATGAACTCTTTTCCCCCCATCCCCTACGTGCTGCTGTGCACCTTACTTTCTTAAGTTAACCTGAGATCGGGAAGATGGCTCTACAAGTGCAAGTACAGAGGCTTCTTTCTTTGTCCTGGCTGCATACTATTTCATCATATGAAATGGTGTCATCCTTGACAGAGCGAATCCCCTGCTTATGGACACTTGGGTTGCTTCCAGTCTTTTGCTGTTGTAAATGTACCGCAGTTAATAATCTTAAACTTCAATTAGTTTGCTCATGGGCCAGCATATCTATAGGATAAAATTCTAGAAGTAGAATTTCTGGGTGGAACCGTCTGTGTATTTGTCATCCTGGTAATCCACCGTCAGAATGGCCTCCGCAGAGGGGGTGCCCATTTACCCACAGCGTTGCACACGTTGTGTGTTAACAGATGCTTTGAGTTTTGTCATCTGGTAGGTGCTAAGTGCTCTCTCAGCGCGGTTAGACTCTTTCATTTAAAAAACCATCGTGTATTAAAAAAAATACACAGTACAGTATTTCTTTTTTCTTTTCTTTTTTTTTTCCTGTTTGTTTATTTGAGAGAGAGAGGGCACATGAGCGAGTGGGGGAGGGGCAAAGAGGGAGGGAGACACAGAATCCAAAGCAGGCTCCAAGCTCTGAGTGGTCAGCACGGAGCCTCATGTGGGGCTTGAACTCATGAACCATGAGATCATGACCTGAGCCGAAGTTGGATGCTTAACCAACTGAGCCACCCAGGTGCCCTTACATAACGATATTTCTATCTTTTTTTTTTTTTTTTTTTTGGAAGTAGGCTCTACACCCAGCATGGGGCTCAATCTCATGACCCTGAGATCAAGAGTTGGATGCTTTATCCACTGAGCCAGCCAGGCCCCCCAACAATATTTCTATGTTAACCATTTGCAGCGTACAGTTCAGTACTGTTAAGTATATTCACATGATTGTGCAGCCACGTTTCTCTTACTTCTAAATCACAATACTTATAGAGGCCGATTTAGTGCCAGGCGTTGCTTGGGGCAGCCTCCATGGCACTCCCCGGTGGTGGGGGAGACAGAACTATAAACGGGCATGACAAACCAGTGTCATGAGAATTGAGTCCAAGATAGCACATTGGGAGCTGGGGGTGGGGGGGCAGTGGGGATGCTCCAGGAAGGCTCCTAGGAAGAGGTGACCCAGGATGATGCCCGAAGGAAGGGGAGGTCTTCCAGGCAGTGGAGGTCCTGTGAGCAAAGGTCCAGAGGTAACATTCCTGCCAGCCAGCCACAGGTCATGGAGGTGACAAGACGGGAGAAGTCAGGGTCTTGGGCTGAATGGCCTTGAAGGCCACTGTGAAGACTCTGAGGACTCTGTCTTGGGGCGAGTGGGTGGGAGGAGGGGCAAAGAAGAGCAAAGATCCGGCGGATGGCAGGGTTCAGGTGGGAAATGGCAGAAGGGTGAGGAGCTGAATTGCAAGGCTCCGGGAATTCAGAAGGAAGCCCCGACGCCCCTTCCCGCCTGATGGACAGTATGGGAGACGGCAGGGGGGTGGGGTGAGGGAGGGTGGATTCCCAAGGGAGATGCCATCCCTGAGAAGGGGACCCGGGCCCTTGGAGCCTGGGTTGGGTCCAAAGGAGAGACGCCTGAACAGCCACACACAAGAGGCGTGAGGGAAGCCACAGCCTCGGACCTGTTTCCATCCTAAGGCAGTGAGGCTCACCAGCCTGGCTGGGGGACCCCAAGATCCCTGGCCAGCGACCGCGGGCGGATGAGATTCCGTCCCCCTGCCCACCCCTGGGTCACTGCGGAACTCTAAGCCCCGCCCCTACGGGTCTGGGGAGCGGAGGGCCTGATTACCTACTCCCTCCCTGGCTCTCTCTCCTAAGGGGAGGGGCGTGAAGATGCTCGCGGGGCGGGGGAGGAGGAGCGGGGTCGCCATGGCAACCTGGCGGGTGGTCGGGCCCCGCAGACCCGGCCTGTAAAGGAGGAGACCACAGGGGAGGGAGGGCCGCGGGCTCGGCGCGGGGGCGGGGGCGGAGGCCCGGGTCTCCGGGGAGTTGGGGAACACCGGGCTATTCTCGCTGCCGGTTCCCGGTGGCGCAGGGAGCCCGTGTGTCTCCGAGGGTGTGCATGCGAAGTTCTCCGGGGTGGGCTTGTGCATGTGTGCGAGCGTGCGCACGTGGGCGCAGGCGTGTGCGCGGGAGTGCCCGTGGGTGTGTGTGTGTGGTGCACTCGCGTGCTCTCTCAA
>NW_027529443.1:1219696-1228601 GCF_008692635.1 Crocuta crocuta | reverse complement strand
ACCTCCCTCACCCCCTCCTCCTCGCACTTTCTCCTGCTCTCCCTCCCTCCCTCTCGGCTCTCACCACCGGACTCCGCGCTCTTCTCGCTGGCCGCCCCGGGAATCGCCGGCCGCCACCGCCCAGCCTGTACCCGCCATCCCCCCAGTGCTTGGGCACCTGTTGGAGGCAGAGACACAGGTGCTGAGGGCTGGGCCGCCGGGGGGCGTGAGGGTGACGGCGAACGTGTGTGTTAGCTTGTGTGCCGACGGGGTGTTTAGCTTCCCGGAGGCTGCAATTTCTGGCTGTTCTTGGAGAGCCAGTCTCAGGAGGATGCATCAGGGGCAGGGGNGGGTGGAGCGGCAGGGTGGGGGGACCAAGCAGGCAGGCAGGCAGGTCCTGGGGCTGAATGAAGGGGCAGTGGGCAATGAAAGCCTAGAGGGGAAGGTGACACCCGGACTAGACAAGCGCCTGGTACAGAGGGATGGACAGAGCTTAAGAGAGAGAGGGGAGGGGGCCTGTGGGGCTGCTTCAGGGACANCCAGCCCCTGTCGAGCAAGCTTGGGGTCCAGAGGGCCCAGGCCTCCTGCCTGCCCACCAGCTGGCACAGGCCACCCTCTCCCTGGACATCTGGGAAGGGAGGCCGGTGAGGGCCCCACCAACTGGGGAGGTTGCCGCCTGGCCCTCAGCCAGCAGCCAGCAGGTATGAGGAGTCCGCCTTGGGCTCATGCTCTCCTGGACCTCCTTCCGCAGCCAACGGTGCTGCATGAGGGGCCGCAGGGGCGACCGCATGACCATTAACATCCAGGAGCACATGGCCATCAACGTGTGCCCCGGGCCCATCCGGCCCATCCGGCAGATCTCTGACTACTTCCCCCGCCGGGGACCAGGACCTGAAGGCGGGAGCAGGGATTTCAGGGAGGCCCCTGCTCGCCTGGCCCCCCTGGCCCTGGCCCCCCCTGCAGCCCTCCTTGGGGCCACCACGCCCGAGGAGGGAGCCGAGGTGGACAGCTACGATTCGGATGATACCAGTGAGTCTGGGGGCTTGATGGGCCCCAGGGCTAGTGGGGGGGCCTCAGGGCTGTGGAAAGGGGCTGGGGCCCTTGCTGGGAGTGTTGGGGGAGGCCGGCCCACCACGGCTGCAGTCAGTGTGGAGGCTACAGTTTCGGCAAGGCTCAATATTCAATATTTCTGCTGAGACACTCAACCACCCACACAGCCCCAGTAGCGGCCCAGCCAGGGACCCAGACGCGCGCGCACACACACTTGCAGGCTGACAGACACAGCCGGGCACACACCCTCCCCGCCAGCACAACAGCCGGTCTGCCCACCGGTCTCTCACACACCTGTCTTCACACACCGACTCTTTCCTCTTCTGCAGCCGCCCTGGGCATGCTGGAGTTTGACCTTCTCTACGACCAGGCCTCCTGCACCCTGCACTGTAGTATCCTCAGGGCCAAGGTGGGTACTCCCCGCCTCCCAACCCTTGGCCTTGTTTGCCTCCCACCCCGGGAGGGGGGACTTTCCACTCTCCCTTCCCTAGGCTGGACCCCTTCCCCTTCCCCCTATCCCCCAGCACCCTTCTTTTTGACTCTCCACAACCCAGGGATCCACTCTGCAGAGGGAGGGAGGGCTGGGAGCCTACAGCCCTCTTCCCTCCCCTCCCCTCCCCTGCAGGGCCTCAAGCCCATGGATTTTAATGGCCTGGCCGACCCCTACGTCAAGCTGCACCTGCTGCCTGGAGCCTGCAAGGTAATGTCCTCCTCCCTCCCCTAGCCTGACGCGGCCTGTCCCCTACCTTCAGCCTCCATGGGTCTGGGGCACATGTCTTGAGAACATTTGTCCCCACATCTCAGGCCAACAAGCTAAAAACTAAGACTCAGAGGAACACGCTGAATCCTGTGTGGAATGAGGACCTGACGTACAGTGGGATCACGGACGATGACATCACCCACAAGGTGCTCAGGTGAGCACTCCGTTCTCCCTTTACTAAGGATTCCGGCTCAGCTGTCCTCTGGGACAGCTGTCATCATCGGCACCTTCTTTGGCTGATCTGCCTCCCATTAAAGCTCCTCTCAGATGCTCAAGAACAATCACTGGCTCCCCATCCCCTTCGGCAGCAGGTCAGAATGGTTCCCTGGCCTTCCTGTTCCCTAGATGTCTCCTACTGCTACTCCAACAGAGGACTGCCGTCTTCAGAGTGGTCAGGTTCTATGCTCCTGACCTTCGCCTGTTGTCTCTTCCGTGGAAAGTGCTCCCTGCTTCCTCTCTGTGGGCCAGCCTAAATCCCACTCAAAATTTGAGGCTGTGCCTCTTCCTGGAAGCTTTGTCTGGTCACCCAGACCCTTCCTCAGTCCCCCTGACCAGTCAGACCCGCGTAATAGCCATTCTGTTGCCTGTGTCTCCCTAACGTCCATCAGGACAGGAAACTTGCTCCATCATCCCAGGAGGTGGAGCTGTGGGGAGTGTCGTCCCTGACCTCCGTGAAGGGCAGCAAAACCCAGGCTTGGGAGACCTTTATCGGTGTTCTTGGCAATGGGGAAACTGGGGGAAGGTTTGCACTCGGACAGGGGCATGGTCAGGGTTGTGTTTTGGAGATCACCCTGATGTTGGCTGTGAGGCAGACTGGAGGGGAGGACAGAGGCCGAGTCCGGAAAGACTGGCCCATCTTGCAGATGGGAGAGAAATAGGCCCAATAAACCAAGTGCTCACCAGTGCCCAGCTTTGGGCTATGCATCTTTATATATTTCCCTTGATCCTACTAGTTGTAGGAGGTAGGTACTCATTGTCTCTATTTATAGGTGGGAATTGAGGTATAGGGAGGTTAAGTGACTTGTCCAAGGTCACGTACATGGCTAGTTAAGTGGCAGAGCTGGGATATAAATATCGGTACATGACACAGCTTCTTGAGTGTCAAGACAAAAGAAAGCGCAGGGGGCTGCAGAAGGGGACGCATGGAACTAAAAGCAATCATTCCTTCATCGCTGGGCTCATGTGCCCCTCCCGGGCTGGTTCCCTACGCCATGCAGAAAAGGACAGGAGTGCCAGAGAAGGTGCGGGAGCCTTGTCCAGCTGCGCAAGGCTCAAGGCCCTTCTAGCCCTCACTTGCTGACTCTGTGACCCACATCCACGAGTGCATGCCCTAGGCACGTCCGGTTGGATTCTGTCCCCAGGCTCCGAGTGGAGGCAGTGGAGGGTAGTGGGTCTCCTACAGCAGTGAGGGCTTCCTATGGTAGCGGCGCAGGTCCTGATGGACCAGGGATGGCCTCGGCAGCTGGAAAGCAGGGGTGGAGGAACAGGGCAGATCAAAGCACCCCTCTCAGCTCCGGGTTTGGTGCTCCCCACATGGCCCGCGAGACAGGCGAGGTGCAGAGTATTTAGGGTACTGCTAGCATTGGCTTCAGGTGCTCAGAGTTTGGTCGGAGCACCCTTCTCCCACACTGGAGCAGCCTCAGGTACGCCAGGGGGCCCTGACCCTGCAGTTCCCCGCCAGGATCTCCGTGTGTGACGAGGACAAGCTGAGCCACAATGAGTTCATTGGGGAGATCAGAGTACCCCTCCGCCGCCTCAAGCCTTCACAGAAGAAACATTTTAACATCTGCCTTGAGCGCCAGGTCCCGGTCTGTGTGGGGCTGTGTGGGGTGCCGGGGGAGGGGGGGCGGGGGAGCGGGCCCCGGGGAGGCCAGTTTCCAGAACCTTCTGTTTGCCCCCTCAGCTGGCTTCACCCTCCTCCATGTCAGCGGCGCTGAGGGGCATCTCCTGTTACCTGAAGGAGGTGAGGCACCTCGCGGGGATGGCGCGTGGGTGGAAGGTGGCGAGGCTGCAGGCTGACCCCTGTGTCCGGCCCACAGCTGGAGCAGGCAGAGCAGGGCCCTGGGCTGCTGGAGGAGCGTGGGCGCATCCTGCTGAGTCTCAGCTACAGCTCGCGGCGCCGGGGGCTTCTGGTGGGCATCGTGCGCTGTGCCCACTTGGCCGCCATGGACGTCAACGGCTACTCCGACCCCTACGTCAAGACGTGAGCTCACCCTTCCCTCCCCAGGGAGCCTGACCTCTGCCCCCACCTCCTCTGGGGTCTGAGCTGTCCCTGATAGCCCCACTCCTCCGCCACCCCCTCCTTGGCAGGTACCTGAGGCCGGACGTGGATAAAAAATCCAAGCATAAAACGTGTGTGAAGAAGAAGACTCTCAATCCGGAATTTAATGAAGTAAGTGGGGCAGGGTTCAGAGAAATCAGGGGGCGCTGGGGCTCGGGAAACGGGCAGGGCCTCATGGAAGATGTGGCCTGCTTCTGCCCCAGGACTTCTTCTATGAGATGGAGCTCTCCGCTCTGGCCACCAAGACGCTGGAAGTCACAGTCTGGGACTATGACATCGGCAAATCCAATGACTTCATCGGTGAGTGGGGAGCCTGCTGGGTGGTGCCAATGGGGCCGGGGGGCAGGCTGGCAGGGAGATGGGCCCTGATTTTGCCCGCCTCTCAGGTGGCGTGTCCCTGGGGCCCGGGGCCCGGGGCGAGGCCCGGAAGCACTGGAGTGACTGTCTGCAGCAGCCGGACGCAGCCCTGGAACGCTGGCACACCCTGACCAGCGAGCTGCCCCCCGCGGCCGGGGCTCTGCCCTCAGCCTGAGCGGGACACCACCACCTGCCCAGCACGCCCTCCCCCCACCCCCCCGCTTCCCGCGGGGCCGGGTCCAGTACCCAACCTTCGCACGAGTGTGTTGCACGTTTACACGGGGTGGAAGCCCCGCCCCCTACTACCTGTCTTATTTTGTGAGAGTCTGCGTGACCGTGGGTCTGTCTTCTTGTGAGGGACCGTGGAGATCTGTATTCACATATGCAACTTCCTCCTGCCTGACTTGCTACTGCGCAAATATGCACACACCCATCCTGGGCACGCCCGCAGGGGGCTGCCGCTCCTCTCTCCTGCCTCCCCAGGCTGCCCCGTCCCCCTCGGCCCATAGGGAGGAGGTCGGATTAGGGGGGGTTCGGAGGAGGAGAATGTTTCCAAAACAGAGGACAAAAAAAAAAGAAAAAAGAAAAGCCAACAAAAACCAAAAGAGAGCCACTCTTTTAATACAGAATCTTCGTTAAAAACCAACCAACCTAGCCCTGTACAGCTGCCCTTTTAAGTGGGGGGGCCACCGCAGGGTCTCTGCCTCTCCGAGAGGTGGCAGATGCTCCTGGCCACTCATTTAAATAACTGTCCCCTGGCTGGGGCTGGGATGTGAGGGCAGGGCCTCTGCCCCCCACCTCCCCCCGCACCCCCAGCAGGGACCCACCTTCCAGGGGACATTCGTGCATGTTTACGCCTTTTCTGATTGTGTCAGTGGCCGCAGCATGGCAACTGGGCGTCAATAAACGTCTCTGCGGAAGCTGGAGGCTCGTGTGTGTGCTGGCATCGGGTGCGGGGCAGGGGCTTGGCCGTGGCGGGGTGGGGGGTGTCACTCTGGGATGTCGATCACCAGGTCATCATCCCCGTCCAGGGCATCATCCCCGCTGCCCGCGTCGCTGAACATCTGCCGAGGGACGGCGCTCAGGATCGTGGGGGGAGGCATCTTGGGGGGGGGCAGTGGGGCCAGGGCTGCCCCCACCCCAGCCCCGGAACCCCGGCCTGGGAAAGTCAGCGGCCCTCCCACAGGGCAGTCGGGGGGTCCCACCGCCATCTGCAGCAGGGGGAAGAAACACAGGGTGGGCTGTCAGGGAGGCACCGGACCTGCAGGGGGTTGGCGGTGCCTCTTAAGGCAGTTCTGGGGGACGGGGAAGGGGGCAAAGGCTCATTCAAGGGGTAATGGGCACAGCCGGGCTGGCCCATGCTGGAATGGGGGGGGCCTGCCCTACCTCAGCCCCTTGAGTCTCAAACCAGCAAGTGCCTGGAGGTGAGGGGTGGTGATGGAGGCGGTGATGAGGGGGGGTGGTGGTAAGGGGTCTTACAGGAAACCAGGGGGGAAAGGCCTGGCCCTGCCCTCTCCAGGGAGGCACCTTGGCTGCCCCCGTGCCAGCCCTTAGAGCCAGTCAGGGGCAGCCTCTGGTGCCTGCCCGCCCGCCTCTGGGCACCCCGGACCCCACGTGCCAGCACTGGCCTCCTCTCCTCCCTCCTACTTCGGGACTCACTGGTCAGGCGGAGGGTGTCCGAGGTCTTCGCCCCCCCGCCGTGGGAGGTCTCTACCTCTTCTATCTTGGATGGGCCCCTCCTTGGGATCCCCGCAGCCACTGGCCTGGGCCAGGCCCTCCTCTCACAGCTCACCTGGGCTACGGTACCAGCCTCCTAACTGGACTCCCTGCCTTCAGCCTCTCCCAGAGCCAGCTCCTCCTCCACACTGCAGCCAGAGTGAGCTCTCTAAAACACAAACCTGAGCACGTCATTCCTCCACACAAGGGAAAGGCTCCTCGCCGCCCGTGGGACAGGAGGGAAGGTGTGCCCAAGAACAGGCCGGTCCCTCCACCCGGAGTGCCCTTCTCTACCGAAAGTCCTGCTTTATCCTGAGGCTGAGAAGTGGCCTCTGTCCTGCCCGACCCTCCAGCCTCACCTCTGCCAGGTGTCCTCCCCGCAGAGAGCTCTGGGGGCCTCACCCTTTGCCCGTGGGCACATCTAAACTGAGCACTGGCCCCGTGCCACGTGACCTCCATTACGGGTCTCTGACCGTTCTGACCACCCTGGAAGCGGGGGGAGGTCATGGGCCAGAGGAGGAATCCAAGGCTTGCAAAGGGAGACTTCTAAGGCACAGGGCTCCTGGGACCTCAGTGGGCAGTGTCCCATCTGGCCCCAGGTGGGGGTGGCAGCAAGCGCTTATGTGGGTCTTTAAGGTGGCCCCTGGGACTGCTTTCACACCTTCACCTTCATGGTCTACTCTCTGCCTCTCAGGGAGCCCCTGGCCCCGCTGCTGTTCTGGGGGTGGCAGTGGGCTTTTACTCTGGGTATGGGAGTCTGCCAGGACCGGCGACAGACGGGAGGCCCAGGCCTCCCTCCTCTGGCTCCCACCATTCGATCCCCACCCTCATCCCTCCTGGACCCCCCGGGCCCACACCTGCTTGGCCTTTCTCAGTGGCTGCCTCCGTGTGACCAAGAGCACTCTTGTTTACCCACAGCTTACTAGGGACCAAGCACTGGGCTCCCTGTTTTCTCTCCTTTAACTCATTTAGTCCTACACTAACCCCACTGAAGAGAGAAGAAAGCTGAGGTTCAGAGGGGCAAATGACTCGCCCAAGGTCACACGGAGAGTGTGTGGAGGATCTGGGACTCCAACCTACTCTGTCTGACTGAGACTCAGGCTCTTAACTGACCTGCTCCCGTCTTCGTGGCTGTCCCTTGTCTCCTCAGACCAAGTCACCAGAAATTTCAGTTACCCCCACCCCTTTACAGGGCATCCTGGCTCTGGGCACCCAGGCCCTCTGCGGCCCCACCTCACCCTGTCTTTCTTTTTAAAAACTTTTTTTTTAATGTTTTATTTATTTCTGAGAGAGAGAGAGAGACAGTGTGAGCAGGGGAGGATCAGAGAGAGAGGGAGACACAGAATCTGAAGCAGGCTCCAGGATCTGAGCTAGCTGTAAGCACGGAGCCCGACGCGGGGCTCGAACCCATGAACCGTCATGAGATCAGGACCTGAGCTGAAGTCGGACACTTAACCGACTGAGCCACCCAGGAACCCTGACAGCCTGTCTTTCTGATGTTTCTCATTCTCCTCACTCCTATGTCAGCCCAAACAATACTTCCATCACGTCCCTGTCTTCCTTCCACTCCCATTCAGCCTGTGATTTCCAAATCTCACTTTCCCTGGATTCAAATATTACGTCTTCTTTGAGGCCTTCCCTGACTTACCCTCTCCTCCACCACAGCAACTGATCCCGGCCCCTCTCTCAACCAACCTTCTCATGCCGGTATGGTCAGAACTCAGCTCTTCAGGACCCAGCACTTTAGAAAACCTCAAACCGCCATGCCACACCCCTACCCATCTGCTCCAGGCTTCACTGACCCCTGCCTTCTCCACCATCCTGCCCTACACGCCAGAAGCAAGATCCCCACCAAGGAGATTGAAGGGCCAGCATCATCACCCATCATCTACCCACTTTTCAGGTTCAAGAGCCAAGGTCGCAGAGGGAGTAAGAGGCAGAGCTGGGGTGTGAACTCCAGAACCCACGCTCCTAATCGCCACAAGGTGACCTTTCGGTTTGCTTCTAGCTCTAGGGCCTCGTGTCTACAGTCTACCCAGTTTGAAAGCTGTCCTGCCCAGTCCGAATTCCACTTGGATTCAGGGCTGGGAGGACGCTGTGCCTTCTGTGCCCCCATCTCTCCTGGGCCTCAGCGCACAGGCCTCTTCCATTCTCCATCCACGTTCTCACCCACCAATCGCGCCCGCCTCCATGCCGAGGACACGCGCCCACGAGCCCCAGGCTCATGTCCTCTGGTCTCGCTGGCGTTTCCAGCCAATATCTCAGTGCATCCACAACCGAACTCGTCCTCCCGCCCAAAGCTGCTCCTCCTCCCAGACCTTCCGGTCCCAGACACAGGCTAGCCCACTTCTTCGGTGGCCTGGGCCCCACGCCCTGGAGCCACCCTTGCCTTTGCTCTCTCCCACAGCCCGCGCTGGTCTTCCCATGGCTCGGTTTTTGAAATCGATCCATCAACCACTTTTCAGCGTCTCGACTTGCTTCACTGCAGGAGCCTCCTCAGAGGGTCTCTCCGCTTCCATCCTGACCCAGCACCCCGCCCCAGGCCACTCTCCCTGCAGCAGCGATCTACGGAAATCAGAAGAGATTTCCCTCTGCCCAACCTCCTGCAATGGCTCCCTACTTCATTTGTGGTACAAGTAAAATCTTTACGAGCCCGGGAAAGCTCTCCACAATCTGGCCCCTCGGTTGTTTCTCTGACCTGCTCACTCCCCCACCTACCCCTCCTTTTGCCTCTGACCCCACTGGCCTCCTTCCTGGCCCCC
>NW_027529443.1:1176686-1219546 GCF_008692635.1 Crocuta crocuta | reverse complement strand
CCCGTACTCAGGGCCTTTGCACTGCCTGTTCTTCCTGGAACACTTTCTCCAAGAGCCTCATGGCTGATTCTCATTTCTTTTAAGCTTCTGACCAAAGACTGTCCCAGCCAGACGCCCATAAATGCCAGCTCCTATCTGCCCTGGAGCGTCCCATTCTCCTCACCCAGCTCCACGTCTGAGCACTGGGAGCCACTCATTTTGCCTATTCCCCACTCTCTTGCTAGAACGGGAGCTTGTGAAGACAGGAGGCTCAGTCTCTATTGTTCACGCCTGCATCTGCAGCGCCTAGAACAGTGCCTGGTACGGGGTTGGTGCTCCAGAAACCCTTGTTCATCCCTCATTCATTTATAGACGCAGAACCGGAGACCTAGAGGGTCCAAGAGACCTGCCCAAGGTCACGTGGTTTTAAACTGGTGCCGCTTTGACTTGACTGTCCGCAACTGGGACCGCCTGGCATCACAGGACGGCCGTGAGAAACCAGACTGGCCTCCGGGAGTCTTCACTCTGAGTCCCACAAGGCTGGTCCCGCCCCTCAGTTTTCTCCTCACCAAGCCTGTGGGCCAGCACTTCTCTGTCCCAGCCCTGGGCACCTACCCCTAGGCTGGGCCCCCAGCAGCCCTGTATCAATCCCTGGAGGTTCTTGGACAGGCCCCAGCCCCTGCCTCGAGCCTCCCTCAGCTGGCTGTCCTCCTGCCGTCCTGGCCCCTCCCTAACATCCCCCAATCAGGGTACCTTGAGTTTCCGGGGCAGGCGGGGCCGTTTCTCCCGCTTGGGCCTCAGGGGGCTGGGCTCGGGCAGCTGCAGGGCCAGGTAGTCGGAAGGGAATGGGGGGTAGGGGGGGGATGCCAGCTGCAGGCGGGAGTCAAGGGGATGGAGATGGGAAATGGAGTGGATGGGGTGGGGGGTGAAGGGAAGAAACGCAAACAGGAGGAAGAATGGAAAAACAAGAGATGGTGATGAGTGTGGCTCCTGAGAACAGAAAGGGAGGGGACAGCAGCAGGACTTTGTCCTGAGCTCTGCTCTCCTCAGTCACGACTGTCCCCCATTCCTACAGCAGAGAGAAGAGGGCAGCCCCGACTCACACCCCTCCAAGGGATGCTTGCCGGTCCCCTGGGCTGGGCCGGCCTCACCCCTCACGAGGCCCATCTGCCCAAATGATGCCCACCTTCTTCCCGGGCATCTCACTTCTACTTCCCACCCTTGACCCTAACTCACCGAGCTCAGGTATGGGGAGGGGGCTCCCGAGGCCTGAAGGGGAAACCCTGTTGAAGGAGGCAGAGAGAGGTTGGAGGGGGAGGGGGCACCCCCCAGCGGCGGGCTTCTCTTCCTGGAGAAAGGACGGGGGAGGGGGATGGTCAGAAGCAGCTTGGAGGCCGAGATGCTCCCCCCGCCACCTCCACCCCCAGAGAAGAATGACGGCTTCTTCTCACCTCTTGGGGGCTGGCGTGTCCGACAACTTGGGTGTTCCCTCTGTCTCGCTGTTATCTGAAGATGCAGTGGCATCTGAGTCTGTGAGCGGGGAGGGCTGGTCAGTGGCGGGGCCATTCCAGTCTACCTCAGAGAGGTGCCATGTCATCTCTATGGAAGGCGCCGGGGAATCGGACTCCCCAGCTGGCCACATACACGCTATTCTGGGAGGCTCACAGCCTCTCCAGCTTCCTGAGATGTCCTTGACAACGGACTTCCTGCCTGGACTCCATCATAACACATTTGTCAAGCACTTAACTGTGTCCCAGGCTCTGAAAAGAGGGCCCTGGGTCACGGCCACTCCCTGTCTTCATAACCGTCCCAGGAGGAAGATGAGGGCATCACGTCCATTTTCCAGATGAGGCCACTGTGGCTCAGAGAGTAAAGTGTGGAGCTGGGACTTGAACCCACATCTCTGACTCCTTGACTACTTTACACCACTCGCCTTTATTAGGTGAGGCCACCACATCAAAATCACCTGCTAAGCAATCTCACCTCTCCCTCCACCCACTGTGTACTTCAACTCCAGAACAATCTAAAGGTAAAGCCACTCAGGGCCTTCCTGGTGACGTCCCCTACTACCTGCAAGTATCCGGAGTGCTTCTTAATCTGGTCTCAACCTACTTTTCTGGTCTCCCAACCCAACTGTACTATTCACATAATGCCCATCTATTTCCTCAAAAAGAAATTCATCTCCCAGGTCTGTACTTCTACCTAGAAGGCCCATGGTCCATTTAACAAATAACTGATAAGGGGTGCTTGGGTGGCTCAGTTGGTTAGGTGTCCAACTTCAGCTCGGGTCATGATCTCAGTTTGTGAGTTTGAGCTCCACACTGGGCTCTGTGCTAACTGTGGAAACTGCTTGGGGTTCTCTCCTCGCCTCTCCCCACCTCTCCAACTAAATAAACTTAAAAAACAAAAAAACCCTGAAAGCTGTGGTCATATGCTGTTCCTAATTTCCCTGCTCGGAGAGACCCTTTAAAAGAAGCATTTACACCCTACCCCTCTGAGAAGTCTCCCAGAATCCTTCAGGCTCAGTTAATTGCTGGCTCTCCCAGAACTCTCTACTCTCACTTGTCATGGTTTTCCTCACACTGCGCTAAGATGTGTTGTGTGTGGGTGTCTCCCTGACCAGACTGTGGGCTTTTCCAGGATATGAGCGGTGGCTGACATCTGCGGCTCTCACCCCTCAGATTTACTCCACGGTGACCATAAGCACACTGTTTTTTCTCACAGCTCCTGTCCTGAAGTCCCCCTCAAACAGAAAGTTAACTGGAAGACCTCAGGGAAGGAACAGGTAGACAGTGAGAGACAAGAATAAAAGCCAAATGTTTTGTCTCGAGCGGGCAAGGCATGAGCGGGCTCCTGCCTATTTCTCTGCCATCCTGTCATACATAAATAAATGGGCATCGTGTGTTCCAATAAAACGCTATTTACAAAAGCAAACGGCTTGGTTGAATGTTGTTTGCTCACCCTGCTCCAGACCAGTGTTTAAAGGCACCACGGGGGAGAGATGACTGTATTTTAAATGAGTTACGAGGACCTCACCCTGGAACAGGACCACAAATGTCCACCTTTGTACTTTTCCAGACTGTGAGTCTCAAGCCATTAGTGGGGTCATAAAATCAACTTACTGGTTTGCAACCGGCATTAAGTTAAAAAAAAAAAAAAAAAAAGGAAAAAAGGCTAAAAACCATCAGAACAAATTGTATACGATGATCTTAACACGGTTTCATTAACCTGTCTTATAAGTAAGTATGCCTGTGGGGACGGTCTGATGGCCTGAGCACTGCTCAAAGCAAAGTCTGGAAACACTACGGGCTTCAGCCCTTCTGCTCTTCAGACAACCTGGTCCGTTCTTACCTCAGGGCATCTTCGTTTGTCATTCCTTCTGCCTGGAAATCTCTCACTTCTATCTTCCCAAGATTGGTTTCTGCTTCTTACCTAGATCCCCGCTCAAACGTTACTTCCTGAAAAAGGCTTGCTTTTCTCGGGCACTCTGTTGATGCTGCCTGTCATCTGCTTTTGCACCGTCTGCAAAGAATGGCTTTTACATTTTCAAATGGTTGGGGGCGGGGATAAAAAAAAAAGACTATTTATGACAAGTGAAACTTACATGAAATTCAAATTTCAGTGTCCATAAATACAGTTTTATTGAAACACATCCAAGCTCACTTATTTACATATCACCTATGGCTACTTTTGAACTCCATCAGAACTGGGTAGGTGCAACAAAACCTGAACGATTTATTACTTGCCCCTTGACAGAACAAGCTTATCAACTGCTCTGCTCCAATCACTGCCACACAACCCTGACTTTTACTCCTTTCACATCTAAGATCCTAGTTGCTTTTGCTTCCCTATCACTCCCAACCGGAACGCAAATTCCACTGCATCCCCTGTGCAAAGCAATAAATGCTTGAGTGAAGGACGGTAGAAATGGAAGGCAAGCAATAGATTTAAGAACCACTGGAAGTTTTATCAGCCTCCGCAGCCTATAAGGAGGGGCCCAGGAGGCTTGCTGAAGCGCCAGGAGCCATGGCCTCCAACAATTTTTCACG
Source organism: Crocuta crocuta (assembly GCF_008692635.1). Taxonomy (NCBI): domain Eukaryota; kingdom Metazoa; phylum Chordata; class Mammalia; order Carnivora; family Hyaenidae; genus Crocuta; species Crocuta crocuta. The sequence goes on along the minus strand of NW_027529443.1, from coordinate 1,215,518 downwards.
ACCTTGCTCACCAGAAGAATCTTCATCCACGTTCTCGTACTGCAGAAGCCGGTCTAGGAGGAAACTAAGGGAAGAGGCGGGGAGAACAAGAGTGTTTATTGCCATCTCAGTAAGTCTCCCGGACCCTGTCCCTTCTGGCTGGCCCGTTGGGTCCTTGCAACAGCCCCAAAGAGGGCGCCCTGCATTTGTGACCCAATTCCAACGACAGGGTCCGAAAGTAGATCCGCAGGAGCCACAACCCCCCGAGGCATTTCCCCTCCCCGCCCTCCCCACCCCTACCGTGTCCCACCTCTTATCCCGGGACACCTTCAGCAACTTCCTCTGCGCCTTCCTCAGTTCCTCCTGGAAGCACTCGTGTTCCTGTATCACAAACAAGGGCGGGGGGTGGCTGAGCCAACGGCCACCTGTAACGAACCCCGGAACCTTGGGACAACTCACTCCATTCCCCTTTACACACGGGTAAACTGAGGTCCTACCAGCGCCAGGCCTCACCGCCCACAACCTCTCACGCCGGCACTCACGTAGATGAGGAACTTGAGCTTCCGCTTCAGGTTCCGGTACTTCTTCTTGTAGTCCACTTCGCCGTCCGCCGGCCCGTTCATGACCTGCCCCGGGAGCAGTGCCCCAGCAGCACTCGGGCGTCCCGCTACCCGGAGCCTCTCAGCCCGGCTTCTCACGCCTCCACTTCCGGAGACTCCGCAAGGCTGTGTCCGCTGGGACTACAACTCCCGGCGTACCCCGCGCCCAGGGATCTTAACCACAGGGGTTGCCCTCTTAGGGAACACCGGGAAAGGAACGTTGCTTCCAGGGGCTACGCGGAAGATGGCGACGCAGCGACGCGATGAGGTCATAAAGATGGCGGGCGCTGGAGGCACGTTTACTGATTCTAGATGTGTTTAGCGATCGGAAGCCGCAAGAGACTTTCCTCCAGGGATTCCTAGTCTTCAGGCGAGGATATCCTTTTTCGTCTGTCTTTCGAAATCACAGCGGCCTAGCTAGGGCCTGTGACCACGGACGGAGGCAATGTCGCCGGTAGATTACGTTACACCCAAGGGTTGCCCGCGCCGAGTCAGTTTCTAACGAGAACTTTAAAAAAACGATTGGTTCTAAGAGGAGGAGCCGCGAGAGCCTCCAACTACCCGAGGAAAACGAGTTTTGTCTGCTAAAGTTCTCGGTCCAGGCGACCCGCGACCGACCCCAAACCGTCCCTCCCCTCACCTCGCCACGACCCAGCGAGTGCGCAAGCTCCTGTCAAACGCGGTGACGGCGGCCGAGAAGAAAAAAAGGCGGGAGCCACCAATCCCAGGTGGAGCAAAATGGCGCGGGAGAACGAGATGCAGGAGTTCATCCGTAGCTTCTTCCGAGGCCGCCCAGACCTCAGGTGCACTAGAGATTGGAGTTGGGGGTGGAAAGGGCAGGGGCGGGACGGGGACTCCGTCTTGACACTTGTCTCCGCAGCACGCTCACGCACTCCATAGTGCGGCGGAGGTTCTTGGCTCACGCGGGCCGCGACCACCTGGAACCCGACGAGAAGCAAGCACTGAAGCGGCTAGTGGAGAAAGAGCTGCTGAAAGTGCAGGTGTGGGCGCGAGCCTGGGCCGCGGGAGGCCGGGTTTGTTGCTCAGGAGGAGGGGCCTGGGACGGGGTGGGGAGCACAACCTTGGTACCTCTTGCGCACACCTCTCGTGCAGGTGGATGAAGCAGGTGCCAGGGAAGAGAGGCTAGATCTTGCCAAGGCGAAGAGGCCTCCCACCCCCAGCAGTGGCCCTGGGAGAAAAAGGTTCCGTTTCAATTCGGAGTCAGGTTAGTGACTTTTGCGTAGTGCATTCGAAAAGTATTGATCGTGCATGTATTATATCCCAAGGCGTTAGATGAGGGCACAAGGCCAGTGAGTCAGGAACCGGAAACAGGGTGGACTGATTGATAGTTGTGTTTTGTTGCCCTTCCCTCCATCTGTCAGAGGTGACCAATCCCAAGTGGAGGGAGAAGGGACAGGAGGAACCCATCCCAACCTTCTCTTCTCTCCATATTCCAGAGCCCAGCTCTGCAGCCTCCAGTCCAGACTGTTTTGGCCTCTCAGCAAAGAATGGGATGGCGGCACAAGTCAGTCCAGCAGAGGAGGAGAGTCCAAAGCGAGCCTCAAAGAAAGCAGTTGAGGAGAGCAGTGATGAGGAAGAACAGCAGAGGGACCTGGCTGCAAAGACGGGTTTCGAGAAGGAGGTGGTGGAGAGCAGTGGGGAGGAGGAAGAGGGCTCCGCCAGAACAAGTAAGGTCTCAAAGGAAGAGAGCAGTGAGGAAGAGGAGAAAGAGAGCGAGGAGGAGCCCGAAGGCAGGATTAGGAAGAAACCTGTGACAAAGAATAAGCAGGCACCGGGCAAAACGTCAGCCAGTAGGAAGCAGGCCAGGGACGGGAGTGAGGACAGTGAGGAGGAACCCGCCCAGAGGACAAGAAAGAAGGCAGAGGGAGAGAAAAGCGAGGAAGAGAGCAGTGAGGAAGGCGAGGAGGAAGAGGAGCCCAAAGGCAGGATTAGGAAGAAACCCGTGGCGAAGAATAAGCAGGCACCGGGCAAGACGTCAGCCAGGAGGAAGCAGGCCAGGGACGGGAGTGAGGACAGCGAGGAGGAACCCGCCCAGGGGACAAGAAAGAAGGCAGAGGGAGAGAAAGGTGCTAAAAGCCACGAGGAAAGTGAAAAGGACAGTGAAGAGGAGGATACCACAGCCAAGAAGGAGAACAGAGGGGAGGAGGAGGGTTGGAGACCTGGAGCCAGGAGCAGTGGAGGGAAGAAGTCGGCTTGGGAGGAGAGGAGCTGTAAGCAGAAGAGCAGGGCAGCCAGGCTGCTGGGAGACGTGCGGGACAAAGAGGAAGAAAAGGAAAAAGCGGCAGCCGGCAGTGGGGAGACCAGCGGGGAAGATGAAGAGCCCCTAGTGCAGAGGAAGGGCCAGGCCAGGACCCCGGGGAAAGGTGGCAAAAGGCCGAGCGGAAGCAGCGAGGACGGGGAGGGCAGCTGGAGAAAGGCGAAACCAACTACTGAAGGTGCTGCAAAGACAGCCAAAGTGGGCAGTGTCAGTGGCGAGGCGAGTGACTCAGAGAGGGAAGTGAGTGACAGTGAGGCAGGGGATAGCCCTAAGGGGGAGAGGGGGACCCACTCTTCCAAGAAAAGCTCCCGGAAAGGCCGGACACGAAGCTCCTCCTCCTCTTCCACAGATGGCAGTCCGCAATCCAAAGGCAGGAAGGTGAGGGTGAAGATGGGCTGGGAGGCCACCTTTAGGGAAGAGGGAGACCTTGTCTCAAACGCTGAAGGTCTGGCCTTCAGCTGTTGTTTTTCCTTGCCAGGCTGGCTCTGGTCGCCGTGGTGAGGACCACCCAGCGGTGATGAGGCTAAAGCGCTACATTCGGGCCTGTGGTGCCCATCGCAACTACAAGAAGCTTCTGGGCTCCTGCCGCTCACACAAGGAGCGCCTCAGTGTCCTCCGGGCAGAGCTGGAGGCCCTGGGCATGAAGGGTGAGGCCGGGTGTGCCCTGGGGGCTGCAGGAGAGAGCCTTGGCTGCTGCGGAAGAGAGGGTCATGAGCCTCTTCTGCCCCAGGTAACCCTTCCTTAGAGAAGTGTCGGGCCCTGAAGGAGCAGCGGGAGGAGGCAGCTGAGGTGGCCGCCTTGGACATTACCAACATCATCAGTGGTTCAGGTGAGGGGTTTCCTCCCACTGCCCAAGAGATGGGGCTAGGATTTGCTCAGACAACTGATCTCCGGCTCTTCCTGCCTGCAATCTAGGTCGGCCACGCAGACGCACGGCTTGGAACCCTTCAGGAGAAGCAGACCCCCCAGGGGAGCCGTACCGCCGGACTTTGGGCTCAGAGGATGAACAGCCCCGTCCCCCACCCCCAGATTGGTCACATATGCGTGGCATCATCAGCAGTGACGGGGAGAGTAGCTGAGCTCCTCAGCTTCCCCAGGAGGCTTTCCACTTGTAGAAAGCAGATATGGCACCCGCAGCCCCCCACTCCAATCTGTGCCTGCAGAGCAGAAGCAGCTTTCTTCAAAGAGGACGTGTCGCCCCCAGGGACACAAGTTGTTGGGATCCTACTTCTCAACTTCATGTTCTCAGTTAAAGGTGTTTACAGGGGTTTGTTTTTTAAGACTCAATAAAGGAGTTGTTTGAATCACCTGGTCAAAACTGGTCCCCACTTGGGGGTGCCTGGCTGGCTTAGTTGGAAGAGCAAGAAACTCAATCTCAGGGTCACTGAGTTCGGAGTGTAGAGATTACTTAAGATTAAGTGACTAACTCTCAGTTTTGGCTCAGGTCATGATCTCCTGATTCATGGGATGGAGCCCCCTGTAGAGCTCTGTGCTGTCAGCACAGCCTGCTTTAGATTCTCTCTCAAAATGAATAAGTAAACTTAAAAAATAGTAAAAAACAAAACAAATCTGGTCCCCACTCTTACCCCCTATATTTTGGGCCAGGAAGGTGAAGAGTAGCCCACTGCCTTCCCACACCACCCCATTCCCTTTCATTTCCCCCAGGTTCTCCAAAGGAAGTCCCAGCCTCCAGACTCTGCCATCCAGTCTGCCACCAGGCTCTATCAGAGAAGAGGGTGGCTCCTACCCTTCTTCCTCCAGCCTGACCAGCAGGGCCCTCATCATCGTCATCATGCTTTCAGCTGTCATAATCTAATGCCTAGTTGGGAAGGAGGTCTGAAAAACTGGCCTTAAGAAGGATGTGAAGAATACGATGATAGAACTTGGGGACAGCTGGATTTCCGTCTTCCTTTTCCCCTCTTGGAAACAGCCATTTAGTCCCTGGGCCAATTCTTTTAGCTTTAAAGGGGTGGGGAGAGGGCACAGACCCGGTCAAGAGTACCCCAAGCCTCTGACAGACGGAGTCAATGAAGTCACTTTAGGACTTTGCTGGCATTCTTGCTGTTAAGATTGCCATGAAGATATAGGCTTGGAGCTGCCAGAAGCCTGTGTGAAGTGAACTTTTTGAAAATCTTTGAAGCCAAAGCAAAGGGAAGCAGGGGCCAGGAGATTGATGACCTCCTTTAAAGTTGTGGATCCAGTCATGCCCGAAGTCCTTAAAATCACTGAAATTGTTAGTTACAATTCCCAATAAATTCTTTTAAATACAAGTGACATTATCTATCACCTCCCACGGAACAGTCCTTGATACACACTTTAGACAGAAAGGGTTGAGTCCTGGGGTCTGTTAGAATAACCAACAGTTTATTAAAAGCTTGCTGTGGGGCTCTGTGCCAACCCCATAGCTGGGAGGGGCTCCCATGACCGCCCCCAAGCCTGGGAGCAGTCCCTTCCAAGGTCCTTCCCTTGTTCCCCTCCCCAGCTCTGATCTCAATTAAAAAAAAAAAAAAAAAAAAAAAAAAAAAAAGATAAAGGACAAAACGGCACAGGACGTCAGACAGCATCAGGGGAATGGAGAGACCAGGCATCCTGACCCCAAGACAACATCCTGATCCTTCTTTCCTAGGAAGGCCTTTTCCTTCTGTTCTCCCCACCCCAGACCTGCTCTGCCACACCCCAGGTCTGGGGGTGCCTGGCATCCCCAGTCCATGGCCCCACTACAGGGGGTAGTATAGTTCTCTGAATATAATATATCTAGACCCACCCTTCCCCTCCCCCAGGGGACCAGATGAATATTTGACACGCACATCTCCCTCCTTTCCCAAGGCTGTGATGGAGGGAGGCCCTGGCACCATGGTGGGGAGGCAAGGGCTCCTGGTCAGCCTTGAGGCACCTATGCCCAAGCTGGCCCTGGGCCACCGGCCAGCCCAAGAAGCTCATGAGATGAGGAGGTCCAAGGGGAGCTGGAGCCAACATCCTGTCCCCCACCTGTGGGTGGGCCTCTAGCTTACAGCCCTCCAGGATCAGGCTCCACCCACCCCTGCCCCTGCCCCTGCCCCATTCATCTGCTCGTCCACCCTGCACTTCAGGAATAGAAGTGGGAGGAACCATTGAGGATGTGGGAGGCGACACTGGTGCTCCGGCTCAGAGGTCCAGGCACCGCAGCGGCAGGTGGGCCCACGTTGTCACTGCCACTGCCCCCCGAGGCTGCCCGCCGCAGGGGCTGAGGGCTGTTTCTTAGCAGCAGCAGGGCTCCACCACGGGGTGTCCCACTCTGTGTTGGGGGGCCCAGCCAGTTTGGGGGACCTGGGGGCGCCAGCAGAGAGGGCTGACGCCAGGCTGGGGGGGGCATGCCCGGTGGAGGAGGGCCATGGCTCCAGTGTGCCCCTGATCGGGGAACAGGGCGGGAGGGCCAGGCAGGGGCAGGAGGTGGGGCAGGATAGCCCTGTGCGGCAGCCTCGGCTGGGATGCCCCCCAGAGCCATACTGGAGAAGCCCAGCCTCATGCTCTCAGCATCGAAAGCCTCGATCTCACGGGCCTGCCGCTCGAGCAAACTCCGGATTCGCTCGGAGCGCCCTGTCTGCAAGGCCAGCAGCTCCTCTTCCACCTGGGACACCCAGAAGAGAGGTTAGCGCGTCTGGGGGCGGGAGGTGGGAAGCCTGCCCTCCCCAGCGCCTCTTGGCGCCAGAGCCCCCTTACCCGCTGCTCCAGCAGTGCCCGCCTCAGAGCCACCCTCTGCTCCAGCTCCCGCAGCTCCCGCTCATGCTGGCTCTCCGTGCGGATCTTGATCTTGCTCTGGTAGGCGTTGAGGAGCTCCAGCTCCTGCTGCAGCTGCTGCCGAAGGGCCTGGAACTCTGCCTCCTGGGTCTCATCGAGCCGTAGCTGGCAAACAGGGAGAACTAATTTTAGGGGCCTCTTCTCCCACCCCCGCAATCCTCCCCTGCCCCAGGTAGGCCTGGGCCTTAAGGTTTCAAGAAGCAGCCAGCCTCAACATCTATCAAAATGAAAGGTCGCCATACCCTGTGACACAGCAATTACACTTCCAGGAATTTATCCCCCAGGTATACTTGCACATGTGCTCGAAGGTGTTCACTGAAGCGTTGTGATAGCAAAATACTGGAAACAACCTAAATGTCCACCAATAAGGGATGGGTTAAATAAATTATGGTACGTCCATACCATGGAAAATTCTACACTGTTTCAAAAATGAGATAGGTGTACTGACATGGAAAGATGTCCAAGAAATACTAGGTGGAAAAAGGAGAGAGCAGTATGTACAACACAATCCTACTTTTGTTTAAAATTTTGTGTAATCTTTCAAATGCATAGGGAAAAAACCTAAAATACAATTATTAAGAGTTAACTCTGAAATTGGGGGAGAGAATGGATTGGGTGAGAGAATGGCAATGAATAAGGGCATTTTTACTTTTTACGCTACGTGCATTTTTTAACTGGCCCATTCCAGTGTTGCTGTGTGATCACTTTTAGAACAGCAATCTTCAAAATCCTCCAGAAGGCTGGGTAAATCGGCCCAAGGGCCAAAATCATTTTGATTGGCTCCCTGTTCACACATTAAACTAAGGCCTAGGAAAAAAAACTATAGCCACTCTTTCCTTGGTGGTTCTTGGTAGAGTAGTCAGGCTGGCTTTGTCAAGACCTTAAGGAAATACTCAAGAGAGATAATAAAACCATTGTGGAGAATACTGACAGTGGGAGAGTATCCAAGTTTCCCCTAAGAACAAAAGCCCCGTCTTTGCCCACACTCCCCCACTCCCCATAACCAAGGCAGGAGTACAAAGGCCAACCTCCACCACGCTCCCTCCCTGGACCCCAGGCCTCACCGCCTGCGAGCTGAGCATCTCTGAGATGGACTGGTCATACTGCTCGGCCAAGATCGCCAGCTTGCGGGTCTGTTCTTCCTTGAGCCGCTTAAGGAGGCTCTTGTGCTGAGCCTTGGGCGTGGTCTCCAGCAAGTGTGCCCGCAGGGCCTTGTACTGCCGAGTCTGGATCTTACACGTCTCCTGGAACTGCTTCTTGATCTGCAGCTCCTTAGACTATGCAGTGGACGGACCAAGGGGAGATGGGGGCGAGGGAGAGGAAGAGAACAACCAGGGGAGAGGGGGAGAAGAGAGAGAGGAGGAGAGGAGACAGAAGCAGAGACAGGGAGAGGGAGAGAAACAGAAAACATGTTAGACAGAGGGGGCGGGGGGAGCTGTATACAGACAGACATGGAGAGATGGGGTTGTGCTGAGAGAGATCAGGAAGATTCTCAATGGGCAAGAGATACAAAGTAAACAAGACAGGTTCCAAGAGCATGTTGAGAGTTGGGTAGAAAACTCACAAACAGCAGGCGAATTCGTGGACGGGGGGAACTGAGAATCTTTAGGGTTCAGAGTACACACAAGAAGCTCTGACCATGCAAAGACAGAGAAAATACAACCCAGAGACAGAAGCCAAGTGAGCAGATACAGAATGTGTACAAGAGTGAGAAAACCAGTCACATAACACACCCATGGAAGGGAGCAACACAGCTAAGGAAAGACAGAGAAAGTCCCAGGTTCAGCACCTTAGGGTTGGAGGGAGGGGAGGAGGATAAGCTCCAAGCTGAGAAATGGGTAAGAAGGGGTGGCCCCATCTAGGGCCACATAAGGGAAAGGGGCAAAAGAGGTGGCCAGAAAGGGCCTGACAAGTTCAATGGGCCAGCAGCTGCTACCCTGACCAGATCTCCACGTCCCAGTCCAGCCCCTTATGCACTCAGCGCCCACTCCAAGCCCACAACCAATCCCATTTCCATGGCCCCCCCCACTCGCTGCCTGGCCCCCCAAACTCACCACCCCCTACTGTAGTTTGCAGTCCCTTTCCCAAGCCCTCTAGGGTAAAGCCTAGTGCCAGGGGAAAAATTCGGCTCCCAGAAGGGAGCCACGTAGGGAAGGGGCTGGGAGAAAAGGCAGGAGTTGAGGACAAAAGGACCCAGAACCTGAGGACACTCTCCGGAAAGAACCCACCAACAGGGGAGCTGTGGGGCTAAGTTCTGTGGAAGCTCAACAGGGGCCCAGACCTCTGAGCTGGTGGTGGTCATGGTGCAACGAAGCTATGAAGGCAGAGAGGATGAGGCTGAGGAGTGAAAGGGGTTAAGATAACGTAGACGGGGGTGAAGAGGTCATGGAACTGGGGGCCAAGGGTCCAGACTGGGGGCATACCGGGGAGGCTAGGCGGCAGGACAAAGCAGACAGAGGCAGCCTGGGCCAAAGGTACAGTTCCGCTCAGATATTTTATTTGTGTTTGTCTTTTTCTTTTTTTGGTGGGGGGAAGGGGACAGGTTGGAAGGGAGACAGAAAAACAAAATCAAAGAGAGAAAAAAAAAACATGACTTCCCACCCACCACCACCCCTGGCCCCAGGCCTGAGTTGATGAGGGTGAGGATGAGCACACACACAGCGGGAGAACAGCAATAACTTAGGGTGGGGGAGGAGTGTCAGGAGAACACAAAGTGTAACTTCTGGACTCCTGGTGGAGGAGGCTGCCTGTCTAGAGGTCCAGAGGACTGGGCTGAGGTGGGGAAGTGTACTAAGGAGGGAGGGGTGAAAGGGAGGAGAGGACTGGAACTGGAGAAACCTCACTGAGTAGTGGGAAATAAAGTGCTCGATGCTCTAGATTGGGGCGGGGGAAGAGCTAGCTAGTTGGTTACCTCCAGGGAGGCAGGGCCCGGGACTGGCGGGGTCGGGATCGCCGCCCAGTTAGAGTCCCGGGCATTGGTTGGCGAGAGGCAGAGGGCCCTAGCCGGCGCTGGCTACGGGGCAGCAGCCGGGGGATACGGCTGGGCCTTTCACCCCGGAGCAGGCCCCAGCTGGCCAGTGTGTGGATAGCCCAGGGGGGCAAGTGGGAGGCTAAACCCTGGCTGGCCCGTGCCAGGCGCCAGTTCCAGCCCTTGCACAGGGTCCAAAACCTCGCCAACAGGGCTAGCGGGTGACGGGCAGCGCGGGGATTACCCCGCCGGGGCCCAGGAACGGGCAGACGGCTGCGGAAGCCATCCTTGTTGGTCTTGGGGTAGAGTGCAAACAGGCCTCGGTCCCCCACAGCTCCACAGCCCTGTAGGGCACAAAACGCCATGGGCGACAGGCGCAGCAGAGCCCGCAGCCAGAGTCGAGAGATGCCCCGGCGCATCCGGGGGCCCTGCTGCCGCACCCAATTGCCCCCAGCTGCCAGAGCTGCCAGAGGTAGAGCCAGGCCTGGCCAGGCTAGGAGCCAGGCGGCCCCAAGGCCCAGAGGGACACCCATAAGGCCACGGCGCCAGCTCAGACCCAGGACAGCCCCCAGTGTGGTGCCCTGGGCCAGGAGTAGGAACAGACTGGGGGGCAGGTGCAGAGCTGTACAAAGAAGTAGGTAGGAGGCCCCCAGGCCCACCAGCCCCACCTCAAGGGCCAGCAGCGCTGCCTGCAGGCCACCCCCGCCCTGGGCTGCCAGCAGTGGGAGCAGCAGCAGAAGTAGCAGGGGCAGGAGGCCAGAAGAGGATCCCACTGCAAAGGAGAGGCCAGCCAGGAGGCCATGGGACAGGAGGCCAGGGAGCTGGCTAATAGGGCCATGCCTCAGATGTGTTGGAGGGGGTTCAGGGGGGATGTCTGGTGAGGGACAGCCATCTCCAGGATCCCTTGGGGTCCTAACTGGAGCCCCCTCTTCCTCTTCTTCCTCTTCCTCGAGGACTGGGGTCAGTGCTGGGCCTGGGATCCAGCCAAGCTCAAATTCCTCATCCAGGAGGCTCCCATCCTCCTTTTCCCATAACCTCCATTCCCCAGCTGCCTCCTGGCCCACAATGCTCCTCTCCTGGGGTGCCAGGGATTGGACTCTAAGCTCTTCTATCTCCTCCTCAGGCAGACCCCAACCTTCCTCATCAATCAAGCTAAGTTTCTGTGGATTGGGACTAGGGGTTACTGATTCTTCCCCCAATATCCTCTGTTCCTCTGGCTCCAAGGGAGCCCCTTCCTGTCCCAGAATCCTTCTCTCTGGAACTGCTTCCTCCTCCTCTCCCAGAATTCTTTGGTTCAGGACTGTCTCCTGGCCAGATGAGCAGGGCTGCTCTTCTCTAGGGGTGCCTGTGCTGGGTGGTCCCAGAGCCCCAGGAATGGGGAGTGGGAGGCCCGGGGGACGCTGGCCTGCACGTACTTTGAGGCTCTTGGGCTGCTGGCGAACCTGGGCCGCATGCTTCTGCCGCAACTCTTGCTCACGCCGCTTGTTGTACTCCAGCTGGTTGCCCAGCTCTGTCTGGTGCTGCAGGCGGGTGAGCTCGGCCCGTGTGCGCTGGACGGCCTGGAGCTGCCGTAGCTCCAGCTCCCGCGTGGCCTCATGCTGCCGCAGCAGCAGTGCACACTCCAAGTCCTTCTGGGTCTGCTTCTTGTTCAAATCCTGAGGCAGAAGGGAGGTAGAGCTCAGTCAGGAAGGCTTGTTGGTGTCAAGAGAACCCCAGAACTCCCTGGCAGAGGGAGTGGAGTATGGGGAACTGAGGGGTCTAAGGGAGCCAAGCTCCTGGCTGGCCTGGGAACGGAAGCCCAGGGAGCTCTAGCAGCATCTGACAGGCATGAGGGGTATGGAAGAGAAGCCAAACCACAGCACGGAAGAGGGCAGAGGGAAAGAAAGGTGCCTGTGCTGTGGGAGGGGCTGGGGGGTAGCGTGGCCTACCTCCCGCAGCAGGTCCTGGTCCAGGCTGTGACGAGCCAGCAGCATCTTGCGCTTATACTGGCGACACTGAAGCTCAAAGTACTGACGCTGTCGCCGCAGCAGCCCCGCCTCCTCCTCTGCCTGGCACTGCTGGAGTTGCTCCTTCTGCCGCAGAAGCCACTCAGCCTTCTCCCGCTTGGGCGTGCTGGGGTTCTCCTGGAGCTCCTGGGCAAGGCCGCAGGGAGGGCAGGGGGTCAGGGTACCTTGTCCACCACAGGCCCTACCCACTACTGCAGCCCCATCTCACCTCCTTTAGCTGCTCCTTCCGAAGTTTGTAGGTTCGCTTCTGTGCCTCCAGCAGGGCAGCCAGCTCCTTCTTCTGCTGCCCAAGGATGTGCTGCTGGAACTTTCGCTCCTCGGCCTGGGCAGCTCGCGCCTCCTTCTCACCAATGGCCTGGTGCCGCCGGGACAGCTTTTCTGCCTCAGCCCCAAAGCCGGCCCGCTGTGCCTCAAGCTCCCGCTGCAGCCGTGCGCTATGCTCCTCACGTTCACCCCTCAGCCGCGACTCCAAGGCCAGCAGCTGTTTCTGGTGCTGTCGTCGCATCCGCTTATAGCCACTCAGCTGCTCCCGCAGGGCTGAGTCCTGCTCATGCTCCTGTATCTGACGGCTGACCTGGGGCAGGAGAGAGGATGAGAAGTGGGGCTCAGCGCTGGCCTCATCTCACTACACACATGGTTTTCATGCTCTATTGGTGAACACGGGTTTCAGACTCATGGGTTCAGTTCTCATTTGGTACCTTCATCACACTTAGCCTCCCTGAGTCTGCCACCTCCACTGGATGATGGAGATGCAGTCTATTATTTCACAGGCTGATATAACTGAGTTGATAAAAGGGGCCATGCACTAGGCCTGGCGCAAAAGTGGGAACAATGTGATTAGTTCAAAATCAGACACACCTGGGCCCAACCCCCAGATTGGTCACCTATTAACCATGTAACCTCAAGCAAGTTAATAAAATGAAGTCTCAGTTCCCTTATCTGCTAAATGGGACAATAATACCTCCTCATAGAAAGCTGTGGAACTTAAGCCTGATACATACGTAATAGTGTCTAGAACACTCTGAACTAATACAGTCTTTCTTCCCCTTCAGCAAACACTGAGGACTCATTATAGCCCACGTACGCAGCTGGGATCTGGGCCCTGAGATGTTGGAGTATCAAGAACACTGGGCCTCGATGTCTACATCTGCGGTTTGGAGCTCAGGTCCCATTGTCAAGTGGGCACAACTCCAACTAGTCCAGGTGGCCAAGTCTCTGGAAGTCACAGACTTCTCTACATGGTACCACAAAGCACTAAGCATCACAGGATCTGAAGAGCTGTCCTAGCACATGCCTGCCAGAAGCATTAGCTGTAAGAATATACTAGACCAACCGTTGGTCCACAACGGAATTGATATTGATGCTTGCAGTTAAGCAAGAATGTAATCTAAAAGTTTACTCGAAATATGGATGAAAAACCGTGTTTTATGAAAAGTGTGCCCATCTTTTCCCATGAACTGAGCAAAACATTACCATGACTTGATTTTAGGAGAACCAAAGTCTTGCTTAATTTGAGAATCTGAGAACCACCAAAGGTGTATAGGCAAGTGCTTTGGACAAGCAGAATGGCTGAGTCATAACTGCCTCATCCCTCAAATGGGTTCATACCCTCTCATCCAGAAGAGATGGAAGGATGAAATACTCAGGCACGTGTGTGGGCCTGAGAGCCAATAATCGTAGGAGGCAGACACTGGCCACTATTCTTGCCGTCCAGGAGCATAAAATCCAGCACACCTATCCTAATGCCATTCAGGAGCACCACAACACAGGGATGTGATGCACCTGGCTGGTCAGGGGCCTGGGAAGGCACCCCAGGACATGCTACTTAAGCCTAGCCATGAAAATGGAGTAAGAGTTTATCAAGCTAAAACACCCACATTGGGCAATGTGACCAAAACAGTCTGTTGTGAGAAGACAGCAGAGAGGGTCAAGGAGAAAGCGACACCAACAGAAAGTGAGAGCAGAATCTGAACTTAATCCAGTGCCACAGGGGAAAAACATCATCTGGACTTAAGGGTTTGGGCATCCAGGCTGAGGGAGGATGGCTGTACTTACCAGGGAGGCAGTACGGATGGTGGCAAAGTGGTCCCTGTTGCGGCAGTAGGCCCGGCGGCGGGCAGAAGAGGTGGTAGAGGTGGGAGCTGGGGCTGCGGGTGGCTGGAGAGGACCTGGGGTCATCTCCGGCTGGTAGGGGTCATCATACAGGTTGTCAGAACCCTAGAGGAAGGGAAGGTGACAGGGATGTCCAAGGTTCAGAGGCCAGTGGGCCCAAGGGGAGATCCCTGGAGACCCAGTCTGACTTAGAGGAGGAGCAATCACACTTGGGAGGGAGAGCTGGGGTTTACAAGGCTTTGTCACTGTCAGGCCTCCTGAGGGGAGCTGCATACCGGCAGTCGGTGGATGATGGAACTATGGGAGGTAACTGTGTGCTCCCCTTCTTGCATCATGGCCATCTCTCGGGCTTCAGGGCCTTCCTCTTCCTCCTCTTCCTCTTCCTCCTCCTCTTCTTCCTCCTCATTGTCCGAGGCATCTGCTAGGCTGTTGACTGAACTGCTCTGGCTGGAGGCGCTGATGGACATGCTGGGCACTGAGTGGCTACTCTCTAGACTGGTCAGTGTCCCGGCCCGGTGCATGTAGGGCTCGGCCTCCTGTGGACAGGGCGCAGGCTGTTGGGCAGGGAAGGGGAAGGATAAGGGGTATGTATATGGAGGTAACACAGGGTGACAGGGGAGGAGGAAGGAAAGGGAAGGTGAGCCAAGCAGCTGCTAGGAGGCAAGCAAAACATGGTGGGGAAAAAAGGCTGGCATGGTAAGCTGGGTCACCTCCTCCTCTTCCGGGGCTTCAGCACCAGGGCCATTGGGTGCTTCTTGGAACAGTATCTTCTTCATCTTTCGGTACTGCAGGTTGTCCAGCTCCCGCACAGCATCCTTGGTCCTCTGGATCAGGTCCATGATGACTGTGGGTGGCCGCTCCCGGAGCACAAAGCGGTGCTGAGGGGAGAGAACACTGAGGCCTGCTGCTGAGCACCTCCCCCCACCCCAAATATCCCACGGGCCTTGGCATTCCCTCTGGCCTGAGGCATTCCCTGGGGCCCATGCCCACCAGGAGCTGATGCTGGCCTTGTGCTAAGTAAGCTCTGCCCCCACATCAATTTTCACCACCAATTACTCCTCCCCAGACAGGCTCCTGTTCCTTCAGGCACGGCTGACAGACAAGAACAGTCGGGAGATTTGGATTCTAGTCCAGGTCCTCTATCATCATGCTGTGTGCCCCTGGACATGTCACAAGCCTCTCTGGACTTCATGAGGTATCCCACAATTATAAAAAAATAAAGTCCAACTAGACCATCTACGTCAGTTCCCAACTAGGGCTCCTTAGGCCCCCGTGGATCTGTGAAAGGAATGGGGGCCCCTCTACTTTTGATATCTTGAAACACACCTAAAGGAAATCATACATTTACCCATGACAAGGCTACACAGGCTTTTGGCTTGAATTACATCAGATCAGTGTGGTAACCCTGGTTATCGCACGCAGACCAGAAGCTCTGGCTGGCAATTACATACATCTTTGATTAATGAAAGATGGGAAAACAAATTATTACTTAATAAATAAAGGCAGTCTGGTAGACAAAATCTTGCAAAACACAGAGTCCACTGGGCACTGGGAATGGGGGTGGGAATTCATACATGAAGTTCTTGGTGGAGGAAGAGTTGGGAATCACTAATTTCACTGAGGGGTTTCTGTGGTTCGTTGTAACAGGCAACAGTTCTAGGAGAATGCTAGGCCAGGGAGCCCTCACCTTCAGAAGAACCTCTGAGGTTGGCCTGTCTTGAGGGATTTTCTGAAGACAGGAGTCAACAAAATTCCGGAAGTACTCAGACCTAGAAGTCATGCGAGGATGAGGAAGGGGTGGGGAGGCCATGAGCCAGGTAGCCTTACCCTATGCCCTAACCCCTGGGCCCAGGAATCCCAGTCCTCACCAGTGTCCTGACTGGAGCACGGGGGACTCGTTCTGTGCAATGTGGTATAAGGCACTCATCGCATTCATGTTAAACAGCGGTGGTTTCCGTTCCGCTACAGAGAAAGGTCAACAGGGAGAAAGTGAGAGGTGGCAGATGGGCAGAGGAGACTGGAATGGAAATCAGAAGATTTGGGTTCACACCCCAGCTCCCTGACTTCCTCGCTACATGACCCTGAGCAATTCTCATAATCTCAATTAATTCCCTCTGTAAAATGTAAGACCCATCGTCTCCCCTGCACATGTAGAACAGAGATCAAAGAAAGCAGAAAGCAGTAGTTATCAGCCCAACTAACATTTTATTAGGCACCAAATAAGAGCAAAAAAACTTGCTAAGTGTTAAGGGAAAGATAAGGAAAAATAAGAGACAGGTCCTGTCCTCAAGGAACCTCTAGCCTAATAGGAAAAATTAAATAGGACTCAGTAAGTACTACAATGAAGTTACAAGAGGAAAACAGAAAAATGGCTGGGAAGCCGGAGGGGTGTGGGCTCTCAAGCTGGTAGGTGTGCAGGGGATTAAGGGCAGGTCTTTCGGAAAACGGGATATTGGAGCTGGGCCTTAGATTAGAAGTTGCAAGCCAGGAGCTCCTTGAGGCCCAAACAAATGTTTTGTTATGTTTCTGGTCTAAATAATGACTTTTAAAATAAGTTCCAACCTAGCAATTTAGTAATAATCTAAACATCCAATTTCTTCTAAAAACTTAGATGTGGTGAAAAGGAGCTGACACTCCCACATAACGATGGGCGAAAGCAAAACAATAGCAGTCTCCGGTTTGCCGTAATCTTGCTCACACTACTTCTTTGATATGCACTATCTGCTGCCATTTATAACCAGGACTCGTGGTCTCTTTTCAATAGAGAAATACTTCTCTGCGTCTGTATCTCTACCAAAAACTAAGAATAAAATGGACAGCTCTATATTTTTCTTATACCTGGCTTGTTCCAATCTATTTGTATCACCTGCCCAGATATGGCCTCAAGTGACAAATGCACATATGTGGACGTGGAGAGAATGGGCGTGTCCAGATCTTGGACTTTGGGCAGAAGACACAACACAAACCAAGTTAAGAAAGTGGAAAAGTTCACGGCACACTCATGGTGTAGAGCTCATGAAAGGGAAAGCCAGCCTTCAGAAAGCGGAGCCTTTAGCTTGGTGGAAGGAAGTGTGGGGATGGCATATGTCTTGAAGGGTATGGGGAGCGCCCAGCTAGGGTGCTCTGACATAAGAGAGACTGGAAGGAAGAGACTGGTGGTAGGAAAGGTGGCAGTAGGAAAGAGCATGGCAGGAAGGCGTTGATAAGAGGGCTAACAGCATCTCTTTCTTGGGCAGCTGTCCGTACTGAGCACTGTGTTGGAGGCTTACAAACACTACCTCACTAATAGTGGTTTCAGTAGCGTAGGCTGGCAGAGACCAGAACCCTGACAAGGCCTCATGAACTCACTTGAGCCTTTCTCTCTGGCTTTATTTACTGCTCTTTACACAGCATTACCTGCAATATTGCAAACAATTGAAGCCAGTCTCAGCTCCGCAAGACTGCTCTTACCCATCTGGAATATTCTTTCCTGTAGTCTTTCAAACTGCTATTGTTTATCTTATGGTTCTGCCAAGACATCTCTGCTATAAGGAGACCTTCCTCAACCCCTGAAATAGGTCAAGTCCCTTGTTTTATGGTTGTACTGCTCCTGTAACCTCCATTCAGCTTCTATCACATTAAGAGAAAACATTACCTGTTTCCCCAGTAGAATGTAAGTTCCACAAGGGCAAGAACCTCATTCACTGCTATGCCCCCCAAACCTGCTAGCGTATAGCGTAGCATGGCACATGGCCAGAACTCAGAAAAAAAAAAAAAAAAAAAAAAAAAAAAAAAAAAAAAGTAAAACTACAGTAGTGGACAGAAAAAGAATGCTCTGATATCTCCAGGTCGAAGAACTGGCAGAATTTGACAGCTGCCTGAATTGGGAGTCAAGGGTACAGTCAAAATGGACAGGAGCTTGGAGGCCTAAGGATGAAATGGTATGGGAATGGTAAGAGAAAGAGAAAGGAGTGGAGAGAAAAGAGGATGTCATCCTTACCCAGCTCGATGCAGGTTATCCCCAAGGACCAGACATCCACTTTGCCATCGTACTGCCCCTCATCCATTGCGAGGATCACCTCTGGAGCCATCCTGGGAGAATGGTCAGGAGGAGGCTGATCACCTGGCCAGACTCTGCCAACTCTCGCTCCCAGTATCCTAGGGGCTCTCTCCACTCACCACCACCCCACTCACCAATACGGGGTGCCCACAAAGGAGTTGGCGGGTGCCATGATAGATGCAGAGCCAAAGTCCCCTAGCTTCACCAAGCCTGGCTCTGATAGCAAGATGTTTCCAGCCTTCACATCCCTGCCGGAGACAAAGCACAGGGATGAGCCATGCATCTCAGGAAGGATGGGCAGGGGCTTTAGCACCAAGTTTCCAAGAAGGCTGCAGCCCAACTGAATGAATAGTGTAGAGTGCACCCCCTCCCAGCCATCATCAATGTTCCTTGTACCTATGGATCATGTTGTGGGAGTGCAGGTAAGCCAGGCCCTGAAGGGCCCCATGGGTCACAGCTGCAATCTCCACCTCCTGAAGGGGCTTCTTGTGCACTGGGGAGTGAGAGAAAAACATCACACTGAGGGAGCCCAGGGGTGGGGCTGGAACAAGTTCCCCCGATCCCTTCCTCTACAGCTTCTTTGCTCTTCTCACTTCTCCCACACGTTGGCCAAAGAGCCACTTACCTTCTAGAAGGTCAGAAGCTGAGCCCAGGCAATACTCCATCACCAGCTAAGAAAGGGTGAAGGATCAGAGATAAGCACATCTGGTCACCCCTGGCCCACCTCTCTTGGGCAGAGATCCAAACACAGAGCTTCTCTGCCTATCCTTCACTCAGGCATTGCCTCCGGGGTGAAGAGAGAGAGGAAGGACAACGGAGAAAACAAGGTGGTGGTAGTGGTGGTAGAGTTCCTAGTCAGGGCCTCCCCTAGAAAGAGCCCAAGATACCACGACTCCCATCTGAATCCCTTCAAAGTCCATTCTATCTCCATTTCTTCCACGCCATATGCCCCTTTCCAACTAACGACTTATGACTCTCTTCCCAGCCTCTTTTTCTAGAGACATTGTTGTTCGTGGGTTTGTCTGAAGACTAAAGAGGTTGGGAGAGACTTCCTCCCTTCCAAGGTTCCCATAATGGCACCTGGAACAGGGCCCGCCTGAGAAACTGGACCAGGACAAGAATAGGGGCAAAGATCAGGTCAGTGGGCTGGCTCACCCAAGCCGTGTGCTCCCTCAGGTAACAGCCCCGGTACTGAATGGTGTTGGGGTGCCGGAGCTTCTGCAGGAACCGCACCTCCTTGATGATGTCCTGCCACTTCTGAAAGGAGGTCAGGGGAGGAGAGGTTTACTCAGCCGGCGCACAGAGCCAGGGGTTCCATGCTCTGCCCCCACCATTCTTGTCAAACCTGACCCACCTCATTTGACTGCTTCCCACTGTAGGACATCTTCTTGATGGCCACCACCTCACTATTCCGGACATCTCGGGCCTAGAAGACCAGACCAGAAGGTGGTGATGAAAGCCTCTGGTGAGAACTGGGCAGCAGGAAGATTTGTTGGCCCAGAAGGAGAGGGTGGGAAAGGCTGGTGTGGTACAGCAGTGCAGGGGACTGCTGGGAGGTCCACAGGGCAAAGAATGCAGTGCCCATCCCCACCTCATTCTCCTAAGCCCCAACTCACAAAGTATACGGCTCCAAAGCTGCCATGGCCAATCTCCCGGAGATCAGAGAAGAGCTTTTCAGGGTCATCCTTGAAGAAGAGCTCAGCCACATCAGGGTCCTTCAGGCTCCCGGCCCGGCCCCCAGCTGGCATGATGGCCCCTGGGGGCCCTGAGAGTGGGGCCTGACCTGCAGAGTGAAGAGGGGATGCTTACAGCGAAGATGGGACATTCAGAGAGGAAGGGACCCCTCAAATTTCTGCCTTCTCCTCCCCTAGTTCCCTGATGAGGGGGAGGCATCGCTGAGGAAGGGCAGGGGGGAGATTAGGAACAACATCAAAGCTCCAAAAAAATGAAGTTGCCCTGGCAACCAGAGCACGGGGGCCGGGTCCCTGGAGTCCCTAAAACTGTTAGGAAGACTGAGAGCTAAGCATCATCCTCACCACCCCCCCTCAGCCCTCAATAAAATCAATTTCCCTACAACCCCCTACTTCTCCCCTCAAGAATAAAAGATCCCGCCTTCTAGCCAGAACCCCAGATTCCCAAGTGTCCTGTCCCACACATCCCATACCCCAAATATTTCCAGGCACCTTCCTGTTCCCCTTGGCGTTGAGGCCCCCCTCCTCCCTCAACCTCTCACACCCTGGAAGAGAGCAGGAAACGGCCAGGCCGGAGGCAGTGGAAATCCGGCCATTGTTAGAAGTGGGTACTGGCCCAGAAGGGCCAGAAGACTTGCTCTCAAAAAGGGCTAGGGACATTGTGGCAGGGAGATGTAGAATGGGAAGGACAGGGACAGATATGGCGGCTGGCTCTGGGGACCTCTCCGTGACCTGGGCTGCCTTACTTGTCCAGTCCAATTGCATACGCATTACACACAGGTACAGGACATTTGTGGTGTACAAATAACATTTATTGAGCATGTACAGTAAGCACCTTACATGCATCTCTCTCTCTCTCATTCAATCCTTACCACAACCTTATGAGGTATTACCATCACCTCTATCTTGCAACGAGGAAACAGAATCAGAAAGGTTAAGAGACGCCCAAAACGGGTCCTCTAACTGCTATGATTTTAGTTAGAACAGCCCTATGAAACAAGTAGGGCAGGGCAGTGATCACCATTTCACAGATGAGGCAACTGAGGCACAGAAAGGAAGGAGGACTTCTTCAAGGTCAGAGAAAAGGATCTTCTCTCCAGTCAGGCCTGTGTGCCTTACTCTCATGGCAGCTCATCCACCTAAGCTTATCCCCCTCCTGCAGGAAGCCTTCCTTGACCACTCCAGCTTTTGGGGAGAGCTCCTAGAGCACCCAGCCCGACACCCAGAAAAAGCTCCTGCAGTACTCGGTACCCCAGGACCCCGCCCCTTTCCCCCAGGGAATTCCAGGCCAGGCCCCTGGCTAAGCACTTGTTGGAATTTAGGCACAAAAGAGCCTTCAGCAGAGCTCGCCTCCCAAGGCAGAGTTCTAGCTCCTTTAAAGCACCTAACAATTTAGCATGTAATTATATTCTGTCCTGCATTGTTTCCTGTTGTGTTGTTAATTTTGTCTCAGCCCAACTGGAAGCTGGAGGGCAAGAAGTAAGCCTGACTCTCCGGTGGGCCCCCAGGGTGCAGAGGGCTCAGAATAGCCTAGGAGATTGATTGATTGCCTTCAGCCAAGCCCTCAGCAGCTCCCAAGCTGCTCAAATCCGGCCTCCTTCTCCATTCTCCTGCCAGCAACCCTGCCAAGCACCCTTCACCCCCACCACACACCCACACACAAAGGCAGGTGCTCACAACTTGCCACAGGAATCTTTTTGACCTCTTTACCAGCACCCAGCCCAGAATGGCGACCCAGGACCACAGGCCACATGTAAGGATGCCAACAAAATATCACACAGGACCTCTTCATCAAATAATGAACATCTGAGCAATTACCAAGGTCTGTGCTAAATCACAGCCATCTTCTCAAATGGACAATGTTATCACCATTCTGCAGATGAGGAAACCCAAGGCTGTCTGTCCCTAAAGCACACTAGCGGCATGCCTCATCTGCAACATACAGCAACAGGGTTTCCAGTTAAGTTCCTTATGCTTGGTCTTCTCTTCAGTAAAATGGATTACAGCACAGGGCTGTTGTGAGATTTTTAATGAGATCTCATTCTTAAGAACACTATGCAGACACTCAGCATATGTATTTTTCCTTCCCTGCCTCCAGGGTCACCACAAAAAGGACTGAATACTTAGGGGATCATCCAACCCCAGCAGCTTGGCTTGAACTGTGAAGAGACACCACTATGGCTATCATCTGTCAAAAGAGAGAACCCTCTCAGGAACCCAGACCAAAGACTGGAATCAGGGTAGAGATGAAGGTCACAGGAGAGAGAAAAATCCATGAGACAGAAGCCAGGAGCCAGAGCCTCCCATCAGGAAAAGCTTCTGAGTATAGCCCTCCTAAAAAGGAAGCTCTTCTCCCCACCCCACCCCCCATTGTTATATCTCTCACCCCCAATTCATTCTCCTCTGGACCCCTAGCCAAGAAGAGATGGCAAGAGACAGGTTTGGAGCAGGGGAAAAACTCGATCAAAAACCCAGGTTCAAATCCTGATTCTGCCTCTGTGTGACCTTGAGCAACCTCTCTGGGCCTCAATATTCTCAACTGTAAAATGGGAAGACAGCAATAAAAGAAGCCCCCACAGGGCAAATGGGGGGGTGTCACATGAGAGAACAGATGTAAGGCACTTGTAAATGACAGACTGCTTGACAAATGTATCACCATCAGCAAGAGGTTGGAAGGTAACAATACAGTTGGGGGAAAATATTGCCAGGCATCCCCAAACACAAATGCACACACACACTCCCTTGAAAGGACAAGAAATCCGACCAGATCATGCCTAAAAAAAGATAAGTGGACCCACCATAGAGATCAGAGGCAAGGGAATCAACACCCCAGAGCAATCAGGAGAAAGAGGTATAATCATGGAGAACAGGTAGCTGTGAGGGACAAAGTGAACATGGGAGAAGAGCAGAAGAGTGCAAACCCCTCTAATTAGCTCCAGCATCCTAGGGCGTGACCCCCATGACATCAAAGACCCTGTCACCTGAGGTCCCCTAGCAAACAGATATTATGAAGGAAGAGGAACAAGGTGGCAGCAAAAGGCACGGCTAGCCAGAGGATGACCACTGGCCCACTGGGCTTCATCCTGAGGAGAGGGCCTACCCAGGCCCAGTTCCTCAAAAAGGAGCACCCTTTCTTCTCAATGCTAGACACAGGGACCCGCGCCCCTGCACCCCGTGTCTCACCTGGTAGGGGTCACTATGGTGCCCCAGCGCTTCCGCCTCCTCCTGGGGTCCTCCAGCGGCTCTGCCAAGCAGGGAGAGGGGCAAGGAGACCTTTCCCCTTGCCACCTCTTCCTCGGCTTTCGCCCTTCCTGAGGGGCGGGCCCGGGAAGCCTCCCCTGGAGGGGAGGGGGTGACAACCTGATCTGACCTCGCGGTCCAGTCCTCCTCCTCCTCGAGAGCGACAGTTGCTGAATTCCGGATTTCTGATTGTGGGGTCTGAACCCCAGATATTTGAACGAAGGGAGGCTGAATTTGATATCTGAACGCGTGGGGAATGAACCCCGGATACTGGTGCACGCAGGGACCTGAACCCCAGATATTTGAAATCCTATTAAACAGAGCCCCAGGTTTAGAGAGGTTAGGACCCGAGTCCTGGATACGTGGGATCTGAGGGGATGATACCCAGATATTTGAGAAGCGAGGAGTCAAGCCCGGAAATTCACGACCGAAGGGCCCGAGCCCCAGGTCTTCGGCCACCGACAGGGGGCCCACCCCGAGGACGTCCGGCCGCACGGCCCCTCTCACGCCGGGGTCCGAGGGTGACAGCCCTCACTCCCGCCCCGGTCTCCTCCCTTTCCCCCTTCCTCTCCTGAGGGTAGCTGAAAGATTGTAGCTAAGGGCGGTCCCCGCGCCTTCTCTCCCTCTCCTCTTCTCAGCCTCAGCCTCTCTCCGCACCACAGCCCCGGTCTCGTCCCGGTCTCCCTCTCCCTCTTCCTCCCAATTCCAAGATGGAGACCGGGCGGGAGCGCGCAGGCGCGGTAGGGACGCCGGGCCAAAGGGGGAGGAGCCCCAAGTGAATAGCCCCGCCCCCCTATCCTTACTGCCGCGGCCAGGGAGATGGGCAGCCACCAAGGCAGAGTGCGCGCGCGCTCCGCCACGCGGACCTTTGGACGGGAGGAGGCGGGGAGTAGGGCTAGGCTTGCAGGGGGAGGAGCTCAGCGCGCAGTCCGACAACTGGCGGTGGAGAGGGCTGCGGCGCATGCGCTCGCCCCTCCTCAGCGCAGAGCCCGAGCTTGTTGCTAGGGGAAGCTTTGAGGGGGCGCGAGTGGAAGGAAAGAAGAAGCCGTGATCTGCGCCTGCGTATAGGGTAGCTGTTGGGAGGGGCAAGGGAGGGAGGCTTGCTGGGCTCGGAAAAGGCGGGAAAATGGACTGCTCTGGCTAGTAACCATACAGCCAGGACATGGGCTCCTAAGTTCGAGGAATCTTTGCTAGGAAAACTCAATCTGTCAGATCCCTTCAGGAAGCAGGCATTTCACAATTGCATGACCTGCCCAAGGTCACAAAGCATTTATGTCAAAGCATTTCCATGACCATATCCACCTAATTCTCTCAACTGGTAGGAGCTATCAACTTTATTTCATAGAAGAAAACAAGACAGAGTGGCAGAGCTGGGATAAAAGGTATTTTCCAAAGACAAGTCACAAACTGAGGATTCAGCAAAGTCAAGTCCCCCAACCCTGTCTGCCCTGAAATTCCCACCTCAATCCAATCCCCAATAAACACCCTGGGCAACATTGGGCAAAAAAAGCCTTTTATTTCCCCCCACATTCCAGCTCTCCATTTTTTGTAACATCTCTTCCAACTCAGAACAAAGGCCAGAGAAGTTGATTCACACCTGGAGAAAAAGAAAATTAAAAACCAGGGCAGATCAGAAGGCCCTTGGGGGAAGCGCTGGGATGCTGCAGAGTCAGGAACGGAGGAAATGGCAACTAGAGATAGGTACAAGCGCTTCTCCTGACTGGGGTGGGTGGCTTCAGGACCCCAGGATCTGCCAGGAGCCAGAGAGGCTTCCTTTCCCAGTCCACTCAGATCTAAAAAAGGCCAAGAGAGTTCCACCATCTCCTATCCCAGTCAGGTGGAGAGGGCAGTGATGCCTAGTCCTGAGCAAAATAAGCAAAGTTGATCTTGAGCATCTAGTTCCTTTGGCCAGAGCCGCTCCCTGGGCTTGAGCCATCGTCACTTCTCCCATGGTTATTTCCTAGGGCACAGCAGCCATTTGTTGAAACTGAGAATGGTTTAAGAGCTGGCTGTGTGGCGCCCAGGTGGCTCAGTCGGTTAAGCAGCCGACTTCAGCTCAGGTCATAATCTCATGGTTTGTGAGTTCAAGCCCTGTGCCGGGCTCTGGGCTGACAGCTTGGGGAACCTGGAGCCTGCTTCAGATTCTGTCCTCCTCTCTCTCTGCCCTCTCCTGCTCACACTCTATCTCTCAAAAATAAATGTTTAAAAAAAGAGCTGGATGCACAACAGATAACTCTCATATTATGAGATACACCTGACAGTGAGACTTTTTTTTGCAGAAACATTGTTTTTCTTTAATGAGCTGACACATTAACTGGTTAGCCAATATGGCCCCCACCCACTGCTACCTTTGTGAGGTGTGTTCCTCCAAAGATCCTGATTTGCAGAATCAACTTTTTCTAAATGCAGTGAAGGCTGATAGAAGGTGTATGTAAAATGCTTAGGCACATAGTACGTCCCTGTAAATGGGCATCACCAATCCTTCTGAGCTGTTCAAGAGGTGCTTTACAAAATTTGCATTATAAAAATGGGTATCAGGATGTCAGGAAAAAAAGCAAGACAACCATAATTCACATCCAGGATGCATCATCAAATTTGAACCCTCTCGACTCCCACTGTTGCCCAAAAAACGTGGATGTGAACTTCAGTTATGGATGAATCTTAAAAATCAGAAAGTTAACTGAAAGAAGTCAGTCACAAAAGAATATGTATGATTCCGTCTACGTCGAGTTCAAAAATAAGTAAAACCAAACCGTATTATTAAGGAATGGCTCTATCTATGTTCTAATTGCCACCCCTACTCCATCCCCTACTCCCAAAGGACTGGGGCAAAGCACCTTACCTGAGAACAAGATGGGAACTAGGCCAGCGCCCTCAGAGCCGGGTTCGAGACCAGTGGGACTCCCGGCGTGGGTGGAAGCACGTAGCAGTGAGACAGCAGAGAAGGCCACAGAAGAGAAGCAGGAAGGAGCCCAAAACAAACAGTCTGGAGCCACACAGAGCCAGCTCCTCCTAAGGATGGGCACAGGGAGGGAAGGAGGAATGAATGAGAGAGGGAGGGCGGAGAATCCTCCCCTGGGAAGACATCTTATCCCCAGGCCATGAACTAGAGAGAGAAGCCCTCATGGGGGAGAGGGCTCTCTACATCCAAGAGAGAAGGAGAACCCAAAAAGAAAATGTAATTTCTGTATAAGCTAGTTGTCTCGATGGTCCACAAACTGCTTTCTTGCCCAGCCATTTAAGTGAGCCCCCTTATGTCTCCATGAGACAGGAACGTTCACTACCATCCACATTGGAAATATGCTCAAGCAGGGCCAGGTCTGGTAAGCAGTTTTTTCTCTGATTCTGAACTCCCAGGTGATGTTCCTCCCCAGGGTCTTCGCAAGTGTGAGGAAAGAGTACACAGTAGCCTCCTAACTGCTCTCTCTTCTCCACTCAGTCTCTTCCACCCAGCACCACTGGACCCCATGGCCTGCAGTGTCAAGTTGTAGCATTTTAGGCATCGTGGTACCTCATAATAAGGCCCCTGCATCTCTTCTATCTCTTCCCCTCAGTCCTTTCTAAGCCCCTCATCATGGAGCGCCCTCGAAGGCCGAACATTTTTCAATCTCTAGGCCTGTGTTTGTGCTGGCCCTTTGGCCTGGAATGTATTTCCCCTCTCCCGAACCCCCTCTATTGCATTCCCTGCCCACATCTTCCTCCTCTTCAAGGGTCACCCTGAAAGGGGAGAAAAAGCCTGTGACTGCAGTCAGAAGGCATAGGTTGCAATCCTGTGTCTGCCACTTAACCAGTCGTGTGGCCTTGGCCAACTCACTCCCTCTCTCTAAGCCTGTTTCCTCATCTGTAAAATAGGATAATAACAGCTACCTCAAAAGGCTATTTTAAGATCAAATGAGATAATGAACCTGAAAGCACTTTGTACATCATAAACTACTATACACAATACCTTTTCTTAAAAGCCACCTTCTCTGTGAAGCGCTCTCCATAAATGTTCAAGTTAGGGTTAACTGCTCCTTATCCCATGTTTGAATAACACTTTGCTCACATCTCTCTGATAGCAATTAGCCCATTCTGCCTCTTCTTACAGCTTCTGAATTCCTTTATTCTGTTTAAAGACAAGTTAATAGTAATAGCTGTCGTTTACCCAGTCGCTGTTATGTACCAGGCATTGACCTGGGCACTTGACATTAATTCTCGTTCATCTTTATTTGTTGGAATCAAGAGATAATACCATGTTTTCCATTTTACAGATGAAGAAGCTGAGGCTCAGAGAGGCTCAGATGATTGCTCAAGGTCACACACCCTCTGAGGCAGAATTCTAGAGCCGATCCCTTTTTCTATTAGGTAAAATAGCCTCCAAGAGACTTCAAGACACAGCATTCTGCATGGGAGTCTACGAAACCCCAACAACCTGAGGTTCTTACCGAGGTGAGCAGCTTGGTGAGCACAAGGCCTTCGTGGCTCCAGACCCTGACACACTCCTCGGCCATCCTAGGGCTCAAGGTGGCATTTCCTGCTCCTTCCTCTGAGCAGGATATGGGTGGCTGGCTGGAGGGCAGGATTCCCGGAGCAGCTCTAAAATACAGGCAGGTTCCCGGGGTCCTCTCTGTGGTCACCCTGGCTGTAATGAGGACCACCTCTCCTGCAGAAGGTCCTAGGAGACGCACAGGAGAGGCGGTGGAAGAAAATGGAGGGTCGGAGGGCCGGAAGCCATCCATCTTCAGACTTACATTCATTTCTAATGCCTAAGGTGTTTTGGCATTGAGGCTATTCGATCAAGTGCTCTATGCCATCACTGTGTCATCAAGAAATGACAATAACTGTGTACCAATATAAACACAAAGTTAAGTTAGCTTACAATCAATAAAACAATCATACCAATACTCACAAAGTTGCAGTGACCCTGGGGCCGACACACATTAACAATGTCAGTCTGTATAAACTAGTTTGTCCTTCTTAAGAAACTTTCTACTAGGTCCCAAAATCCATTAAAAAGCTCACACCCCATTTCAGATTAGTGGGAAAAGGATGGCCTATTTAGTCAATGAATGGCCTTGGAATAATTTCCATTTGGAGAAAAAAAAAAGTTAGACACATCTCACACTAAGTAGAGGCTAGATGTGCTAAACACCTATACAAATAAACTAAACAAAACAAAACCCAAAAAAAACATTGAAGAGTATTTTCTAATTTTAAAGTGGGGAAGGCCTTCCTAAAAAAAATACAAGACCTAAAAGCCTGAGTAAAGAATGAGAGCAATAAACTCAACCTCATTAACAGTTAAAGGCTTCTCTGCAATGAAAGAGAACTTAAAAAAAAGTAACAGAATGGATGAAAATACCTATGTTTAACTGGCAAAAAGGTCTACTATCAGAATGTATAAGGATCTTCTAAAAATCAAGAAGGTAAAGCAAATAATTTTTTCTTTTCTTTTTTTCTGCAAAACTCCAAGACAAATAACTTAAAAGTAAAATGAGCAAAGGGTATGAACAGGAAGTTTATGGAGGCACGAAAATGGCCAATAAACCTATAAGATGTTCAACCTCACTAACAATCAGGAGAAAGTATTATTAAAACAATTGGGTAATTCCTTTGCTCATTAAATTGGTAAAAATTAAAGACTGATAATAACAAGAGTTGCTGAAGACATGAGGAAATGGGTACTTTCTATGAGTAACATCTTTTAGAAAAAGACAATTTGGCTGTATCTGTCGCAAGTTTAAATGGGTACAGAGAGGGACTGAGAAGATGCCCATCAAACTGTGGACTGAGGAGAATTTTTTTGTTTTGTTTTTCAGAGAGAGAGAGAGAGAGAGAAAGAGAGAGGAGGCATGGGGGAGGAACAGAGAGAGAGGAAGATGGAGGATCTGAAGCAGGCTCTGTGCCGACAGCATACAGCCCTATGGGGGGGCTCAAACCCAGGATCTGTGAGATCATGACTTGAGCTGCAGTTGGTCACTGAACCAACTGAGCCACCAAGCACCCTGAGGTGAGGAAGATTTTTACACGTGCTTTGTATACTTCTATGTGCTCTGAATCCACAACAAAATGAATTTGTCTATTAAAAAAAGATCCATATTCTTTTTTTTTTTTTTTTAATGTTTTATGTAATTCTAGGAGAGAGAGAGACAGCATGAACAGGGGAGGGTCAGAGAGAGAGGGAGTCACAGACTCTGAAACAGGCTCCAGGCTCTGAGCTGGCAGTCAGCACAGAGCCTGACGCGGGGCTCGAACCCACGAACCGCGAGATCATGACCTAAGCGAAAGTCGGATGCTGACTAAGCCAGCCAGGCGCCCCAAAAAGATCCATATTCTTGAACTCAGTCATCCCACTTGTAGAAACTAATCCTAAGGAAAGAAAGAGGGGCGCCTGGGTGGCTTAGTCGGTTAGGCGTCCGACTTTCGCTTAGGTCATGATCTCGCGGTTCGTGGGTTCGAGCCCCGCGTCAGGCTCTGTGCTGACTGCCAGCTCAGAGCCTGGAGCCTGTTTCAGAGTCTGTGACTCCCTCTCTCTCTGACCCTCTCCTGCTCACGCTGTCTCTCTCTCTCTCCTAGAAATAAATAAAACATTAAAAAAAATTTAAAAAAAAAAAAAAAGAAAGAAAAATGCCAAGTATACCAAGATGTTTATTGTGATTTCACAAAAAAATGCCAAAAAATAAGAAACAGTAGAGATGTTTAACACCAGGAAAAGCATTACAAATGATGGCCTAAGCACTTAATGGATCATCTTACATCCATTAAAATAAGAACATTCAGGCCAAGCAGTAAGAAAAAAAATGATGTCATAAGGGACAAAAGAGAAATAGAAACCAGTATATATATCATAATGAGAACTGAGAAATGTACATGTAAAAGTTTCTAAGAGAATGCCCCCTTTTCAATGTTTTCCAGATCGAATTAATCACCAAAGTCCTGTCAATCCCACATTGCCAATGTCTCTCAGATCAGTCCCTGTTTTTTACAGGATTGTTTTAGCTCAGTTTTTCTCATCATCTTTTTTTTTTTTCCCAAAAATTTTATTTCTTTAAAGTTATTTCTACACCCAACGTGGGGCTTGAACTTGCAACCCTGAGATCAAGAGTCGCACACTCCACCAACTGAGCCAGCCAGGTGCCCCTTCTCATCATCTTTCAATTGCAACCACCTCCTAACTGGTCTTCCTCCATCTGGATGCTTTCCTACCAAACAATCAGTCCACAGAGTGTGATCTTTTTAAAAGAACAACAACAACAACAAAACCCTACTATTTTCCTGACTAAATCTGTGAGTTTGCCCAACGTACTAAAGTTCAACTACCTGGGGGCGCCTGGGTGGCTTAGTCGGTTAAGCGTCCGACTTTCGCTTAGGTCATGATCTCGTGGTTCGTGGGTTCGAGCCCCGTGTCGGGCTCTGTGCTGACTGCCAGCTCAGAGCCTGGAGCCTGTTTCAGTCTGTGACTCTCTCTCTGACCCTCCCCTGCTCACGCTGTCTCTCTCTCTGTCTCTCCTAGAAAAAAAAAAAAAAGAAAATTAAAAAAAAAAAAATAAAGTTCAACTACCTGGCCTTGGCACACAAGACCCTCTCCATAGGATTCTGTCTGCTTCTTCGAGTCCATCTCTTGCCACTCACTCAATATTCCTTCCCTGCACCAAAATGAACCCCTTGAAGTTCTCAAACATGCCACTATGGTCCCCATCTGCATCCTTTTGTATATGCTTGTCCCTCTGGCTGAAAGAGCACACCCCTAAACCTCCCTTAAACCTCAGCTCAGGCACTGAATCCTTGAAAAAGCCTGTCTTCACTATCCCTGCTAGACAGGCGCCTGACTATTCCCACTGTACCTTGTGTGCTAGTTCACACATTGAAAGGTATTTACTCTGGGGAGCCTGAGTGGCTCTGTCAGTTGAGCATCTGATTCTTGACATCAGCTCGGATCATGATCCCAGGGTTGTGGAATTGAGCCCCAACTCCGCTCAGCACGGAGCCTGCTTGAGATTCTCTTTCTCTCCCTTTGCCCCTCCCCCACTTGTGCCCATGCTTTTGGTCTCTCTCAAATAAAAATTAAAAGGAAAGAAAAGAAAGGTATTTACTTCTGTTTATGTCTGTATCCTTGCTAGACTGTAAGCAGCTTGGGGCAAGGACCCATGTCTTCCATGTCTCTATGTTCCCCATGCTTGCTACACAGTAGGTGCTCAATAATTATTGCTTAGATGATGCAATCACAGGTGGGTTATAGTTTAATTTGTCCAGAGTAATCTTTCATGATATTATTTTGGTTCTAATCATTATAAAAAGAACATGGGCTTGTTTGCAAAAACAGAACTGGAGAAGTTGATCCTAAAATTCATGGTAATTAAAGGGATCTGGAATAACAACAATTTTTCAAAAGAAGAACAAAGTTGGGGATAGGCTAAACGGGTAAGGGACATTAAGGAATCTACTCCTGAAATCACTGTTGCACTATATGCTAACTTGGATATAAATTTTTTAAAAATTAATTTAAAAAAAGTTGGAGGACTCACATTTTCTTTCTTTCTTTTAAGGTTTATTCATTTTTCATAGAGAGAGAGACAGAGAGTGAGGCAGGGAGAAGCAGAGAGAGAGGGCGACACAGAATCTGAAGCAGGCTCCAGGCTCTGAGCTGTCAGCACAGAGCCTTACACGGGGCTCGAACTCAGACTGTGAGATCATGACCTGAGCTGAAGTTGGAAGATTAACCGACTGAGCCACCCAGGCACCCCGCAGATGGGAATTTTCAGATTTCAAACTTAATACAAAGCTATAGTAATTAAGAGTCTCCTGCTAACATAAGGATAGACGTAAAGATCAATGGACGAGAACTGAGAGTCCAGGAAGAAAACCTGTATATACATCCATGCTCAGCTGATTTTCAATGCGAGTGCCAAAATTATTGAAAGAGAATACTCTTTTCAACAAAACATGTTGGGACAACTGAATAGTTACTTGCAAACATTGAAATTGGATCCATCCTCACACTGTTCACAAAAATTAACTAAAAAATGGATCATAGAGCAAAATATAAGAGTCAAAACTATAAAACTTTAGTAGAAAGTACAGGAGTCAATCTTAGTGAGCTTGAGTTAGGCAAAGCCTGCTAAACCAAGAAACTAAGCACAAGCAACAAAAGAAACAATAGATAAACTGTATTTCATCAAAATTAAAACCTTTGTGCTTCAAAGAACACCATCAACAAAATGAAAAGACAACCCAGAGAATGGGAGAAAATATTTGCAAATCATACCTTAGATAAGAGACTTGTATCTAGAAAATATAAAGAACTCTCAGTACTCAACAATTAAAAGACAAATTATCCAATTTCTTTCAAAAGCAAACTCTGAATATACTTTTCTCCAAAGAAGATAGACAAATGACCAATAAGTGCATGAAAAAAAAATGTTCAAGGGCATCTGGGTGGCTCAGTCAGTTTAGTGTCTGACTTCAGCCCATGTCATGATCTCACGATCCATGAGTTTGAGCCCCACGTCGGGCTCTGTGCTGACAGCTCAGAGCCTGGAGCCTGCTTCAGATTCTGTGTCTCCCTCTCTCTCTGCCCCTTCCCTGCTCACAGTCTCTCCCTTTCTCTCTCGAAAAATAAACAAATATTAAAAAAAAAGAAAAAGAAGAAATGTTCAGTATCATTAGTCATGCCAATCAGAACCACAGTGAGGGGCGCCTGGGTGGCTCAGTCAGTTAAGCATCCAACCTCGGCTCAGGTCATAATCTCACAGTTTGTGAGTTCGAGCCCTGTGTTGGGCTCTGTGCTGACAGCTCAGAGCCTGGAGGCTTCTTCCGATTCTGTATCTCCCTCTCTCTGCCCTTCCCTTGCTCATGTTCGGTCTCTCTCTCTCCCAAAAAGAAATAATTAAAAAAAAAAAAAAAAGGAACCACAGTGAGATACTACTTCCCACTGCCTAGAATGGCCAGAATAAAAAAGACAATAACAAATGCTGGTGAGGATGCGGAGAAATTGGAATTCTCATTCACTACTGGGAGGAATACAAAATGGTGCAGGCACTTTGGAAAATAGCCTGGCAGCTGTTTAAATGAGAGTGCCTCGGTGGCTCAATCCGTTAAGGGTCTGACTCTTGATTTCAGCTCAGGTCATGATCACAGAGTCGTGAGATCAAGTCCTCTGTCAGGCTCCAAGCTGAGAATGCAGCCTGCTTGGGATTCTCTCTCTCCTCTCTCTGCCCCTCCCCTGGTCATGCTAATAAAAATTAACATTAAAAAAATGATTAAACGTAGAGTTACCATATGATCCAGCAATTCCACTCCTTGGTAGTTCATTTCACCCAAGAGAAATGAAAATTATGATCTCACAAAACCTTGTATGTGAATGTTCACAGTGGCATTGTTCATAATAGTCAAAAAGTAGAAACAATCCAAATGTCAATCAGCTGGTGAATGGATAAATGAAATGTGGTCTATTCATACAACGAATGCTATTCAGCAATAAAAACATGAAGTACTGATAAGTGCTATGACATGGATGAACCTTGAACACACGCTGGCTGAAAGAAGCCAGATCACAAAAGACCACATACTGTATGAAATGTTCAGAATAAGCGAATCTACAGGAAAAGAAAGTAGTTGCCTGGGTCTGGGAGGTTAGGAGGAAAAGAGGAGTGACTGATAATGGGTATAGGATTTCTTTTTGAGGGAATGAATATGTTCTAAAATTGATTGTGATGATAGCTGCCCACTTTTGTGAATATGCGAAAAGCAATTTAATTATACATTTTAAATGTGTGAGTTTGATGGTGATCCTATCTCAACAAAGCTCTCGTGGATATATTTAGAAAATAAAGAGCACAGGAAATATTACCCCAAGTCTGTACATATCAGACCTCCCCCCGTGACACACTCATATACATATGTAATTCACAAGAGAATCTTAGAATGATAGGGTTGAAAAGGACCTCAGAAGCCGGAGAGTTCTACCTTTCTCCCCTCCCTTTCCATCTCCCCAGTTTCAGGCAAAGAACCTGAGGTCAAATCTCATGCAGGAATCAACGGACTCTCTCTCTCTCATCATTTTCCCAGACGACTCTAAGCTCTATGGAAATGGAGATGCCTAATTTTTTCTGTATCCTCCATAGCACATAGAGCTGTGGTAAGAACAGAGCAGGCACTTAGGACACTTGCCTAATTGAACAGGACATGCTTCTTGAATATCCCTGAGGAAAAAGAAGGTGCCTCTAAGAGGAGAAAGCAGTAGAGATGAAGAGGGATAAGAAAAAAACAGTAGGTCAAATCTATCTCATCTCATTATACCCCCCAGGATGGAACCAAAGAACCTCAGCGGTGCCTCGGTGGCTCAGTCTGACTTGATTTCAGCTCAGGTCATGATTCCAGGGTCATGGGATTGAGCCCCAAGTCAGGCTCTGTGCTCTCTGTGTTAGAGGCTACTTAGGATTTTCTCTCTCTCCCTCTGCCCCCTCCCGCTGCTCATATTCGGGCTCTCTCTCAAAAAAAAAAAAAAGAAGAAGAAGAAAAGGGAGAAAAGGGAGGAGGAGAAGAAAGAAGAATGTCAGAGCTGGAAGGAGAAAAAGAAAACACCTGTTCACTGGAAGTATGAAAGTATCTAGTCCTTACTACAGCAGAAGTGACCCAGGGTCACCAGGTTGGGAAGGTCAGAGACAGGGCCCACCCCGAAGTGTTCTGATGCCCAGCCCATAGTCCTCCTTGATCTCACCTTTCAATCCCAAATGACTACCCGAGACCTGGGTTTGGAATGTCTGGGTCTTGTTCCTGTCTGGACCATCTCCGAAGTTCAAGGTGGTCAGTAAGCCTACGACTTGAGACCCACGCCACTTCCCTGTGACTGTCCCATTCACAGGGCACAGGGTCAGCTGGCCAAAAGATCTCAGGAAAGAGACCCAGTCCTATGTGCAAAAGAAAGATGAGAGAGAGGTGAGAGGGGAGAGATTAGCAGCATGAGCAGGCCAGTATGGAAAGGATGAAGAAGGTACTCACCTGAGGGATGTCAGGGCTGCGCAGGCCAGTCCTGTGGGTGAGAAGGAAGCTGCCAAGGCCCAGGCCCGAAAGGCCAAGAAGCAGCAGGATCAAAGTGGCACAGACCAGAGGTGGGTGGTGGGCCAGACAGAGATGCAGGTTGTGCCCTGCCTGGCAGCTGCCCATGGGGAGGAGAGGGGTCCGGGCCTCCACGGAGAGCCTGCTGGAGGACAGGAAGGAAGAACTGGACAAGAGCCTGAGAGTCAGAAGGCACTTACCCATTTTATTCAAAGGGAAGCTAAAGCACTGAAAAGACAAGGGACTTGCTCGAGGCCACACAGCCAGTTAGTGCCAGAGCCAGGACAAGAACCCAAGGCTCTTGATTCCCAAGTGTTCATCGCCATGCACCACTCAAAAAAAATGTCTGCTCTATTTCATCTCTGATGTAATCAATGCAGAAGCAAAGCAGAGCACACTGTGCTCGAAAAAGGAACCCAAATGGAGAATTCTCAAGGGGAGAAATTGAGGAAGCAGCTGTTCCGGGGCTAGGGTTTGGCTGAAGAACAGTTCCAGCCAATAGCCTAGACAAAGGAAGTGTCTGATGAAAAGCACTCCACTTTGGAGCAAAACGGTCAGTCTGAATCCTCTGCCACTCGCTGGCTAAGTGAAAAATCCAGAGAAAAACCAGTTAACCTTTGTGAGCTTAAGGATCTGCGTTCTAAGAACACCAAATAATGAGGACTAAACGTGACAGCTAAAGCAGTTTGCATAGTACTCGGGCCTTGCAGAGACTCAACAAATGTCCATTTCCTTTCTATTTCTCTGTGTCATACTGATCTTAAAAACTAGGTGAAGCAAGGCAAAAAAACACTGTGGTGGAAACTGAGGTTCCGGGACTTTAACAGAGGAGGGGCAGGGCCAAGGTCTGAAACCCGTTTTCTTCTTCCAGGTAGAAGGAGTGCCCTTTCCCAAGCGAGAAGCGACAGTCTTATGAAAAGGAACATCTGGAAGGCGGGATAAACATAGTGGGGGGGGGGAGAAGGGGGGCTCCAGGGAAATACAGGTGTCACAAATGCCCAGCCCCTGCCCTGCCTCCCGTCCCGGCACATCTGGAAAGAGGAAGAAAGCACGAAGGGGGAGGGCAGAGCCTGAGGTCAGCGGCTGGTGGTGCCCCAGGGCCTCCCCTCCTCCCGCCCCAAGCCCCTCCTGCAGGAACTCAACACCCGCAACATCCCTTTCCCGGTCTTGCGGCGTCGGGCCCGCCTGCCGCTAGCTCTCACCGCTCGCAGCCGGGCGGAGGCCGGCGCCCCCCGCGACGTCACGCGTGGAGCAGCGAAGGGGCGGGGTCTGGGCTCCCCCCCACCCACCCCCACCCGCGCGGTGGGGATTCGCATGCGCAGTGTCCACGCTGGCGGCCGCCCGGCCTCTCCCGGTCTGGGCGGGGGCGTACCAAGAGGAAAGGCCAGGAAGGGGCAACGGAGACGAAACTACTCCGAGGTGGGTGCGTAACCGGGAGACAGGCAAAGGCGCTGACTCCAGGGACGTTGTTAGAACCGGAAAGCCTTACTCCGGAGACGCTGGGGGACATTTCAACGACAGTCGCGTCGCAGGCATTTTTCTGTTGCTGGTCCCCCACCCGCGCCAGTCGCACAGCCCAGCCGCACCCAGGTTCCGGGTAAGAATTTGGGGTCCGCCCGGGGGCGGGACTCCAGTCCTAGGACTCTGGCCTTATGGGCTGTCTTCGCTCAGCTCTTCTACGCGGACCTAACGTCTACACTGCACGCTTGGCCTCTGATTTTAGCGACCCCTTAATGCATAGGATACTATAGCTGCAGGGCTGCTCAATAGAGACCATCTTATTTCACTCCGGCCCATATTTTAGAGATGAGGACACCTGAAATAATGGGACGCATGGAGCCGAGAGCCCTGGATACAAATCCTAACTTTGTAACCGTGCTCCTTTGGGGAGCCAAGTTTGTTAAAGGGGTTCATCTACCTACGTCACTGGTTGAATGGGAAGCTGAAGAGGCAAAGTGTGGGAAAACATGAGTCCAGTGTGCACTGAGCACACAGATAAATGTGTGCAGTGCGCTCCGCAAATAAATGCTCCTTGAAATAAGATCTTAATATTCAACTCTCCTGAGGCTCTAAGACAGACACCAGGTCATTCCTGTACCACTCCCCTTCTCAAAAGTTTATAACCCCAAACCCTTTCCTAAATGGTAAAATAATATTCAACAAGGGTACCAAGACCATTCACTGAAGAAAAGCTAGTCTTTTCAACAAATGGTGTTGGAAAAACTAGATACCCACATGTGAAAGGATGAAGTTAAACCCTTACCTTACACCATATGTAAAAGTTAATTCAAAATGCACCAAAGAAGTAAATGTAAGAGCTGAAACTATAAAAGTCTTAGAAGAAAACGTGAGGAAAGCTTCATGACATTGGATTTGGCAATGATTTCTTGGCTATGACACCAAAAGCACAGACAACAAAAGAAAAAAATAGGTAAGTTGGACTACATCAAAATTTAAAACTGAGAGCGTCTGGGTGGCTCAGATTGTTAAGTGTCCAGCTCTTGGTTTCACATCAGGTCGTGATCTCATGGTTGATGAGTTCGAGGGCCCTTCACTGTCAGCACAGAGCCTGCTTGGAATTCTCTCTCCCTCTCTACCCCTCCCCCACTCACATATGCTCCCTCTTTCTCTCTGAAAATAAATAAACTTTAAAAAATTAAAAATTTTTGCACATCAAAGACACAAGAGAGTGAAAATCAACCCATGGAACGGGAGGAGATATTTGAAAATCATGTATTTGGTAAAGACTAAATAATATCCAGAATATATAAAGAGCTCTTACGACTCAACAACAACAAAAATCCTGGTTAAAAAATAGCCAAAGGACTGGAAGATCTTTCTCCAAAGATATACTAATGGCCAATAGACACATGAAAAATACTAAACATTACTAATCATTAGGGAAATGCAAATGAAAACCACAATTGAATACACCTCACAGCAATTAAGATGGCTACTATTTTAAAAAAAAGGAAGAAAGGGAAGTAAGTGTTAGCAAGATTGGAAAAATCGGAACCCTTTTGCACTGTGAGTGAGAATTTAAAGTGGTACAACCAGAATAGTGGCTCTTCAAAAAATTAAAAATGGAATTACCAGAGGTGCCTGGCTGGCTCTTGATCTTGGGGTTGTGAGTTTGAGCCCCATATTAGGTGTAGAGATTACTTTAAAAAATAATAAAATCTTGGGGTGCCTGGGTGGCTCAGTCAGTTAAGTGTTTGACTTAAGCTCAGGTCATGATCTCATGGTTTGTGAGTTTGAGCCCTACATTGGGCTCTGTGCTGACAGGTAGGAGGCTGCTTTAGATCCTCAGTCTCCCTCTCTTTCTGCCCCTCCCCTGCTCGAGCTCTGTCTCTTTTTCTCTCTCTCCAAAATAAGCATTTTAAATAAATAAATAAAAATCTTTTAAAAATAGAATTACCATATTATCCAGCAATTCCACTTTTGGAGTATATACCCTCAAATAATTGAAAGCAAAATCTCTAAGAGATATTTGTATACCCATGTTCATAGCAGCATTATTCACAAGGGCTACAAGGTGAAAGGAACCCAATGGTCCATCAACAGATGAATGGATAGATAAAATGTGTTATATACATACAATGAAATATTTTTCAGTCTTTAAAAGGAAGGAAGTTATGATACATGCTACAACCTGGATGAACCTTGAGGACATTATGCTGAGTGAAATAAGCCAGGCACAAAAAGACAAATACTGTATGATTCCACTGATATGAGGTACTGGAGTAGCCAAGTTCATAAGAGATAGAAGGTAGAATGGTGGTTACCGGGAGCTGGGGGGAAATGGGAATGGGAAGTTACTGTTTAATGGGTAGAGAGTTTCAGTTTTGGAAGATGCAAAGAATTCTGGAGGTGGATGATGGTAACGGTTGCACAAGGTGAATGTACTTAAGACTACTAGATTTCTGCACTTAAAAATGCACAGACAAAAATGGTTAAGATGGAGGGCACCTGGGTGGCTGGTCAGTTGAGTGTCCAACTCTTGATTTCTGCTCAGGTCACAATCCCAGGGTTGCAGAATCGAGCCCCTAGCATGGAGCCTGCTTAAGATTCTCTCTCTCCCTCTGCCCCTTCTCCCCACCCCCCCAC
>NW_027529443.1:1144248-1176562 GCF_008692635.1 Crocuta crocuta | reverse complement strand
AAAAAAAAACCTTGATGTGTGGTGTGTGTGTGTGTGTGTGTGTGTGTGTGTGTGTGTGAGAGAGAGAGAGAGAATTTGTGGCAGTCTCCTAGAGTATAGTGGGTGATGAATGCCATTGATTGACTTAATTGAAATTCCAAGCATAGGAAGTATTTTATTCTCAAAGGAAAAAGAAGTATGGCTGACAGAGAATTTTAAAATCTAAGAACTGGAAGGCACTCAATAACTGAATAAGTTCAACAATTACCACCCCCCACTCCCACTTTATTTTTCCAGATGCCAGACTGATTTCTGGAGAGGTTAAGGGACTTGCCCCAAGTCTCCCAACCAGTTAAGCCTCAGCCAGACTAGAGCCCAAGTGTCCCAACACTATATCTAGCCCTTTCTCACCAAATCCTCCTTGCTCCATCCTACCAAGGGATCTCTCCTGAAAACCTGCAAAGTCTCTGCTCCTCCGACTCTCAGCCACACCCAGTTGGAGCTGGTGAGGTCACCTTTCCCTATTCTCAGTTTTGTCGTCCCAACCAGCACCACAGTTCCTGGAATTGTATGCTCTCACAAGCCCCAGTTTCCATAGTTTGAGCACAGTATTTACTCAGTAAATATTTGTTGACTAATATATTGAAAACAGCTTCTCTTTTTTTTAAAAAAATTTAATGTTTATTTATTTTTGAGAGAGAGAGTACAAGCAGAGGAGGGGCAGAGAGAGAGAGAGAGAGACCCAGAATCTGAAGCAGGCTCCAGGCTCTGAGTTGTCAACACAGAGCCCAAAGTGGGGCTTGAACTCGTGAACGGAGAGATCACGACCTGAGCCAAAGTCAAGACACTTAACTGACTGAGCCACACAGACACCCCTTTGAAAACAACTTCTTACAGGCCAGCTTCACTGAGAACTCAACAATTTTTGGTTTTATTTTAAGGTTGGGAGCACATCTGCCTATGCTGAATGGTTGTGAAATTTAGGTTAAAAGGTAAAAGAAAGTTTATTTGGTCAGCAGTGATGGGGCACCTGGGTGGCTCAGTCGGTTAGGCGTCCGACTTAGGTCATGATCTCACAGTTTGTGGGTTCAAGCAATGCATCAGGCTCTGTGCTGACAGCTAGCTTAGAGCCTGGAGCCTGTTTTGGATTCTGTGTCTCCTCTCTCTCTGACCCTCCCCTGCTCACGCTGTCTCTCTCTCTCTCAAAAATAAATAAAAAACATTAAAAAAAAATAAAAAACAAAAAAAAACCCCAAACAATGATATTTTATTGTCTACTATGGTCCAGGCACAAATTTAAAATCCATATAGCAAAAACTTTGTCAATGTTCTTACTTAATGACAGGTCTAATTTGCAGGATTATAAGATAAGGCATGAAAGTACCCAGAGTAGTGCTGGTACACAATAGGAAATCAACAAATGTGAGTTTGCT
This sequence comes from Crocuta crocuta, assembly GCF_008692635.1. Taxonomy (NCBI): domain Eukaryota; kingdom Metazoa; phylum Chordata; class Mammalia; order Carnivora; family Hyaenidae; genus Crocuta; species Crocuta crocuta. Next base: position 1,175,150 of record NW_027529443.1, on the reverse strand, counting down.
TTTATTATTCTTGTACTGCAGAATAATAGGGCATGTTTGGACAGCAGTTTTTGTAAATGACCGTAATTGATATTTACTTAGTGCAATTACCCAATTCTAAGGACCAATAGAGCCAAACTGTTTAAAGTGAGGAACTGCCTCAAGGCCTGAGGATCAGGGTAAATGGATGTAAAACAAATGGCTCAAAAAAAAATTAAAGCAGGGGTGGGGTGGGGTGCGGGGGTGGGCAGAGGCCAAGGAGACACACAATTAGTTGTGCACTATAATCCCTCTGCATTATAGCAAAGTTCTGATTTGGTAATCCACTCATCAGGCCCTTACAGTGGGTGTTATTGGGGAAAACTGGTCCTAGACAGTTTAAAAAATTTACCAAGGTCACACAGATAATGGGAAGCAGAAGTGGGCTTATGAGTTAAGCCTGACTATAAACAAATGTAAGAATCTGCAAATATGAGAATCAGCAAGCCAATGGAGAAGGGAACCACCCACTCCTTTGGAGGGGAGGGGGAGGAGGCCCTCCATCACTTCATAATGATAGATTTCGTCTCGGAGCTCTGGTTTCCTAGAAAGTAAAATCTGCCAATGGACCTTCTCCCCAGAAAAATGCACTTTTACCTGAACATTTGCAGTTTCAATCAGCAGAAACTCAGTTCTCTTGGAGCCTGTCCTTTGACAGGAGCCCCTACATATTTAATAAGTTTCCTTCTACCCTAGTTGGACTCCAGTTTTGTGTTTAGTTTCATATCAGGACTCCTTGATAAAATTAGCCCTTCTTTCTCCTTTTACTTCTTGCTTTTATGTTATTCATCTGTTCTATAAACTCATTCATTTATTCAACAAACATTTGAATGCCTGTTAAATGCCAGGCACTTGGTTCGGCACTGAGAAAGCCACATTTCCTACCAATGAAAATCCTTACTAAAAGAGACAGAAACACAAAGAATTATGATAAGATGTCAAATACCATAATAGATAATACCATATAAAATAACAAGAGCTACCCTTTTCTTTTTTTTTTTTTTAATGTTTTATTTCGAGGAGAGAGAGAGACACACACAGCGTGAGCAGGGGAGGGTCAGAGAGAGAGGGAGTCACAGACTGAAACAGGCTCCAGGCTCTGAGCTGGCAGTCAGCACAGAGCCCGACGCGGGGCTCAAACCCACGAACCGCGAGATCATGACCTAAGCGAAAGTCGGACGCTTAACTGACTAAGCCACCCAGGTGCCCAAAGAGCTACCCTTTTCTGAATAACTTCTAAGTGGGTCAAGCATTTAATGGCCTTCAAATGTTATCTTGTTCAAACATACCAATAACAAAAGCAAATCAACATTATCCCTACTCTACAAATGAGAAAACCAAGGCTTAGCAATGTCAGGAAACTTGCCCATGGTTTTCAGCTAGTCAACAGCTATATGTAATCCACACATACAACCACACACACATATGCATGATGCAAAAATATGGAAAAAAGAATATTTGCAAACTTCGAATAAGATACTTTCTAAAGTAAGACAAATACCAGAAACTATAAATGGAAAAATGGATCAACTTAACTATTTTTTTTTTAGTTGGGTTTGTTTTGTTCTGTTTTGTTTTTTGTTTTTTGAGGGAGAGAGAGAGGGCTGGGGGGAGAGGAGGGCAGAGCGGCAGAGGGAAAGAGATAGAAAGAATCCCAAGTTCCATGCTCAGCATGGAGCCTGATGAGGGGGCTCAATCCCATGACCCTGGGATCATGGCCTGAACCAAAATCAAGAGACTGAGCCAACAGTGGCTCAACGGACTGAGCCACCCAGGCGCCCCATGAATCAACGTAACTATTTAAAATTAAAAGCCTCTGAAGTAATCTCTTGGACATTGGCCTTAGCAACATATTTATGGATGTGTCTCCTCCGGTAAGGGAAACAAAAGCAAAAATAAACTTTTGGGACTACACCAAAATAAAAAGCTATTGCACAGCAAAGGAAACTATTAACGAAACAGAAAGGGAACCTAGTGAATGGGAGAAAATGTTTGCAAATGATATATCTGATAAGGGGTTGCTATCCAAAATATATAAAGAACTTACACAACTCAACACACAAACACACACACACACAAAATCCAATTTAAAAATAGGCAGAGGACTTGAATAAACATTTTTCCAAAGAAGACATCAGATGGCCAACAGACACATGAAAAGATGCTCAACATCACGAATCATCAGGGAAATGCAAGTCAAAACCACAAGGAGCTATCACCCACACCTGTCAGAATGACTAGTACCTTAAAGACAATAAATCGCAAATGTTAGATGTGGAAAAGATCCAAAGGACACAGAGAAGAGGGAACCCTGGTGCACTGTTGGTAGGAATGTAAATTGGTGCAGCAATGTGGAAAACAGTATGGAGGCTCTCAAAAAATTAAAAATTGAAATACTGCACAATCCAGTAATTCTACTACTGGGTATTTGCCCAAAGGAAATGAAAACACTAATTTGAAAAGATACATGCACCCCTATGTTTATTGCAGCATTATTTACAGTAGTCAAGATATGGTAACAAGTGTCCATCAATAGCTGAATTGATAAAGAAGATGTGGTATATAAACACAGTGGAATATTACTCAGCCTTAAAAAGGAATGAGGTGTTGGGTGCCTGGGTGGCTCAGTTAAGCATCCAACTCTTGGTTTTGGCGTTATGATCTCATGGTTTTCATGAGTTCGAGCCCCACCTTGGTCTCTACACTGACAATGCAGAGCCTGCTTGGTATTCTCTCTCTCTCCCTCTCTCTGCCTGTCCCCAACTCACGCTGTCTCTTTCTGAAAAGTGAATTAAAAAAAATTTTTTTAATGAGATTTTGCCATTTGCAATGACATGGATGGGCCTAAGGGCATTGTGCCAAGTGAAATAAATCAGAGAAAGAGAAATATCATATGATTTCACCTAAATGTGAATTTAAAGAAAACCCCACAAAACCAGAGTCTTAAATACAGAGAAGAAACTGGGAGTTGCCACAGGGAAAGAGGGTGAGGAGATGGGTAAAATAGATTAATGGGGATAAGAGGTACAAAAAAAATTTAAAGCCTATATATGTTGAAGAACTTCATGGAAGTGAGAAGCAGGAGAAAATAACAGTAATATATATTAATAGTCAAGTGGTTAGCAGCAGCTAATAATGCCCTCCCACCAGGTGAAATTCACAGAAAGTAAAATGCACAGATCTTAAGTATAAAATTGCATAAGTTTTCACAAACGTAATGCCCATATAACCCCCCCAATCAAAACATTTCCCGTTATTCCAGAAGTTCCAGAATGAGGAACTTCTCTCATTCCCCTTTCCAGTTATTCCCCATCTCCTCTGACAAGGGAACCAGTGTCCTCATGCTGTCATCAAATACTTAGTGTTTTTTTCCTGAAATGTCCAAAATTATTTTATTAGATTGTAAGTTTTTTGGTTTGGTTTGGTTTTAGATTGCAAATTTCTTAAAAAAATTTTTTTTAAATGTTTATTTCTATTCTTGAGAGAGATACAGAGTGTGAGCAGGAGAGGGACAAAGAGAGAGGGAAACACAGAATCTGAAGGAGGCTCAAGGCTCCAAGTTGTCAGCACAGAGCCTGACATAGGGCTCAAACTCACGAACTGTGAGATCATGACCTGGGCTGAAGTCAGATGCTCAACTGACTGAGGCACGCAGGTGCCCATAAAATTTGGCATTTAAATCATTTTAAAATATAACAAGTTCACTTACAATGTTGTACAACCATCACCACTATTTATTTCCAAAACTTTTCATCACCCTAAACAAAAATTCTATAACCATTAAGCAATAGATCCCATTACCCACTGGACCCAGATCCCAAAAACCTCTTTACTACTTTCCATTTTCACAAATTTGTCCATTCTAGATATTTCATATAAATGGAATCATACAATATTTGTCCTTTTGTGTCTGGCTAGTTTTAATTAGCATAATGTCTTCAAGGTTCATCGATGTTGTAGCATGTTTCAGAATTTCTTTACTTTTTTTTTTTTTAAATAAGCTTCATGCCCAACATGGGGCTTAAACTCATGACCCTGATATTGAGAGTTGCATGCTCTACCAACTGAGCCAGCCCAGGTACCCCGAAGAATTTCTTTCCTTTTTAAGGCTGAATAATATTCCATTGTACATACACACCACATTTTGTTTATTCATTCCCTTATAGATGGACACTTAGACTGTTTGCACATTTGGCTATTGTGAATCATTCTGCTACAAACACTGGTGTACAAGTAATTGTTTGAGTCCCTGTTTTCAGATCTCTATATGCCTAGGAATGGAATTGCTTGGTCATGTGGTAATCCTGTTTAACTATGAGAAGCTGCCTGACTGTTTTCCGCCATGGCCACACCGTATTACATCCCCACCAGCAGTGTACAAGTGTTTCAATATCGCCACATTGTCACCAACACTTGTTATTATCTTTTTGATAATAGCCATCCCAGCGTGTTGGGAATAGTGTCTTGTTTTGGTTTTTATTTGCATTCCCCTAACAACTTATGGTGTTGAGCATTTTCTGTGTGCATATTTATCATTTGTACATGGTCTCTGAAATAAGTCAAGTCCTTTGTTTTTGAATTAGGTTGTTTGCGGTTTTGTCACTTGAATTGTAGGGGTTCTGTATATGTTCTGGAAATGAATCTCTTAACAGATATTTGATTTGTAAATATTTTCTCCCAGTCTTTGTATTTTCTGTTCACTCTCTTGATGATGCCCTTTGATACACAAGTTTTTCATTCTAATTAAGTCAAATTGTTCTACTTGTTTTTGTTGCCTATGCTTTGATGTAATATTTAAGAAATTATTGCCAAGGTCATGAAGATTTGTCCCTATTTTTTTTTGAGAGTTTGGTGGTTTTCATTTTTATATTTAGGTCTATTATCTATTTTTAATTAATTTGTGTATATGGTATAAGTGTCCAACTTCATTTTTTGGCATGTGGATATCCAGTACCTCTGGCACAATTTGTTGAAGAGACTCTTCTTTTCCCCATTGAATGATCTTAGCACCCTTGTAAAAATCAGTTAACCAGGGGCGCCTGGGTGGCTCAGTCAGTTAAGCTTCCAACTTCAGCTCAGGTCATGATCTCGCAGTTCGTGGGTCTGAGCCTGGGGTCGGACTCTGTGCTGACAGCTCAGAGCCTGGAGCTTGCTTTGGATTCTGTGTCTCCCTCTCTCTCTGCCCCTCCCCTGCTCATGCTCATCATGCTCTGTCTCTCTCTCAAAAAAATAAATAAACGTTAAAAAAAATTTTTTTAATCAGTTAACCATACAGACACATGGCCCCTAACCAGTGTTTCAAGACTTGCAAAATATGAACCTAATCATTTTTCACAACCTTTTTTTTTTAATGTTTTATTTATTTCTGAGAGAGACAGAGAGACAGTGTGAGCAGGGGAGGGTCAGAGAGAGAGGGAGACACAGAATCTGAAACAGGCTCCAGGCTCTAAGCTAGCTGTCAGCACAGAGCCCGATGCGGGGCTCGAACCCACGAACCGTGAGATCATGACCTGAGCCGAAGTCGGACACTTAACCGACTGAGCCACCCAGGCGCCCCGACAACCTTTTTTTTTTAACTACAAGAAAGTCTTTTGTCATCTACCTTCTCGCTGGCTTCATTTAATTTATATAGAAATATTTATCTCTATTCATTAACAATATGACAACAAAGCAACCCTGAATTCCTTCTATGAAAACAACCCTGTCAACACCATTGTCCAAATCTTTTTGATTGTGCACTTCCATCAGGAAGAACTTTTGAACCTATACCTTTAATATATGTGCATTTGTTTACTTATAAAGTTTTTATAATATTGCTCTACTAATACATTATTTATTGTATAAAACATGGAAAAATAGATAATTGGTAGGTGTGAAAAAATCAATTGACTATAGATGTGTTTATTTCTGAGTTTTCAATTTTATTCTGTTCTTTTTCATCAGTGGCTTCAATTACCAAATACATTGATGATTCAGAAATCCCTATCTTACAGGTATGCTGTTTCGAAGAGGCACATGGACCCCAATGTTTATAGCAGCATTATCAACAAGAGCCAAAGTATGGAAAGACCCCAAATGTCCACCAATGGATGAATGGATAAAGAAGATGTGGTGTGTGTGTATATATATATATATATAAAATGGAGTATTACTTAGCAATAAAAAAGAATGAAATCTTGCCATTTGCAAATATGTGGATGGAACTAGAAGATATTATGCTAAGTGAAATTAGAGAAAGAAAAATGTATGATTTCACTCATATGAGGACTTTAAGATACAAAACAGATAAACGTAAGGTAAGGGAAGCAAAAATAATATAAAAACAAAGAGGAAGACAAGACATAAGAGACTCCTAAATATGGAGAACAAACAGAAGGTTAGTGGGGGGAGGGGGGATGTGGGAGGGGGGATGGGCTAAATGGTAAGGGGCATTAAGGAATCTACTCCTGAAATCATTATTGCACTATATACTAACTAACTTGGATGTAAATTTAAAAAAAAATACTAATAATAATAAAGGAAAATAATGCATGTTGGTGAGGATGTAGAGATATTGCAACCTTTGTACATGGCTAGTAGGAATGTAAAATGGTGAAGCCACTGGGACAGTTACTCAATGAATTAAACATACAACTACCATACGACCCAGCAATTCCACTCCTAAGCATATACCCCCCAAAGTTGTAAACAGGTGTTCAAACAAAAATCTGTACACTAATGTTCATAGTGTTTCTATTCATAGTGGCCAAAAGGTGGAAATAACCCAATGTCTATCAGCAGATGAATGGATAAGCCAAATATAATGTATATATAAAGTGGAATACTATTTAGCCTTACAAAGGAAGGGCATTCTGACACTGACTGCAACATGGATGCACCCTGAGGACATTATGCTAAGTGAAATGAGCTAGTCACAAATAGACACATACTGTATGGTTCCACTTATGTGAGGTCTAGAGTAGTCAAATTCATAGAGACAGAAAGTAGAATGGTGTTGTTAGGCCTTGAGAGAAAGGAGAATGAGGAGTCATTATTTAATGGGTACAGAGTTGCAGTTTGGGAAAATGAAAAAAGTTCTGGAGGTGGATGGTGGTGATATTTACACAATGTGAATGTACATACTGCCACTGAACCATGCACTTAACGATGGTAAACTTTATGTTATATATATTATAACACAATAAAAAAAATGGGGAAAAAAAGAATGAAGTACTGACATGTGAAACAACATGGATGAACCCTGAAAACATTATGCTGAGTGAAAGAGGCCAGACACAAAGGGTCACATATTGTATGATTCCATTTATATGAAATGCCCAGAAGAGGCAAATTCATAGAGACAGAAGTAGACAAGTGGCTCCTGAAGGCTAGGCAGAAGGGATCTAGGAAATAACAGCTTAATGGATGTGGGGTTTCCTTTAGGGTGATGAAAATATGATGGACTTAGAGGTAATGATCGCACAACATTGTAAATGTACTTAATGCCATTAGATTATGCTCTTTAAAATGGTTAAAATGGTAAATTGTATGTTATATGTATTTTACCGTAATTTTTTTAAAAAAACTGAGCTTATTACTTTTGCTTAGTATACCCTCTCTTACTGTATCTTCATCTCAAGTAACAGTATCGTTATCTACCCAGTCTCCCAAGCAAGAAACCTCTGAGTCAGCCTTGACTCCATCTTCCCCCTTCACCCCCCACATTTCATCCATCATCAAAACTGGAATCCCTCCCCTTCTCTCCATGCCTAGTGCCTTTGATTACTTTAGGCTGTCATTATCTCTCACTGGGACTACAGCAGCCAGGTGTCTCTTCACCCTTCTCACTGCCTCCAGATTCTCCTCCCTTCAATCCATCACCCACGTTGCCTACTGGGTTAGCTTCCTAAAAGAACAATCTAGATTTCTCTGCTCTGCTAAAGACCTCTGATGACTCCAGGAGAAAGTTCTAATTCCTGGTACATACAACATCCTTTACAACCTAGCCTCAACTCTGCTTTCCAACAACACCTTCTGTCTTTCACTCCAGCCACATAAATGTCTTGCAGTTCTGCTGTTCTACACCACCATACTTTTGGCTAGCACTGTTCTCTCTTCGTGGAACACACTTGTTTCTACCTGGTGCACACTTTCTTTTTTTAAGACCAATCTCTAAGCGCACAACCTCTGTAATGTTTTTCCCACTCTCAAGAGTCGTCACTCTCATCATGCTTCTCTGTAACACTCCATCCATTACAGTACACAGCATTCTGCAGTCCAGCTTTCTTGTAGAAAGTCTATCTCCTTTGGGTTGCAAATTTCTGAAAGCAAAGACTGTTTCACATCCTCCTCATCTCTATAACCTCAACACTCATCTGGTAGCTGGCATGTGGTAGTCTGAAAATGTTGGGGAGGTGGGTTCCTCTCCCATTCTCCTCAGTAACTGTTCCAAGGCGCTCCCATTCTCCTTTGAATCCTTTACCCAACCTCTGAAACTTCTGAGTCGTCAGCACATGACCTCACCAGAAAGAGGCCATCAACCATGATATCCTTGAACTCCCTGCCCTTGCCGCACAGCCTCTGTACCCCTCAAACACACTTGCCCACATACCCATCTAAACTTTCCTCCTTGCCTCTGTCACAACAGAGCACGTATGTGTCCCTCTTCCATCCCAAGGCCAATCCCCTCACTATGCTCTAGATCCCCTCTCAACTCCTTAGTGCTTCCTCCATCATCTTTCTCTCCTATTCCACCTGTATTCATTCCATAAAAATGTACAGAGCAACTCTCTGTGCCTGGATGCCAGGATTATAATGGGGAACAAGTTAGATAATGCTCCAGACCTCATAAAGCTTCCACTGTAGTGAGAAAGATAGACAATTAACAAGTAATTTTGAAATGGATGTGAAGGAAATGAATATAAAGCTATAGAGAATAAGAGAAGGGTCACATTAAATAAGGGGGTCAGAGAAATGTTTTGTTTTTTTGGGGGGAGGCGGGGTGTGTGTGTGTGTGTGTGTAGGTGACATTTGAGCTGATGTCTGAAGTTTTCTGTGTGAAAATCTGGCAGATGAGCATTCCAAGTAGAAGGAACAGCAGTGCATAGATCCAGAGAGGAAAGGACTGGCTTGTAGGGAGTCAGGGTGATCCAAACATGAGGGAGGGGAGGGTGGTGTGAAAAGAGGTTGGAGAGCTACTCTGGGGCTCTCCAGTAAACCATTGTGAAGAGACTGGAGTTTATTATAAAGTGGAATGGAAAGCCAATGGAGATTTTAAAGGAGAATATTATGACAATATATTCATTTTTAAGTGATCACTCTGCCTCTGGAAGGAGAATAAATTGAAAGGAGGCAATAGAGGGAAAGAGGAAATTAGGAACAATTTCCAAAGTGCAAGGAAGATATGATGGGCAAGTACCAAGGTTATCACATGGGGTTGGAGAGAAGTAGTTGAATTGAAGATACCAGAAGCAATGGGACCTGGTGATGGAGAGAAAGGGAGAAATCTCGTCTTTACTGGTTCCCTTCCCTCACCCAAAACACACTCATACCCATGGTTTTAACTATCCTTTGATAACTAATTGTTATCAAAGAGACCCGAATCCCAAGAGCAAACCTTTTGGCTAATATATCTAACATCCACTGTCACCTCCAACTCAGCATATCTAAAAGGACTCATGATGAGCTCGTGTTCTGTCTGCAACTACTCCCCTCTACCTCCACTGTCCCCTGTCTTGGTTGACACCACCACCCGTACTCTCATCAAACCCAAAACCTCAGAACCCATCCTTGCCTCTACCTGACTCCTAAGCCCTCATATCCAACCAATCTGAAACTTTGCCACCCTATAGGTACTTCTCAAATCCACTCTTCCCTCGGCCTTTCCACTGCCACTGCCTTTGTGCACGCCCTCAACACCTCTCTTGCCTGGGCCACTGAAACCATTTCCAGACTTGTTCCCCAGAATTCTGTCTTTCAGATGCAGAATGATCATTCTTAAATACCAGTTTACTGCCTTCGCGATAAAGTTGAAGTTTCTTGGTTTGTCCCATAAGACCCTTGGCAGTCATATTCCTGCTGACCCCTGCAGCGCCATCCTCCACTGCTCTAACCCCCCCTTGTACTTTAAACTCCAGTGAAAACAGTATTTATGGTTCTACAAACATAAGTTGCTAATTCAGATATTTATGCCTGTGCTCAAGCCGTTTCTTTCACTAGATCACTCCCTACCCTTATTTGCCTGAAAAACCCCTATTAATCACTTACATGTTGAATTTATATTTCATGTCTAGACCTTTCTCTCAAAGTCCACATTCATATATTTCATTGCCTATGTGACATTTCCACTGGCATGTCTAATAGGTCTCAGAAAGTTAAAATATACAAAACTGAACACTCCATCTTTCTCCCTGAAACTTCTCTTACCTTCAGCCTGCTTGTCTCCATTGAGGGTAACTCTGTTATTATTTTCAGTAGCTCAGGCCCAAACCCCGGAGGTCATTTTTAACTCTTTTCTTTCTCTCTCATGCCATTTCCAATTCTGTGGCTCCACCTTAAATACATATCAGAATCCACCCACTTCTTACGATCTCCACTACAACCATGTTGGTCCAAGCCTCTATCATCTCACACCTGACTTACGGGACTCTCTGCTTCTACCTTTACCCCCACCACATTCCACTCTAAAAACAAAATCCAGAATAATATTTTCCTTTTAATTTTTAAAAGTTTGTTTATTTAGAGAGAGACAGAGTACTTGTGCACGTGAGCACACGAGTAGAGGAGGGACAGAGAGAAGGAGAGACAGAATCCCAAGCAGGCTCCATGCCATCAATGCAGAGCCCCATGCGGGCTCGAACCATGAGATCATGACTTTAGCAGAGATCAAGAGCTGGATGCTTAACTGACTCACTGGCCCCACATCCAGAATTATCTTTAAATAAATTTATTTTAGGGGAGCCTGGGTGGCACAGTCGGTTGAGCATCCAACTTCAGCTCAGGTCATGATCTCATGGTTCGCGTCTGAGCCCCTTATGGGGCTCCGAGCTGGCAATGCAGAGCCTGCTTGGGATTCTCTCTCTCTCCGTCTCTGCTCCTCCCCCAGTGGTGTGTGCATGTGTACTCACTCTTCCTCTCTATCTCCAAACAAATAAAACATTTATCGTATTTTATTTTTAAATTTTTTTATATCTCATGTCTTTATTTATTTTTAAGTAGGTCTCATGCCCAGCACGGAGCCTAGTGAGGGGCCGGAACTGAAGACCCTGAGATCAAGACCTGAGCTGAGGTCAAGAGCCAGATGCTTACCTGACTGAGCCACTTAGGCGCTCCTAAAGAAAAAAAAAATTTTTTTAAGGAAGATCATGTTAGTCCTCTGCTTAAAACCATGCAGTGACTCCTCCTTTTACCTAGAGAAAAAAACCAAAGGTGTCTCAGTGGCCTTTAAGGCCCTCCAATCTGTGGCCCAAATCATCTCTCTGATCTACCTCTCCTACTATCCTTCCCTCCCTCAGTCCACTGGCCTTCTTGCTGCTCTTCAAATATGTCAGGCCCACACTCACCTGAAAGCCGTTGTGCTGGCTGTTCTCACTACCTGGAAAGCTTTGTCTTAGGTATTTCCTAACTCACTCTCTTTTGTCAAGTCTTGACTCAAAAATCACCTCCTTGATGAGGCGCCTGGGTGGCTCAGTCAATTAAGTGTCCAACCTCAGCTCAGGTCATGATCTCACAGTCTGTGGGTTCGAGCCCCGCAGTCAGCTCTGAGCTGACAGCTCAGAGCCTGGAGCCTGCCTCAGATTCCGTGTTTCCCTCTCTCTCTGCCCCTCTCTGATCACACACTGTCTCTGTCTCTGTCTCTGTCTCTCAAAAGTGAATAAAACATGAAAAAGAATCACCCCCTTGACAAGGTCTACCTGACTATCTTACTTAAAATTGCTATTCACATCCCACTCTACCACGGATACTCCTTATCCCCTTAGCCTATTTTGCTTTTTTATCTTTCCATAATGCCTGTCACATTGTAACATGTGATATAATGTGCTTATTTATTATCTCTACTGGTTATTGACTTGCTAGGAGATCAGCTTCATGAGGCAGGAATTTTTGTCACTAATAGATCCTAAAGAATCCACAACAGTGCCTGGCACATAGCAGGCACGTAAGACATATTTGTTAAATAAATGCATTCTTCAAAACTTATCTCAGTTATCCGGTTCTTCACCAAGCTTTCCCTTGCTGTGAACAGACCCCACTCTCCCTCAAACAGATGAAATCAACCCCTTCCTTTGTTGTGCTACCTTTGTACCTTGTACTACCGTTGCACTTTCCAGATAATACTTTAGACAAGTTTGCTTGTCTAAATTGTGAGGGCAAGGTTCGGGACTTGTCCTATTCATGTCTACATTCTTGTGCTCAGCTCAGGGCCTGACAAGAATCTGCATCATTTTGATGAATAAACTAATAAAGCCACACCAAGATCAAATGCCTGGAAAGACCCTATTGGTGACGGCATGGGAAAATAGGCCCACCCTCAGGGTAGATGGGAGTCCAAATTGATTTAAGTTTTCTGCAGGACAAAGTGAAAATATCTGTCAAGATGAACATAACCTTTGACCTTTACCTTTAGGAATTTATCTGACAAACTTACTCATTCATGTATTTCAAGAAGTATTACAAAGATATTCGTTGCAGCATTGTTTATACCATCAAAACAAAGAACACCAATGGAATTGTCCCCTCAGTAGGGCCCTAAAAGAATATGATGTAGCTACTAAATATCTACATGTGCAGACCTGAAATAAGTCTCAAGTGGAGCTTATTCAGGTGAAAACAGTATAATGTAGGAAAAGATAAAGTATGTTAATATATGTGTTTCACAAAAAGGAGATTAGATGCACATGTACTTGTATATGTATAGTATGTTTTGTAAAGATAAAGAAGAAACTCTAAACAGGGGCTGCCTCTGGAGAAGAGAACTAGGGGTCAGGGTCAGGAGGAAATGAATTTTATACTGCATATTCTGTTACTGTTGGAATTTTTTATCGTGTGTATCATATTTTCAATAGGAATTAAAACTTTTCTAATTAATAAAATAAGACTCAAAGGTGCATGTTGGACAAGGATGGAGAAGACACGTAGCCCTCCATTATGCCTTGGGTGATTGATTGATTGAAAAATGACAGATCTCTTTTAGGAGCCTCTGTCCTCAACACATCTCTCTCCTCTCTGTCTCTGTCTTTATCTCATCTTTTTTTCTTTTCTTTTTCTTTTTAGTCATCTCTTTCAAAATGAGCGGCTTGGCCGGAGAGACCTCTTGTCAGTAGAATGGTCTGGTGAGAAAGAGGACAAGACTGAGGCTGGAGACCTGGGCTGGGACCCTGGTCCTGCATAGAGCCACTCCTTGAGAGATGTGGCCATGAGCCACAGGACTGTGTCCAAAGCATCTGGATTCAGGCTGTTCGGATCCATATAGTACATGAGAGGCAGTCAGATAGTCTCTATAGTGGCTATATTCAGAATGTGGTTCTGAGTAATCAGTTTCTTACAGCAAGGCTCAGCCTGACGTTATGAGCATAGGAAGACAGTCTTGACTCCAGGGGCCAGCATTGGCCAGGGGAGCTAGTGCCAGTCCTGGGGAGACTGCTTTGTCATTCGGGGAAATTAAGGCAGAAACTTGGGTCCAAATAGCAGAGAAAAGGGGAAAGATAGGGGTTTTATGGGTTTAAGACTCCCAGGGCTCACCTTAGGCAGTCAAAGGAAGGCATAGGTCCCTGGGCTTTTTGGAGAATAGAGTAAAGGACATGTTGTGTGGGAAATGGCAAGGATACAGAAGGGGAAGTGAGTTAATGGGGGCGCTTAGCCTAAAGCTTTTTCTGTTTCCTCCCATTTTCACAAGCCAAAGATGTCATAGAATTTGGTCCCTTGCTCCTATGATTCTAGTGCTGGAAGGATCCTTAAAGATTCTAGCCAATGCTCTGGGTGAATCCTTCTATATTCTAGGCACAATTCATACACTCACAGTACTGGTAAAGCTCTCAGAGACTATGCTACCTGGTATACAAGCCCCTTCTTCTGCTTTCTCCTCCGAAGAAGCATGCCCAAAAGATGTTCCCCCATAACCCTTTTCTGCCTGCCCCAGTCCTAGCTCCCAATAAGAAGCCCATACCTGCGACAGCTCCACTTTCTCTTCCTCCAAAGCCAGCTGAAAGTCAGGAGGCGGCACACTGCTGAGAAGCCCAGGAAGTCCCCCAGATTGCTCTGTAGTCAGACCAGCTTCATTAAATGAACTTTGTTCCCCAGAGATTTGATCACGGAGGTGTTATTGTGTACTTGATCACAGTTCCTATGGCTACAGGCTCACAGTGGGAAGAGAGTAGGTATACATCAGCATCTTCCTGTAAAATAGGGATTTGACCTCATTTATAGTCAAACATGCAGTGGGCAACCTTGCAAATGGCACAGCATGAATAGAATTCAGAGAGTTCTGAATGACTTATGCAGAAAAGAACATTAAATAAAACAGTTACATGTGAAAGTATGTGTTCAATCCCTGGTTCACTTAGGTACTTAATGGCTGTTAACTATTTATAATATTAATCTTTACATCCAGAAGGGAGACCATCCAACTAAAAGGTTGTAAACTGGCAGCCCTCGGGCCAAATCAAACCCATAGACCTGTTATATATGATTTCAGACATTTTAAAACTTAATTTGAGTTAACTTAAAAAAAAAAATCAGTGTCTTTCGGTGAAAACAAACAAAGCCAATTTCCAGTGACAATGCCCTCCTTTCAAAGGCAACCAATAATTGAACAAAGTTGGGTTTATTGACTCCCTGCATTGAGGGAGACCACAAAATATGGGAAGTTGTAGGGTATTTCAGTATATGAAGATGTTATAAATGACTTCGTATAGGACTTGAGCTTGGGTTAAGTTTCTGGGGAAGACCCAAGGATACGGGCTTTGCTCTGGTTTGAAGGCTATGAGGAAATGGGGATAGTTCTATGACTGGGTATCTTAAATTTTTTTATATAAAAGGTGGGAAGAGGGGTGCCTGGGTGGCTCACTCAGTTAAACACCCGTCACTTGATTTTGGCTGAAGTCATGATCTTGCAGCTCATGGGATCAAGCCCTGCAAGCAGTCTCTGTGCTGACACCACCGAGCCTGCTTGGGATTCTCTCCCTGTCTCTCTTTGCCCCTTCCTCACTTTCTCTCTCAAAATAAATTTTAAAATACACTTAAAAAATAAATAAAGGTGGGAAGAAAAGAGTAAGACTAAAGCTATCATTGATAAAGGAGCATAATCCTCATCTTAGCCAGAATGGAGATTATTTGGTCATTTCTGTTTGGATAATGCTTGTTTTTGTCAGTGTTCAGTTATGATAGAATGGTCTTGTTTTTGCCTTGATCCATCACTGTGGTAGCCTTGTCATGTTAGTGTTTTGTGAAATTGTTTATTCATCAAGAGAAAACCACAGTTTAGCTTTGAGTGTCATACCTCAACACCAAATTCTATCAACATCAATTCTATCAACACCAAAGCCTAGATGATAGTGCCAGGCCAGCTCCAGGCTGTCAGAAGATGCTTTCTCTTTCTCAGTTTCCCTCTTGGGCAAGGGTCCATGGAATTAGGCCTTAGGATTTTAGTCTACTACGCAGCTCTTCAGTATTGCCAAGATTTTGCTCATTAGGAGATTCCCAAGAGAACATCTATAATTCAACTTAGGTCAGTCTCACCTTTTCCTTTTGTTACAGCAAGAGTTGTTGAATCCTCTGACTTGATTTTGGTTACACAGTAGCATTTAAGACTCTGAAGACAAGGGGCTTTTGGGTGGCTCAGTTGGTTGAGCATCATCCAACTTTTGATTTCAGCTCAGGTCATGATCTCACAGTTCCTGATATCAAACCCCACGTCGGTCTCTGCACTGTCAGCGCAGAGCCTGCTTAGGATTCTCTCTCTCCCTCTCTCTACTCCTACCCCGCTCACTCTTGCTCCTCTCACAAAATAAATAAGTACTTTTAAGAAAGACTCTGAAAATGGTGCATCAGCCAACTATGTTACGGGAGATTACCAGAAGCAAACTAGTTTCTATTAAACTATTACTTCTTGTAATAGGTCCTGAAGACAGGGGCCCAGGGTATCAAACCCAGGCAATGAAACCATGTCCAAAAGCCCAGCTTGTCTTTTTTTAGAGATTGAAGTGACTTCTTCTTTATTTTAATGTTTATTTATTTATTTAGAGAGAGAGACAGACAAGGATGAGGGGNTAGAGATTGAAGTGACTTCTTCTTTATTTTAATGTTTATTTATTTATTTAGAGAGAGAGACAAGGATGAGGGTAAGAGAGAGAGGGAGAGAGAGATTCCCAAGCAGGTTCCATGCCTAGCACTGAGCCCCACACAGGGCTCAATCCCACAACCACGAGATCATGACCTGAGCCAAAATCAAGAGTCAGTTGCTTAACTGACTGTGCCACCTAGGTCCCCCTAAAGTGACTTCTTTTAGCATAGTCACAGACTGTTCTACTTGACTTGTATTTTACAGGTGCAGCAAGAAGTGTTTGTGGAAGCATAACTTTCACCCTGGTTAATAAATTCAAATTTAAATTGGTTGTTGAGTTTCTAAGTAGATGTATCATTTGTGATGTCTGCTGAGGTTAGAGACAAGTTTTGGATCCTCTTTTCCAGTAGTATTTTCCCTCTCTGGGAAGTGCAGCTCATATCATATGCATGATAAGGGAGTAGGTTATCTCTCCTGGGAATTTATCTGAGTAGCCTATTCTTGTCTCATTTCAGAGATTTCTCAGTACCATTCTCAGGAAGCAAGATCCACTGGAAAGGTGGTTGTTGAAAATGTCTGAAAGGCTCTAACAGTTACCCTGAATATGCAGGATAAGTTAGTGTGTAGCAGCAGGTAAAAGCTTGATGTCTGAACAAGATGCATGATCCCAGGAAGGCATAGGTTGTACTGGGAGATAAATATCATTTATCAAAATAAGCGTATCCAACTTTTGAACTATTGAGGTAGACAGATTCCTTTTTTTTTTTAATGTTTTTTATTTATTTCAGAGAGAGAGAGACAGAGAGAGAGAGCGTGAGCAGGGGAGGGTCAGAGAGAGAGGGAGATACAGAATCTGAAACAGGCTCCAGGCTCTGAGCTGGCTGTAAGCACAGAGCCCGACGAGGGGCTCGAACGCACAAACCATGAGATCATGACCTGAGCCAAAGTCAGACGCTCAACTGCCTGAGCCACCCAGGTGCCCCGAGGTAGACAGATTCCTTGAGTGGAGTTACATAATTACTGTAAGTAGGTTAGAGTGTCCGTGGCAAGAATAGCCCTACCATTAGTTCCCATTCCTGATAACCTAGGTTTTACTAGTAGGGTTATAATGACTTCAGCAAAAGCATTTTGTTTAGGTCCAAATTTTATAAGACTAAACCTTAGAATTAATTATGTAAGAAAAAGTCAAGACTATAAGGGATTTGTGGAAGGAATTCTACCTTCTGAAGGTTTTTTTTTTTAATGTTTTATTTATATTTGAGAGAGAGAGAGAGAGATTGCAAGTGGGAGAAGGGTAGAGTGAGGGGGGAGAGACACAGAATCAGAAGGAGGCTCCAGTCTCTGAGCTGTCAGCATAGAGCCCAATGCAGGGCTCGAACCCACGAGCTGTGAGATCATGACCTGAGCCAAAGTCGGAGGCCCAACCGACTGAGCCACCCAGGCACCCCTTCTGAATTTTTGTTTTGTTTTGTTTTGTTTTGTCAGCAAGATTAGCTAGAGAGGCAACAGATCCAACAATGAGTTAAATTCAGAGCAATACAAATAACAAGTGTTGGTGTGGACATGGAAAAAAAAAGGTAACCCTCATGCAATGTTGGTGGGAATGTGAATTGGAAAACAGGATGGAAGTTCCTCAAAAAATTAAAAATAGAGGGGCGCCTGGGTGGCTTAGTCGGTTAAGCGTCCGACTTTCGCTTAGGTCATGATCTTGCGGTTCGTGGGGTGGGTTCGGGCCCCGCATCGGGCTCTGTGCTGACTGCCAGCTCAGAGCCTGGAGCCTGTTTCAGAGTCTGTATCTCCTTCTCTCTCTGACCCTCCCCTGCTCACGCTGTCTCTCTCTCTCTCCTAAAAATAAATAAAAATATTTTAAAAAAAATTAAAAATAGAAATACTATACAATCCAGTAACTGCACTGCTGGGCATTTACCCAAAGAAAATGAAAACACTAATTCAAAAAGATATATGTATCCCTATGTTTATTGCAACATTGCAATAGCCAAGATATAGAACCTAAGTGTTCACCAATAGATGAATGGATAAAGATGTGGTATATATACATAATGAAATATTACCTAGCCGTATAAAAGAATGAGATCTTGTCATTTGTAACAATATAGATGGATCTAGAGGGCATTATACTAAGTGAAAGAAGTCAGACAGAGAAAGACAAATACCATATAATTTCACTTATATGTAACATCTAAAAAACAGAGTAAATGAACAAACAGAAAACCAGAAGCAGACTCATGAATACAGACAATAAACTGGTGGTTGCCAGAGGGGGAGGGGCGGGCAAAATAGGTGAAGGAGATTAAGAGGTACAAACTTTCCAGTTATGACATAAATAAGTCATGCAGATGAAAAGAACAGCATAGGGAATGTAGTCAATAATTATGCAGTTAATACTGTATATTGTTGGATGGTGGCTACCCCATATTATTGTGATGAGCACTGAGTAATGTATAGAATTGTCCAATCACTATGTTGTACACCTGCAACTAATATAATAACATTGTATGTCATTTCTATTCTAAAAATGGAAAAGAATACATTTAAAATGGTGTGTTGTACTTAGATTAGTGACAGATAACATTTAATGTGTGATTTTAATGTTTTTGTAATGTGTCCATTGTAAAACAATTAAATACTGCCTACTGATCTGTTAAAAACAATTTAGAGCAGTAGCTAAGGTCTGAGAAATATACACCAGCATTTTTTTTTCATAAGTACCAAAAAGAAACCACTAGGGGTCAAAAGTAACAGAGTGAAGATATAGAAAATCATATTAAGAAAGCATTAGTCAGTTAAAGAGGTGATGTTAAAGACAATAACAGGTAAGCTTACTAGGAAAACAAAGGGAATGGAAAAGGATACAGAAGAACTAAAAAAATTAATCTTGTGCTGTTGTCTTCTGCAGAAGCATCCTGTTCCATCACCTAGGACAGAAGCTGGCCACAGTTATAAACTTCTAGAGAAATGCTAAGAATCCTCATTTTGAGGTCCCCTACTGGACTAGATGCCAGTACTCAGGAGAAAGAGATATATGTCTTTTTAGTTGGGAAATATGAGCCCCAGGACCAACAATTTGGAGTTTATTATTATATCAGGTATCTGTTAAAGGTCCTTTTTGTAGAGGATCAAGGGCAGTTGTTGTGTTACTGTTTTTCATTCTTTTCCAGAAGACCGAACCTCTAGGTATCAGATCATGCAGACTGCTTAGGTGGGGTGTTTTGGAAATACTTATCAGTGGTAAGTCTGGAGGTATTAACTGAGTCCCTGCAGAAATTAGTCATGCAAGTTTATAGCAGGATCAGTCTAGGATTAGACGTAATTCCCAAATGCATGGGACCAGTAACTCAGAAGGAAATAACTTGTGAATCCTGGCGGGAATTGATCTTGTAAAGTGCAATGACAAAGCTTGAGGTTTCAGAGTTCTGATAATTATGAGCTTTCTAATTCCTTTAGTTCTTTCATTTTTGCTGAAGATAATGGATGATATGAAGAGTTTATTTTCTGAGTAAGAGAAATTAAGAAAATAATGGTAGCAGTGAAACATGTGTTTCTGTTGCCAGAGATAAATTGAGACACACACACCCCCTGCCACTAACTTTGGGAATTTTTTAATCAAGTAATTTTTTTTCTCCACTAGTAGGTACATAGCTCTTCAGTAAGAGAAAGGCTTAATTCATCCTGAGAATAAACAACAATAACCAGAACACTCATGGTTCATCTGGAAGTGTTCACAGGGCTTTGGAGGCTTTGGTTTCTGTTTATGTCCTACCTTTATAGATAGTCTTGCAGGGAATATGTCATTGGCAATTAGGGCATGCATTGGAAGCATTCTCTGCAATTCCCTGAAAGATGCCCCCACCCATGTTGGTTTAGTGTTGTCAATTTATCTCTGCTATATGGTCAGTATCAAGAAGCATTCATGCTAAACTCCATTTTGACTCTGCTTACCTCTTAGATAACAACAAAACATCTAAAAGTTAAAAAAATTTTTTTTAATTTTTAATGTTTTATTTATTTCTGAGAGAGAGAGACAGCGTGAACAGGGGAGGGTCAGAGAGAGAGGGAGATACAGAATCTGAAACAGTCTCCAGGCTCTGAGCTGGCTGTTAGCATAGAGCCTGACTCGGGGCTCAAACCCACAAACCACGAGATCATGACCTGAGCCAAAGTCGGATGCTTAACTGACTGAGCCACCCAGGCGCCCCCCCGCCACAAAAATTTTTTTTTAATGTTTATTTATTTTTGATGGAGAGAGACTGAGCATGAGTGGTGGAGGGGCAGAGAGAGAGGGAGATACAGAATCTAAAGCAGGTTCCAGGCTCTAAGCCAGCAGCACAGAGCCTGATGTGGGGCTTGAACTCACAAACCGTGAGATCATGACCCGAGCCAAAGTCAGATGCTTAACCCACTGAGCCACCCAGGCACCCCAAACATCTAAAAGTTCTTAATTTGCTGTCCATTTTAGAGGGAGATGTCAGGAAATCTCTGTTCCTTTTTAAAATTTTAATAAGTTTTTATTTGGAAATAACAACATATTCACAAGTAATTCCAGTAATTCTACTGCTGGGCATTTACCCAAAGAAATGGTAACAATCCTAATGGTAACATCTTACATAACTGTGGTGCAATGTCACAATCAGGAAACTGATACTGGTACAATCCACAGACTATTCAGATTTCATTAGTTTTATATGCATTCATTTGTGTCTGTGTATATACAGTTCTGTGCACATACTGAATTTTATCACGTGTAGATTTATGTAACCACTACCACCATCAAGATACAGAACCATTGTATCACCATAAAGATCCCTCAAATTATCCCTTATAGTCACACTCATCCTTTCTCCCTACCCGATCCCTATCTTAATCTTTGGCAACCACTAATCTGTTCTCCATTTCAATGACTTTGTCATTTCTACAATGTTATGTAAGTGAGGGGTACCTGGGGTCTCAGTTGGCTGAGCATCTGGCTCTTGATTTAGGCTCAGGTCATGAACCCAGGGCTGTGGGATGGAGCCCCACATAGGGCTCCGTGCTGAGCACGGAGCCTGCTTGAGATTCTCTCACTCTCTGCTTCCCCTACTCATCCCCCCCATAAAAAAATAAAATAATTTTATGTAAGTGACCTTGAGGTCTAATTTGTTACATGTTTCAATAATTTGTTCCTTTTTATTACTGAGTAATATGATAACCAATGGCTGAGAAGCCCACCAGGAGGTGGGAAGCTCCTCCAAAAATTAACAATAGCAGAAAGCTATTACCACTCTTAGGATAGAGGGACAAAATTTAGTGTTACCAGATCCTAGGGTCAGGGTCACCTGTAGAAGCTGGAATCACGGCCAGGCTCTCCTGTGGGAGACCGTGTGACAGCTACAATCATCACAGGGTATACTACCTGACGTGGGAATGGGAGTGAGGGTGGAGAAGGGTGCTGGTAGAGAAATACCCTGGCTTCTCCCTTACTTCTGCTTTATATTCTTCCTCCATTGCCTTCCATTGCTTGAACCCAACTGGAAGCCAGCTAACAGGGCTGCTTGAGATGGGTAGCCTGTAGCAGTCACCCAGCCATAAAACTGCGCATCGCAGGGGACTATGCGGAGTGGCTCCAAAGGCAAACAGGCCCAGAACCTGCACGATAGCATATATGAGTGTTCAATTTTATGAGATAAAGCCACACAGGTTTTCTAACTTAGAATGTCTGTTTCCGATGCATTTTGAAATGAATTATTATCATGAATTAACCTAAAAGTATAAACCCACTATCAGTATAAATTTTTGTTTTATTATCTTTCATCAGCTTGCAGGTCTGGGTGAAGGTAATTCATTTACCATCTGAACTGATTTAAGCTCTGAAACAAGCTTACAAGGACAAATCCAAGATTGTGACACCATAGACTGCTTGGATTTTTAAAAATTTTCTTTATTTTTTTTAAGTTAATTTATTTACTGGGACACCTGGGTGGCTCAGTCGATTGAGCGTGCAACATCGGCTCAGGTCATGATCTCACGGTCTGTGAGTTCGAGCCCCACTTTGGGGTCTGTGCTGACAGCCCAGAGCCTGGAACCTGCTTCAGACTCTGTCTCCCTCTCTCTCTGCCCCTCCCCCACTCACACTCTGTCTCTCAAAAATGAATAAATGTTTAAAAAATTTAAGTTTATTTATCTTGAGAGAGAGAGAGAGCAAGAAAGCACAAGTTGGGGAGAGGGGCTGAGAGAGAGGGAGAGAGAGGATCCCAAGCAGGTTCCGCACCGCCAGTGCATAGCCTAGTGTGGAGCTCAAACCCACAAACCGTGAGATCATGACCTGAGCCGAAACCAACTGATGCTCAACCAAATGAGCCACCCAGGTGTCCCATATACTTCTTTCTTTCTTAAATTGTTAATTGTGGTAAAATACACATAAGATAAATCTTATCTTCTGGCTTACGATCTTAGCCATTTTTAGGTTTAGTACATTTAAAATGTATAGTTTAGTACATTTTAAGGTACTATTCAGTAGTGTTAAGTACATTCACATTGTGCAACTATCACAACCATCCATCTCCAGAACTTTGTTCATCTTGCAAAACAGAAACTCTGTACCCATTAAATAAATGGCTCTCCTTTCCTCTTTCCCCCAACCCCTGGCAACCACCATTCTACTTTCTGTCTCTATGAACTTGACTACTCTAGTACCTCTATCAGTGGAATCGTACAGTATTTGTCTTTTGTGACTGGCTTATTTCACTTAGCGTGATGTCCTCAAGGTTCACCATATTAGAGCATATATCAGAATTTCCTTCCTTTTTAAGGCTAAATAATATTTCATTGTACGTAGATACCATATTTGGTCTGTCCGTTCATCTGTTGATGAGCACTTGGGTTTTTTCCTACTGTTTAGCTCTTGTGAATATGCTGCTATAAATACAGGAGTACAAATATCTCTTTAATACTCTGCTTTCAATTCTTTTGGATATATATCCAGAAGTGGAATTCCTGAGTCATATGGTAGGTCTATTTTTAATTTTTAAAGAATCATAATACTATCTATCACAGGGCTGCACAAATTTCTATTCCTACCAGCAGTGTACAAGGATTCTAATTTTGCCACTTTCTTGCCAATATTTGCTATCCATCTCCTTTTTATAGTAGCTCTCCTGATAGATATGAAGTGGTAACTAACTGGTTTTGATTTGCATTCCCCTAATGATTAGTAATGTTGAGTATCTTTTCATGGTTTTTTTTTTGTCATTTGTATATGTTCTTTGGAAAAATATCTATTCAAGTGCTTTGCCCATTTTTAAAATTTTTTTAACTTAAAAAAAATGTATTTCTGAGAGAGAGAGAGAGACAGTGTGAGAAAGGGAGGGTCAGAGAGAGAGGGAGACACAGAATCTGAAACAACCTCCAGGCTCTGAGCTATCTGTCAGCACAGAGCCCAATGCGGGGTTTGAACCCACAAACAGTGGGATCATGACCTGAGCTGAAGTCGGCTGCCCAACCGACTGAGCCACCCAGGCACCCC
The DNA here is from genome assembly GCF_008692635.1 of Crocuta crocuta. Classification (NCBI taxonomy): domain Eukaryota; kingdom Metazoa; phylum Chordata; class Mammalia; order Carnivora; family Hyaenidae; genus Crocuta; species Crocuta crocuta. Next base: position 1,151,355 of record NW_027529443.1, on the reverse strand, counting down.
ATGCCCATTTTTTAATCACGTTAATTTTTTTGTTGTTGCTGTTGTTGAATTGTAGGAGTTCTTTATATATTCCTGATATTAACTCTTTAGCAGATACTGGATTGGCAAATATTCCCTCTCATTCCACGGGTTCTGTCTTCATTCTGTTGATTGTGTCCTTTGATGCACAGAATTTTAAATTTTTAGGGGTGCCTGGGTGGCTCAGTTGGTTAAGTTGGCTCAGGTCATGATCTCATGGTTCATGGGTTCGAGCTCCGCATCAGGCTCTGTGCTGACTGCCAGCTCAGAGCCTGGAGCCTGTTTCAGATTCTGTATCTCCCTCTCTCTCTGACCCTCCCCTGCTCACACTCTCTCTCTCTCTCTCTCTCTCTCTCAGAAATAAATAAAAGATTTAAAAATAAAAAATAAATTATTATGTAGTCCAATTCATCTATTTTTTTTCTTTCTTTTTGTTTGTGGTTTTGGTGTCCTATTTAAGAAATCATTGCGGAATCCAACATTATGAAGCCTTTCCCCTATGAGTATAGTTTCAGGTCATACATTTAGTTCTTCCACACATTTTGAATTAATTTTTGTATATGATGTAAGATAAAGGGTTAATTTCATTCTTTTGCATGTGGATGTCCAGTTTTCCCCAATACCATTTGTTGAAAAGACTAGCTTTTCCCCATTGAATGATGTTGTTATCCTTGTTGAAAATCATTTAACCATATGTTTGAGGATTTATTTCTAGACTCTCTATTTTATTCCATTGGTCTATATATCTATCCTTATGTCAGTGCCACACTGTTTTTAATTGCTATGGCTTTGTGATCCATTTTGAAATCAGAAAGTGTGAGATCTCCAATTTTGTTACTATTCAAAATAATTTTGGCTATTCAGGGTCCATTGGGATTCCATATGAATTTTAGGATGGATTGTCCTATTTCTGCAAAAAATCACCATTGGGCTTTTGAGAGGGGACTGCATATATCTGTAGATGAATTTGGGTGGTTTCGACATCTTAACAATATTAAGTCTTCCAACTCATAAACTTGGATGTCTTTCAATTTATTTGGGTCTTCCTTAAGTTCTTTCAGCAACATTTTATAGTTTTAAGTGTACAAGCCCTTTGTCTACTTGGTTAAGCTTATTCCTAAGTATTTTATTATTAAAATTTTTTTATGCTTTATTTTATATTTGAGAAAAAAGAGAGAGAGAGAGAGAACAGGGGAGGGGTAGAGACAGAATCTGAAGCAGGCTCCATGCTCTGAGCTGTCAGCACAGAGCCTGATGCAGGCTCGAACTCACAAACAGTGAGATCATGACCTGAGCCGAAGTCGAATGCTTAACTGATTGAGCCACCCAGGTGCTCCAGTATTTTATTATTTTTGATGCTATTGTAAATGGAATTGTTTTCTTAATTTCATTCTCAGATTGGTCGTTGTTAGTATATAGAAATACAACTGATTTTTGTGTGTCAGTTTTGTATTGCATACTTTGTTAAATTTCTTTATTAGCTCTAGCGGGTTTTTTGTGGATTCTTTAGGGCTTTCTACATATAAGATCATGTCATCCTTGAATAACAAAAAGTTTACTTCTTCCTTTCAAATTTGGATGACCTTTTTATTTTCAATTTGGATGACTTTTAATTTTTCTATTGCCTAACTGCTCTGGCTAGGACTTCCAGTACTATGTTAAATAGAAATGGCAATAGTAGGCATTCTCATTATTTTTCTGATCTTAGAGGAAAAGCTTTCAGTCTTTCATCATTAAGCTCTATGATTTCTGATATTGGTATTTTTCTTTTTAAAGAAGATTAATCAACAAACACAATTAAAGTAGGGGTGTACAAGGAAATCTCTAGAAGGTCCTTCCAGGATCTACGTTCCCTAAGAGAGAAAAACAACCATGGGTGTCTCCTCCTCCATGTAAGAAAAGGAGGGTGTCTGATATACAGGGTTGCAGTAATGGACAATGATGTATAAAAGGAAAATCATAGTATTTCATAGGGAGATAGGCTACCAGCTGAGAAGTGTTGAGTGTTTTCTGTCAGTAGAAGAATCTTTAGAATGGGGAACCATGTGGTTAGCAGAGACCTTAGAAATAAATTAAATCAGGAGAAAGTTTTACACAGTCTGCTGTTGTTTTCATAGCTCTTAGACAAGGTAGATATGCCTTGGCTATTGGATCTAATGAAAAACTGAAATCAGCAATAGGCCTCTGATGACCCCCGTCTGATAATTGACCAGAACCCCTAATACTTGTTCAGACTTTTCATGAACATAAAGGGAAGATGCTTGTGAATCTAAGGTCTTGGAAATAGATCTTCTTATAGATAGTTATCATAGCAATTTTGCGCTTAAAAATAATTACATGTGGGATGCCTGGGTGGCTCAGTTGGTTAAGCCTCTGACCTCAGCTCAGGTCATGATCTCACTCATGGGTTTGAGCCCCGCATCGGGTTCTGTGCTGACAGCTAGCTCAGAGCCTGGAGTCTGTTTCAGATTCTGTATCTCCCTCTCTCTCTGACCCTCCCCTGTTCATGCTGTCTCTCTCTCTCTCAGAAATAAATAAAACATAAAAAAAAAACAACAAAACAAAACACAAGTGTTGACAAGAATGTGGAGAAGCGGGAACGCTCGTGCACAGGCATTGGGAATGTAAATTGGTGTAACCACTGTAGAAAACAGTATGGAGGCTCCTCCAAAAATTAAAAATAGAAATACCATATGATTTAGTAATTCCACTGCTGGCTATTTATCCAAAGAATGAAAATACTAATTCAAAAAGATATATGCACTCCTATGTTTATTGAAGCCAAGGGGTTATCTACAGTAGCCAAGATATGAAAACAACCCACTGTCTATTGATAGATGAATGGATAAAGAGGATGTGATATGTATATTCAATGGAATATGATTCAGCCATAAAAAGGAGAGAAATTCTGCCATTTGTGAGATGGATGGAACTTGAAGGCACTATGCTAAGTGAATTAAGTTAAAGAAAGAGAAACATCATAATATTTCACTTATATGTGGGATCTAAAAAATCCCCAAAACTCATAGAGACAGAACAGATTGGTTGAAAGAGGCAGGGGTTGGGGGTAGGGGAAATGAATGAAGGTGGTCAAGAGGTACAAACTTCCAATTATATGATAATAAGTTCTAGAGATGTAATGTACAGCATGGTGACTATTTTATTTTATTTTTATTCGAGAGAGAGAGAGAGAGTGAATGGAGGAGAGGGGCAGAGGGAGAGAGAATCTTAAACAGGCTCCATGCAGAACACAGAGCCCGATGTGGAGCTCAATCCCATAACCCTTGGATCATGACTGAGCCAAAATGAAGAATCAGATACTCAACTGACTGAACCATCCAGGCGCCCCAACATGGTGACTATTTTTAAAAGAAAAAATTTTAAGGTAAATAATATCTGAAAACTATGATACTTTACTTAACTTTTAAAATCAATATTAGGGGTTCCTGGATGGCTCAGTCAGTTAAGTGTCTGACTTCGGCTCAGGTCATGATCTCACAGTTTGTGGGTTTGAGCCCCACGTTGGGCTGTGTGCTTACAGCTAGCTCAGGGCCTGGAGCCTGTTTCAGATTCTGTATCTCCCTCTCTCTCTGACCCTCCCCTGCTCACGCTGTCTCTCTCTCTCAGAAATAAATAAAACGTTAAAAAATTTGTTTAAATCAATATTAAATATAAGAAGGTTTATATCATAAGAAGACTGACCCTGATCTTATATAAAGCAAAATATTTTGTGCTGGTATTATTTTTACATGACAAATTTAAAGACATTGGATTATGCCAAAAGCTCTTCTTTTATCTTTGAACTAAGGCCTTTTCTTATCTTATTCTATAATAACAAAGCCTATTACATAAATATACTTTTCAGTGCCAAGGAAACACATATAATTTAACAATTAGTTTAAACATGTTTGTTTAACTAGATTAGATATTTCTAAAGTGCACACATTCAACAGAATAATTTCCTAGTTAATCTTTAAAGTCTCCCAAGAGAAGACAATGGACAGCAAAAAAGTGAGAGGTAGCTACTTAAGGCAAATATAAAATTATCACTCTAAAAGGCTAATCCATGTTTTTCCTGCAAGGAGAGGGAAAACAGTTTAAATGTAAAAAACAAACAAGCACATTTTGACATAATACACACACACACACACACACACAGTGATATTCCAGCCTATTTAAAAAAATAAGTAAGCCATTTGGCAATGTAATAGAGCTAGCTATACAATTAAAAAGTCAGCATTTATTAATCTCCAAAGTATGGCAAGGAAATAATCACCTATGTTAAACAAAATAATCTCTCTCTCTCTCCCTCTCCCTCTCTCTTTTTAGGTAGGCTCTACATCCAATATGGAGCTTAAACTCACAACCCTGAGATCAAGAGTGGCACGCCCCACTGACTGAGCCAACCAGGCACCCCATAAAATAATCCTTTTGCCAAATAATCTCCTCAGGAGATTTTTTTCCTTTTTTTGTTCTGAGGTACTTCTCAAATAAATAATCTTGTTAGGGGTCACTGCAATTCTAACTCATCCCTAGTGTCAGAGAGATAAGGGTACACGTTAATGTGATTGTGAGAAGGAAGCAGGTATTTGGCTCAGTTTTAGTTGCAACACAGATCCATAAGGATGGCGCTGTGCGACCCTGCATCTGCAGAACGTTGCCAAAGACCAATTTTCATGGACGAGGACCAGAGAAAATGTCCTGATTCTGGTCAGAAGAAATGAAACAAATAAGTTTTCAAGGATACAAACAAAACTGAGGAAGACCTTGTAGCAATTTAAAATGGCAATCTGGGGCAAAGTTTATCCAAAAGACACTGGTCCGAGCATACCTTTTGAATTTCGTAGACTCTAAGACTCAATGTAGTACAGACTCATTGTAGTACAGTTGGGCATTGGTTGATGGAGTGATTTGTCTGTTTCATTCTGGTAACAAATGACACTTAAGCATACTAACTAGTTATATGACCCCTTCTTAAAGGGACAAGTGGTGGCCAATCACTAGAGTTTGAGCAGTAACAGGTTTGTGATGCCCTCAGACATCCAGAGCTGCATACCCGTCCTTTCCCTAGAAACATTTCCTCTTATAGACAAATGCCATTTAAAACACTAGACAAGAAGGACAGACCATAAGAGCAGGTATAAAAAACCCAAAAACAATTTTACTAAGGAAAAATAAAAATCTAATTGGATAACCAAAAAACCAATGGGGACCTTATACCAAGGAAAACAAAATAATCCCAAAGCATAAGCGTCTTAACAAAATATCAGAGCTCAATATAGTGAGAACTTGGCTCCCAGGCATGGACAGGATGGCACATCAGAGACACAAGAGATCTCCGGTATGTCCATTACTACTAGAGTTGAGGGTTCCTGTCCAAGGTGGTGAGGGCTTTAGCTGAATCTCTGTGGATTCCCCATTTCTGACAATGCCCTCCAGCCAAAGGCCAGCAGGAACACACCTGTAGTTACACAGGGGCAATGGCACACCATGGGGAACCCCATCATGGATATCTCAGCACGTGTGTTTTAGGAAGGACTTATTACAGGATTTGGGCTTGTGTTTGATGATTTTCAAGGAGGGTTTGAGAAAGGGGAGATTTGCTCTAGGACGGAAGCTGTCAAGAGGCGGGGGATAATTCTTTTTTGGTTATCTTAATAATTCCTATCTAGAATTTAGAGGAATGGGTCAGGGATTNCACTGCCACTGTGGGGGAAGGGGTTATGTTTGGTCATTTTTGTGGTTTGGACAGTGATTCTTGTTTTTGTGTTCAGACATGATTATGAAATGGTCTTTCTCTCAATCCATCAGAGAGTGCCTTTGTCTGATGTTGGGAGTTCTGTGAATTGTTTATGCTCGACAGGATAACACCATAGCCTGGCTGATAGTGCCAGGCCCGCTCCTAGCAATACCAAGGCTTCTAGAGGGAGAGTGCCAACTAGCTCCTAGCCGTGATGGGCTGCTCTTCTCTTTTTCACCAGCTACCCTTGCAAAATCAGATTTGGCAATCCCTTCTGGTAAAACATGAACTCTTTGGGTCTCCCCGGGCCCCATTCCTCCCCAATGCCTTATAATGGTCCAGCCCACTCATTTACACTCCTGTCCCCTGACACTGACATCTGCAACCCTCGCTAAGCAAAAAAGGAACAAAGCCCGGAGAGAGATGACTTGCCTAGGCTCACCCAGTGAACGGGTAGGATGGTGGAAACTACAACCCTTTCCCCCTGCTAGACATTAAGGTCCCTTGTTAAATCTCTGAAGTATCTGCCTCTGGAAGGAAAGTAGATCCAGTCAGATAAGACTGTCTCGTCAATAAGGTGTTCCTATCTTATTCCTTCTTTCTTTCGGGATTGGGTGTCTCACGACATTAACCGGCATTCTGAGACCCTTGCTTGGCTGCTGCAGCCACCTTGACATTCATTCTGCTTCTCAAAACCACCAAGCGTGTCCCGGGCTGGGGTCTGTGTATGTGTCCTTCCCTCTGCCTGGAACTCTTGTCTGTCACACCTCCACGTGGCCCCGTCTTCTCTGCTTCAGCCCCGCAACACCTCCTCAGGGACGCACTCCCTGAAGACCTTAGCTACTCACACCCTGCATGCCCTAGCACTACTGTCACCATCTCTGGAAGGCCACCTCACAGTAAGTAGCCTCTTGTAAGAGTTTCCCTTGGTGCTTTGTTCGCAGCTCTTCTGAGTTTGTCAAAAATGCGGGGATGGGAGGCGGGAAACCTTGCCTATCACACACACGAAGCGCGCTGAGGGCAGAGACCCAACCACGCGGAAGGGACCTCGCTTTCCACAATAGCCATGTAGCCAGGGCCTCCTCCACTCACAGCCCCAGACTCGCGGAGGGGCGCGCACCTTGGGCAAGCCCCGCCCCGTCGCAGGCGGTGCTGTGCCTCTCAACCCGGCCCAAGGCCAGCACGCATGCTCCGCACCGCCGGCCTGCGAGGTCGGGGGCGGGACCTTGAGGCGCCTGCGCAGTTGCTCGGCCCCGGCTTCCGGGCGGCGTCGGCGCGATGGAGCTGAGGGCCAGTGCCGCGGAGTAGCGGCGGCGTGAGGGCGTGCGGGCCGGACGGTGTGGCCCTAG
>NW_027529443.1:1126542-1144204 GCF_008692635.1 Crocuta crocuta | reverse complement strand
CGCCGCCACCCACCCCCCGGCATGTCGGCCGAGGCCTCGGGCCCGGAGGCGGCCGAGGCCCCGTCCCTGGAAGCGCCTAAGCCCTCGGGTCTCGAGCCTGGCTCCGCCGCCTACGGTCTGAAGCCGCTGACCCCGAACGGCAAGTATGTGAAGCTGAACGTGGGCGGCTCTCTGCACTACACCACGCTGCGCACCCTCACCGGACAGGACACCATGCTCAAGGCCATGTTCAGCGGCCGCGCAGAGGTGCTCACCGATGCGGGAGGTACGCCGCGCCGCCGTTGCCTGTGTGGTCCTCCATCCTCCAGATCCCGGTCCTGCCTTTCTTCGCCCGGCCTCTACCCCCTTTCTCGTCTCTGTCGTCGAGTCAACTCTTTTCACCTCTCTCCAGCCCCACATCCCGTCTTCTCTCCCCTTTCTCATTCATAATACCCCTCCTCCCTCGGTCCTTCACCCACAGCAGTAACCAACATTTCTGGAACATCACCGCCCCCCGCAACAGGTGCTTTGGTTAAGTGATTCAACGTGTCGCTTCAGAATTTTTATTCTCCCTCCCCTCCAGTTCTCCCACCCTTTACTCCTCAGCTCAGACGACTTGGGAACCAGCCCTGCTGCCAGCAGCGCCCTTCCAGGCAGCTTCCTGTTCCTCCCAACTGCCCAGCCTTACGTTTGCCTCTCTACCTCAGCACTGCTAACAACCCGCCGGGAGGAGGTGTCTCTTTGTGTGTTCCCCTAACACAGGTCCCTGTACACTCTGGGGATTCATCTGTAAATGCAGATTGTAGAAAAAGGCCGCTTTGGGTTTGCCAGGGACACCAGAATGGAGGGTGGACAGTTCTGTTTGGCAGGTGAACCTTACCTTCTTACCTTGACTTCAGGGTTGGATGGCACATGCCCAGGTGGAACCTTAAAATTTTGGGGGGGGAGGGGTGTGGTTTAGAGGGATATAACAAGGATTGTAAGAGCAGGGAAATTAAAATTTGAGAGGTGTAGTTCAGTCTTCAAATATCTGAAGTTGAAGAATGTATTTATTCAGCAAGTATCTGTAAAGTGCCCGAGATACTTTGGTAAATGAATCAAACAAGATTAGTCTTGGGGACTTTACTTTCTTGTGGGGGCAGGAGGAAAAATAATAAGCAAGTACGCATGCGAAAAAATACATGTACTTGTAGATAGTAATATGTTCAATGAATAATATAAAGTTTAAAATGGTAGTGAACTAGAGGATGGGTTAGACATTTTAATTCAATAAGGTGGTCAGAATTAACACCACAGGTTAGAGTTTGTGGATATGGTAATCTGTAATAACTTCCTCATGGTGAGAACTTTTTCAACGGGGGACAGACTTGGAAGGCAGTTAATTCTCTGTGTCTACATATGTTAAAAAGGGACCTATGGGAGAACTCACTGGAGATTTTTTTTAAAGGGATTTTTTTGGGGGATGGCAGAGGTTGAAGACAGATCAGTATTCAGACTTGAAGTGGAAAAATCTGTTTTTCATAGAATTTTAGTAGCTCCGGAGTCACCTGCAAAGCCAGCCTTCCTCCTGCCTCTCTCCACCCCACCAGGTTGGGTGCTCATTGACCGGAGCGGCCGCCACTTTGGTACAATCCTCAACTACCTGCGGGATGGGTCCGTGCCACTGCCCGAGAGTACCAGAGAGCTGGGGGAGCTGCTAGGAGAAGCGCGCTACTACCTGGTACAGGGCCTGATTGAGGACTGCCAGCTAGCACTGCAGGTGAGGGTCCCTGGGTCCCACCCTATGCCCATGTCCCCAGGAGAGCTGTCCAAGCAGTTAGATACTAGGACATTAAAAAAGAGAGAGGGAAGAGGCATATGGGGTACCGTCCAGAGACGCTGCCTGTGGCCTGGCTGTAACTAGCCATGACTGCAGAAAATTTGGGGGTGCTTTCCACTATATCCCTGCTGCCTCAAGAAGGACCTCCTTCGCCACCTTGTGCCAGGACTACTGCAGTTGTTAAATGACTGCTGTCTCCTTGCTGTTCCCACCTGGCTAATTGAACTCTCACGCTACCACCTGAGTGATGATCCTTAAACACAATCCCAGTCTATTCTCCTCCTTGCTCAGAAATCTTAAGTAACTCCATGGGCCACTAGGAAAAAGAAAATTCTAAATTTAAACTAGAATGTAATGACCTGTGTGATTTGGTTCTGTCTTGGGAGACAGCATTCCACCTCCAGCCAGGTTTGGGTTTTTTTTTTTCTTTTCTTTTTTTAATGAAATCCTAGAAGCAGAACTGCTTCCAACACAACAGGTTGGGGGTTCCAGAGCCCCCAGCTGCTGGGCTTCTCTTCTCTGGATCTCTTAGGATTCTGAGGAGAAGAGCTTAGAAAGCATAGCCAGGACCTGTGGGTTAAGTGTCACCTCTTCTACCGCTCACCGAGTGACCTTGATTGAGTCAGTTTCTACCTCTGGCATTCTGTCCTCATGTTCCAAAAGATAGGGAAACAAGAAAAATATGTACAGTGTAGTAAGTTTTACATAAGCCTTTTTTTCTGTTTTACTTTTACAATGTTAAAAATGTCCTTTCTTTTATGATACAATATTAATAGGAGATTATGAGGCTTTTTTTTTTTTGAGGCTTTTTTTATGCCCTGTATGTATTAAAAAGTGGCATCTATGAACAACTTTCTGTTGTCTTGGTGAATACTTCTCGAAATCCAAAAATAATAGAGTTCCTTTGGGCAATATCCATGTTTTTCAAACTGCATCCCATAGAAGAAAAATGCATTTTATACTCACATATATATATATATAACTTAAATAAGAGTTTTATAAAATGATATTTAGTGAAATACACACTGATATATTCTGTTCTCTTTTTAATGCTCTTTGGGACCCATTAAACTTAGTTCATGACCTATTAATGAGTAACCACTGGCAGTTTGAAAAACATTACATTAGATGATCTTGAAAGTGGGTCCCTGCTCTGTAGTTCTACATTTCTCCAGTGTCACCTCACACCCACTGTGTGTCAGGAGCAATTCTGCTCTCTATTTGTGCGTACATCTTGTACCCCTGTTCGACATAAAGGAGAGAAGTGGGGGATGCATCTGAGGTGAAAGAGCCAGTAAGCTGCAGAGTTCCGATTCCCAGGTGCAGTGCTTTTCCCTCTGTGCTCCAGCTGCCTCCTTTCCAGATTTCCTTGACACCATTCCCATCCTCACCCCACTCAGAGTTTTCTTGTTTGGATTTGTTTTTGTTGTTAAGATTTGAGGATAGAGGATTGAGGTCATCATACTCCTCAGTGTGTGGTACTTAATCATTGGTGTATACAAATCTTTTCCCTTTTTATTTTTTCCCCCATCATTCCCAGTCCCTTGCCCATTTCCCTGTGACCCATAGATACCCCTCCAATTCCAATGTTTTGATACATATACTTGGATTATGCTTGTACCCCTGAAAAGCTAAAAGCATTGTTTTATGTATGTACGCGTTTTAAATTCCATAAATGGCATTGAGCTATGGATTGTGTTTTCTGTTTCTTAATTCAACACTTTTTTCAAGATCTATTCATGTTGCTATATGTACATTTAGTTCTTTACTTCTGACTGCTGCACAAGAATCTATGGTGTGTATTCACCATATTTTATTTATACATTCCCCTGAGGTTGGAGACCTAGATTGCCTCCTACTTCCTTCCCCTACAAATAGTGCCACCTGCCACTGTGAGCATCCTTATACATGTGCCCTTGTGGGTCCCGGGCCAGGGTTTCTTGTTTTTGGGAGTCACAGAACACATACAAATGAATTTCAGCAAGTATCATCAGATTAATCTCTCCCACTTTATACTTTTGGTCAGCAGGGCATAAGGGATCTCGTTTCTGCATATTTTCAACAACACGTGGCATCATCTAGTGTTCTAATTTTGTAAATCTGATTGGTATGGAGTGATCTCATTTTAATTTGCATGCCTCTGATTACTAATGAGATTGAACATCTTTTCATATGCTTACTCACTTTTTTGGTTTCCCCTTCTGTGAATTGCCTATTCATATTCTTTACCAAATTTTCTACTGAGTTTCCTATCTTTTTTCTTGTTGCTTTGCAGAAGATCCTTGCATATTTTAGTTTAGTTCCTAGTGAAAATTAAGCCCTAAGGCATGTATTGTACGTAATAAATTTATTCTCCTTCTGTGCATCTAGAATGGTACTGTTTGCCTATCATCCTTGGAAGAATTGAGAAAATAGTTACTCAAATTATTTATTTGCTGGGTTTTGTGATTTGGGTGAGGAGTCCTAGTTGTCTTTCAGATAATTTCTAGTCAGTTTTAATTGTGGCCAATGTTTTCTCTTGAAATGTCATCTGTCTGTGGCATCTGTTGTTGAACAGAAATCCTTGGTTTTTTTTTATTATAAGTAACCATTTGTTATTTTTAAAGCAATATATATATGTATTGTAGAAATTTAGAGAACACAGATAATCAAAAAAATAAAAGCACCAAATATCCTTCCAGGTCTATTCGTGTGTGTGTGTGTGTGTGCATGTGCGCGCACCAAAATACAGTCATGCTGTATGTGNCGTGTGTGTGTGTGTGTGTGTGTGCGCGCGCGCGCGTGTGTGTGCATGTGCGCGCACCAAAATACAGTCATGCTGTATGTACTGTTTTGTAATCTGTTTTTTTTTGTTTGTTTGTAATATTTGCCATCTTTCCATGTCAATAAAATTTTTTCTTAGCTAACATCCAGGGAATATACAAATTTCTCATTTGTTCCAGAAACATCTTTTACAGCTGATTCATCTAAACCAGGACCCAGCCTAGATCCTTGCATTACATCTGATTATTATGTTCTTTAAGTGTTCTTCCAACTGAAAACCATCCCAGTTTGTTCATGCTGACTTGTTAAAGAGACCACCAGCTGTCCTGCACAATGACCCACTTTCTACATTTGTGTGGTTGTTCAGCTGTGGTGTCATTTGGTTTGTTACTCTACCCTATTCTGAGTTTTCTGTAAACTAGACAGTAGATTTAAAGGCTTGATACTAAACATTTTGGTTAGAATACCTTTTAGGTAGTTTTATATATTTCATACTGTGTTATATGGAGTGATCCATAATATTGTAACTATGACCCATTATTGGTAATGCCTAGAATTGGCCCCTAGATTCAGGTGATAATGGTTTGATCCCTCCATTATAGTTACAATTCCTTGATGCCACTATAAACCAATCTGTGTAATGTTTATGCGCTTTGTGAATGGCTGTTCTCTTATCAGCCACACACCAGTTGAGAATCCTTATCTGAATCAATAATTTCATTAGGGTTGTAGAATAATTCTAATTCTAATTATTCCTTCAACATTATTACTTGGGATTATTCATAAAGTCATGGTTTCCATTGTTAGCTGGAGAAATTCCCGATTTTTTTTTAACGTGTTTTGTTTTTTTTTTAGAGAGAGAGAGAAACAGTGTGACTGGGGGAGGGACAGAGAGAGAGGGAGAAACAGAATCCGAAGCTGGCTGCAGCCTCTGAGCTGTCAGCACAGAGCCTGATGTGGGGCTCGAACTCACAAACCATGAGATCATGACCTGAACCAAAGTCGGCTGCTTAACCGACTGAGCTACCCAGGTGCCCCAAGAAATCTTGTTTTTAAAGTCAAATTCCTCCCCCCCCTTAATTTCCCCCCTTAATGGTATATCCTTTTAGGGTCTTGCTTAAAAATGTTTGTTGTTTTTTTTTCCATTCTACATCTTTTATTAGCTTTATAGTTTTATCTTTCATATATGGGTCTAAATGGAATTCCCTATTATAAATATAAATTATGAAGGGATTTAACTATTTTTTGTCCTCCATAGAGTGAGCTAGTTTTCCCAATGCCACCTACTAAATATTCTGTGGTAGCCAGTGTCTAAGATACCCACCAGCAATTCTTCCTCCTTATGTAGGCTCTTGTTTAGTCCCCTCGCACTCTGAATAGGGCTGACCTATGTAACCAGTAGGATATTGCAGAAGTGATAGTGTGTGACTTCTAAAGCTAAGTCATAAAAGACATTGCAATTTCCGCCTGTATCGAATCACTCAGTCTGGGGGAAGCCAGCTGCCACATGAGCACAAGGGAGAGTTTACCCAGTAAGGAACTAAAGCTCCCTGCCAAACAATAGCCAGCACAAACTCTCAACCATATGGGTGAACTATCTCAAGCAGATTCTCTAGGCCCAGTCAAGTCTTCAGTCCTGGCCAACGTCTGGACTCCAACTTCATGAGGTGGTTCCTGGGCCAGGACCACCCAGCTAAGGTGATCTCAAGTTCCCAGTCCACAGAAACTGTATGCGATAATAAATGTTTATTGTTTTAAGTTGCTAAATTTATAGTAATTTGTTACCCAGCAGTAGAGACAGATTGGGTATCTGGAGTGGGGTTCTGTGGTAACAAAACTCTAAAATGTAGGAGTGGCTTTAGAACTGGGAAGTGGGTACAAGTTGGCATGACTTTGAGAAGAATATTAATAAAAGCCCAAAGAGCTTTAAAGGGTCTGTTCACAGAAATCTGATGACCTTGGAGTAGGCTGGTGGGGTGAAAATGGTACTAGAAACTGGTGTAAAGGGAATCCTTGTTATGAAGTGGCAGAAGCTTAACGATACTGTCTCCTATACAGTAATGTAGAAAGTGGAAAATGTACCTAATGATCTGGATGATGTAGCTAAAGAGGTTTCCAGAAAGAATGTTGAAGGTGCCACCGGGTTTATTGTTGCTGGTAGTAAAATAGAAGAGGAGAGAGTGAGCAAGAGGAAAAACAATTGAAGACAAAGGAGCCAAGTATTACAGGGTTTGAAAATCCCCAGCCTTTCCAGGTAATGCATGATGTTAAAATTAACAAATGGCTTCCAGGCAAAGATCAAATATAGGGCATTCTCAGTAAAACATGATCTAAAGATGAAACTGAGGATATGATTGTAAATCCTTTGTTGAGACTTCAGAAATATCCAAGAAGATGCCTCAGAGAACCTTTTAATCAAATAATAGTGCTTCTAAGAAGCTTAAGGGTGTTGCCCCTCTGCAGTCTCAGCACAAGCCCAGAGTACAGAAGAGCTTATCTCACAAAGATTTGTGAATGTGGCATTTGTCTAATGAACTGAACCCCAAGACTCACTAGACACCCATTAAGTTTTTAAGAGAATTATACTAGCAGAAACACTGCCAGCTTGGACCAAAAGTGACAGACCGTGCAAGATCTTTAGACCCCCAGAATTCTACCAGCAGGAAACCATGGAGCTGCAACCATGGATTATCTTTCATGGAAGAGGAAGGATGACTCAGGGCAGAGCCAAGAGCCATAGAGAATCATTTCTGGACAAGAGTAGGCGTCAGAGAGCTCCCAACATTCACCCAACTGCATTACAGAATTGGTATGAAACAGTGACTTCTGTGGGCCACCTCCCTCCTCCCCAACGTTTTGAACAAGAGTGCCCTGGTGATTGTGCTGATGCCGGTCCGCTGCGTAGTAGGTGTATGGGAGAGACCAGTGGTCTCTTTAGTTTCTAGGTCTTTAGATCGAGTGGAAATGCACTTACGGAACATAGTTAAGGCACTACACCTAAGGAGCCTCATCCCAGCCTACACTGACTTAGATAACAAAATTCTGTACTTCAAGTGATGCTGTAATGGGGTAAGACGTGGGGGGGATCTTGGAAGGGAAGGAGTGTGTTTTTCAATGGGAAGGATTTGAATCAAAGGAGCCAGAAGGTGGCCTGTAGAGTTAGCCCCCAAGTCAGTCCCCAGTGATTCTTCTTCCCTAGTATTCATTCTTTTATGTAGTTTCCTTCCACGCTGAACAGAGCTGACAAAACTCGGTCATGAAAGACATTGAGCCTGTCACCTTTGTCTCTCGGATCATCTGCTCTGGAGAAGCCAGCTGCCATGTTGCAAGGACATGCAAGCAACCCTATGGAGAGGTCCAGATGACAGGGATGAGATGTTTCCTGCCAACAGCCAGCGTGAACTGGCCAGTCCTGTGAATAAGTTTTCTCAGACACAAATCCTCCAAATCAGGCATGCCTTCAGATTCCTGCCTCATTGGGTGACTTGACTACAACCTCAAGAGAAACCCCTATGCCAAAATGACCCAGCTAAGCCACCCCTGAATCCCTGACCCACAAACACTAAGATAATAAATATTTATTGTTGATTTAAGCTCCTAAGTTTGGGGATAGTTCGTTACACAGCAATAACCAATACATACTTCATGCTTGCCCCCACTGATATGTGGTGTCTTCTTTATAAATATGTTTTCATATATATACCAGCCTGTTTCCAAACTCTCTGTTGTGTTCCATTGGTTTCTTGTTTGTTCCCCCAAACCAAAACCATAACCATGTTTTTTTCTTCAGTATGGCTTTGTAGGATAATATGTGATAGTGTCAGTTTTTCCTCTTGGTTCTTTTTAGAAATTGACCTAAGTATAGGCTTTTATTTTTCCATAATAATTTTAGAAAAAGTTGTATCAGTTTTTTGTTTTTTTTTTTAATGTTTGTTTGTTTTGAGAGAGAGAGCACAAGCCAGGGAGGGGCAGAGAGGGAGGGGAGAGAGATTTCAAGCAGGCCCAATGCAAAGATCAAACCTGCGAACTGGGCAAGACAATGACCTGAGTTGAAACCAAGAGTCAGACGTTTCACTGACTGAGCCACGCAGGTGCCCCATTTTAAAAAAATCTTCTGGAGTTTCTGGTTAAGAAAGAGATCTTCTGGTTGAGAGAGGTGAAAGGGGTTTTGGCATAAGAATTCTTAGAAAAGAGGAAAGAAGCCCATGTATCTGGTTTTGCCTCAGACCTCATCCTACCCAACCAGGTTCATTTAGTTAGCAGACACTGAGCATCCACTGTGTACTAGGACTCCCTAGGTGAGAAGAGACCAGATCATAAGCAAACATACCCAAAAATGAAAAAATGTAAAGAACTAAGAGCCACGAGGAATGAGCTGCTAATGTGAAAAGGAGGTAGAGGAGGCTGCTTTAGTCAGGGTGCTTCAGGAGATAGACCAGCACCCTCTGAGGGGTACTGTTTGAGTTATCTGAATGGTACGCAGGGGCCAGCCCTGCACACAACAGTGTAGACCATTCCAGGCAGTGGGAACAGCAAAGGGCTGGGTAGGCACAAGGAACAGGCCATGGGTGAGGCTGAAGCCCAGCAAGCAGGGAAGAGTAGTAGAGAGGAGATCAGAGAGGTTGGATCCTGCAGAGCTTTGTGAACCACTAAGGAGTCTGAATATTTTTTCCCAATGGCAGCAAGCAGCTTTTGAGCTTTTAAGTGGGGAAGTGAGTGACCTTGGTTGTGCTGTTAATCACCTTCCGCTTCTTCTCCAGCAAAAAAGGGAGAACCTGTCCCCGCTGTGCCTCATCCCCACGGTGACATCTCCCCGGGAGGAGCAGCAGCTCCTGGCCAGCACCTCCAAGGTGAGGCCCCTGAGCCCTGTAGGGTGGAGGCTGGGGGCCTCTCCCTGCAGCCTGACCCCCACCCTTCTCCATGCTCTCTCCACCAACAGCCCGTGGTGAAGCTCCTGCACAACCGCAGTAACAACAAGTACTCCTACACCAGGTGATCACCACCACGGGGCGGGACGTGCACTGGGTGGAGTCCTGGACTCAAGTCCAGCCCTGGTCTGGGCCCGGGGGAGGGGCAGAGGGACAAAGAGAATGCCTGCCTGGAACCCTGGAAGAGGGTTCCAGCTCTGCCCACTGGGGACTTTGGGCAGGTCATTTTCACTCCTGAGCTTCAGTGTGATCACTGGTAAAAAGGCGAGGATTAGATGATAACGGCTTGCGTTTACTAAGTGTTTTTTCATAGCAGGCATTGCTGTCAGTGCTTCACAGATGTTAACTCCCATCCTCACAGTTGTTTGAAGTCGGTACTGTGGTACTGTTGCGATCTCCATTTTACAGATGAGGGAACTGAGGCACCAAGAAGTGAAGTAACTTTCCTGGTGTCACTCAGTTAAAAAGTGGCTGGTCTAAGACATGAGGTGAAGCAGCCCAGCCCCAGGGCATGCACCGGTAGCCACTCTGCTGTGCTGGGATTTGCTCTGCAGATGCTGGTCCTCTCTGAGGCACACTTAGCCTGGCCCCAGGGGTGGAGGAAGCTCCCAGGTGGGCACCAAACCCCTGGGCATGACCAGAGTGCTGGGTAGGGGGGTCCGTAAGTTGGGGAAACAGTGGGCAGGAAGCCAGTGTACTGAGGCCTCCTGACCCCTGGTCCTCAGCACTTCAGATGACAACCTGCTTAAGAACATCGAGCTATTTGACAAACTGGCCCTACGCTTCCACGGGCGGCTGCTTTTCCTCAAGGATGTACTGGGGGACGAGATCTGCTGCTGGTCCTTCTACGGCCAGGGCCGCAAAATCGCCGAGGTGTGCTGCACCTCCATTGTCTATGCCACGGAAAAGAAGCAGACCAAGGTCAGAAGGGGTTCAGAGCCTGATCAGGGAGGGCTGTGGTGGTGGGCAGCACCAGGACCCTGGATTGGACAAAGGCAGCTCAGCAGACCAGGCAGCGGAAAGTCCATTACTGGGAGCCAGGAGCCGTAGTTCCAAGCTCCGGAGTCTTTTGTAACCTTGGGCAAGTCACCTGACTTCTGTGGGCCTCTCTTTCTCTGCCATAAAATGAGGGCGTTGCATTGCAGTGGGATTCTTTACCTAGGCCATTTGTGTTTCCAGGCCATCTGGAAGTGGTTTGCAAGTTTGGGAGTGTGTATGCGTCTTTCCATGTAGAAGGACCATAGTTGTTAAGAATCTCAGAAGGGTCCATGACCCAAATAGTTTCTTAAAACCTCAGGACCTTAGAACACACAAGTTTCTTAGAACAAGTGCATTTATAATTCCTTAGTCATTAACATGGCAGTCATCAGCAGATAACTTCCTGAGCACCTACTCTGCACTAAGCATTGCACCAGACGTGAAATCTAGGTGAGCGAAATGCCTGGTAATGTACCAGCCCTTATGTCATCCACTTCCTTCTGGCCTTGATATGAGGGAAGTGCCTCAGATACACAAGTCTCTGAGCCCCCAGTGCTATCTCATACCTCCCCACCTTTGCACACACTATTCCTCTTCTTGAACTATTTCCTCATCCCCATCTGCCTAATGAACTTGTGCTTAATCTTTAAGACACAGCCAAGCACAGCTTTCTTTGGGACAGACACCTTCGCTCATGAACTTTCAACCCCTCAAACCCAAAGTTGATCATAATTCCTTCTTAGTCAGCATCAGGCAGAGGCAGGGTAGGGGGTTGTTACATCAGCAGCAACGGGTTAGCTTCTTGAGAGTAGGGGTCTATCTCTTCTTCCTATCTCTCTAGTACTAGACAGGCACTTACCACACAGTGAAAGCTAGGAAACACTTACTGATTGCATGGATGGATGGATGGATGGATGGATGGATGGATGGATGGATGGATGAAAGACCAACCCAACTTCCAAGAAGTTTCCACTGTAATAGGAGAGACAAGAAGATAAACCAGTAATGAGAATGTAGGTTGTTAAGAGTTAGTTATATCCTCCAGGCCACACAGAGACCCTCTGTCACCTCCTCACTTGACTCCTTTCTACTCTTCTCTGCTGCCTCTTTCCTGCCGATAGTCAAATACACACTCTACTAAGTGCACTCGTGCCCCAGAGCTCTTGCTGTTGCCTGTTCCCGACTGCTCTTTCTCGGCTTGTCCCACCTGGCTTGTTCCCTCCCCTTTGACTCTTGGTTGAATGTCACTTTTTCAACAAGACCTTCTCTGAACTCCCTTTCTAAAATTGTAACATTCCTGGCCGTAACCATGCCCACCCCTTTTTATTACATGTATGTTTGGGTCCTCCCCCTAGAATGTAAACTCCCTGCAGTCAGGAACTTTATTTAGTTCACTGCTATCTTCTCAGTGCCTAGAACAACCTCATACAGTGCAATCACTCAGTAAAAACTTGTCAAGTGAAAGAACATACCAAGAGACTTGGCAGCAAATAGAGAAAACAAATAACTCTGCCTGACTTCAGAGCTGGACCTTGAAGGATAAGTATGACTTTAATGAGTAAAGAATTTGCAGAGAAAGTAGTCCAGGCCAAAGAACCTGAGATTGCAAAGGCTCAGGGGGGTGTAAGTGCAGTACTAGCTGGGGGAGGGGCACGTCTGTGTAACTGGATCAGAGGGTAGGAGCTGGGGGCTGCTGGCCTTTTGCAGGTGGAATTCCCAGAGGCCCGGATCTTTGAGGAGACCTTGAACATCCTGATCTACGAGACTCCCCGGGGCCCAGACCCAGCCCTCCTGGAGGCCACAGGGGGTGCAGCTGGAGGTGGTGGGGCAGGCCGAGGGGAGGATGAGGAGAACCGAGAGCACCGTGTCCGCAGGATCCATGTCCGGCGCCACATCACCCACGACGAGCGTCCTCATGGCCAACAGATTGTCTTCAAGGACTGACCTTTGACCTTTCTCCCTGTTTTCCTCTTGCCACTGGAACCCAGTTCCTCTCTCTTTCCCTCCCTTTCCCATACCTTTGCCCCGGCTTTGCTGGCCAAGTCGTGGGCCCTCCTGTCCCTTCATTGCATGGTACAGTTCACTGTGGCCCTTTTCCATTCCCACCTCACTGCTAACAGCCGGTACATTCCAGCCCCCTCCCTAGGTCAGAGCCCTTCAGAAGGCCTGCATTTGTTCCCTTATCCCATTCTTGTCCCGCTCTTCCCTCACCAGCTGGTTTAGAGTGATTTAGAACTCCCTCTCTCCCTCTCTCTCTCCGTTTCTCTCTCTCTCTCAGCACATTGTATATGCCAAAGTGTCAAGCCAGCCCTTACTGACATCCACCGTGTTCTGAGCCACCTCCCCACCGCTGTGCAGGGTAGTTTCCCTCCCTCCTCCTTAACTTTGTACTAGGCTGGCCTGGGCTTGCACCAGCTCAGCCATCTTCTCAATCTATTTCATATTATTTATTTTAATTTTCTATTAAATTATTGGAATAAAGTTGAGTTGAGGGTCTGGTGCTGGCTCCAGGGGAGAGGACTGGGGAGATGGCTTGTGTTAAGGAGGTACTTGGCTAGTTGGATGGGAGAGGACAGGAACTCCTGCCCAAAGCCTTGAGCTGTGCTGGTAGCTAGGAAAAGGTAGTCAGGAGTTAGGAGAGGATTTAAAATCTGTATTTCAGTGTTGGCTGCTCCGTTCCCAACCTCACCCCCCACCCCCCTCCCCGCAGTGGAGAGGAGGTCCTGGCTACCACTCAAGCCATCCCTGAGTGTAGCATCTCTCCAGCCCAGATGTCTGAAGGGAGCCCGTTCCTTCAAGGGTCTGGTGTGAAGACAAAGTCAAGGGCCTGGCGCTCAGCCCCAGCCACGTTGGGGTGCCAAAGGTCCACGATGAAGACCACTCGAGGCCCATCTTCCGGGGAACCTAGGGCACATGGGGATGGAGACAAGAGAGCGGCTGACATTAATTACTCATATGCCAGAGCACTTGCCACATAACTCGTAACAGCAAACACTTCATAAACAAGGCCAGGTACTGTTCTAACCCCTTATATGTGTTAACTCTTAATCATCAAAGCAAACTGAGAGTACCATGATTATTCCCATTTTATACAAAGTAACTGAAGCACAAAGAGATTAAACAACTTGCCCAAGGTCACACAGCTAGTCAGTGCCAGGAGTAGGATAGGAACCCAGGTGGTCCAGGCCCAGGGTCTTGTGCTCTTAACCACTTTGCTATGCACCTACATTAACTTACTTAGTCCTTGCAGTCACCCGATAAAGAAGGTGATTGCCTCATTTCACAGGTGTTTGGGGTTGTTATATGACTCGTTCAAGGGCATGCAGCTGGAAAATGATGGTGCTAGGACAGGAAGCCCGTTGGGCTTGATTCCGCAGTCTTATTCCTTTCACTCAGTCTCTCATCCCTCCTAGCAGAGCGGGAGCCCATTACCATTATGAGCCACTGTGTGCAGGAACGAGTCGTCCACCAATAGACAGTGTCCCTCAGCCCAGCACTGGGGCTCGCCCCCAACCACCAGCTCACAGCCAGGAGGAATCTTCAGGCCTGTGGAAAGAGACCCGGGCATCCAACACCACTGCTTCCATCAAATGGGCCCACCCCATTCAGTCAAAATGCAGATTTGCAGGTCTTAAACACCCCATGTAGTGTCCCTCCTTGCTCTCTGGAAGGTGACCCAAATGTAAATACGATATAGTATAAACTGAAGTGCTGGGAGATACAGGAAAGGCAGTGCAAAGCACAATCTATTTGTTTCAGAGAAAAGGGAAGGCTCCCTGGAGGAAGTGACATCTTTTCTTGGGCTTCTGCCGGTTTAACTCAAGAACCTACTTAATGTGTGCAAGGTCCTCATTCGTATAATACTGATGGATCCACTTTGGCCCCAGGACCACAACACAGTAGAGTGCTGTGAGAAAAGTGAGCAGCGACTCAAATGATGGGGAATAGTTAGACCTCCCATAGGCGGTGCGGCACTTGAAAGTGGAGTCCTGAAGGCTGAGTAGGATTTTTTCCAGGAGGTGATAAAGGAGAAAGACATTCTAGGCTGAGGATAGCATGAACGTGGCATCTGTCAGGATCAGCCAGAAGGCTCCCATGATTTAACACATGGTGGGAGGGAAGGGAAAGAAGGAAACAGGTGGGAGATGAGGAGAGAAGGAATCTGGACTTGATCCTTGTGCTTTGAAGAGAAGGGCACATCAAACTGGTAGCACACAAAATGCTCTTAGGCAAAACAAGGTTTTAAGTAACACTACATTAAATAACAAAAATGTTTCCTTTTCCGTTTTCCTTCAGCCTTTAAAACATGAAGAAGAGAATCTCAGTTTTGTGCTACCATAACTTTAACACCCCACTAACACTGCCCCCTTCTAAAGGAAGAGAGTGGAGGCATCAGTCTCAGAGAGACTATTTAGCTAGAATTTTTAAAGGTTGCTTCTCTTTTTAAGTTAAAATTTGTTTTTATGAGTCCTTTCTATTTAGAGCAAGCAATACTGATTATCATTGTTCTATAGAGATTCCTTTTAAATAAGTAAGTGAGGCAAAATGTAGGGAGAATCAGTATCGAGAAAAACAGTACAGGTGGAAAATGACCATGGCAAAGCTTACGAAGATGGGTTGCAGGTAACTGAAACTCAGGAAATGCTGTGGGCAACAGGGAGTCAAAGAAGACTTCTGAGAAGAGAGGTATGATCAGAACCATAATGTAGAAAGCTCTAGTGGCAGAGAAGAGTCTGGAGGAAGAACTGTGGAGGCAAAGAGGTTGTCTATAGGCAGCATCTACTTACCCAGATGGCATCTGACCCGGGCATTGGTGGGCCCACAGCGACCCTCAAGCCGGGCCCCAGGCAGGAGGACAGAAAAGCCAGCATTGCCGAAGGTGTTGGCACTCATAAAACTCCGCAGCCCCCTCAGTGCCCGATAGGCCCCCGGGCACCGGCGGCAGTTGCTGGGTTGGCACCGGCCTGCTTGGTACAGCAGGAGCTGGTAGCACCCAGGGGCCAGGGGTGGGGACCAGCCCCGAGGCAGAGGAGTTGTCCCTGAGAAGTCCCAGCTCACAGCCCCAAAGTCCCGCAAAATGGCAGGGAAGCTGCTCTCCAGGAGCTCCACATCATGCCGCTGGGCATCCCGTGGCACGAAGGGGACTGAAGGCAGATCTGGCAGGAAAAGCAGGCCTGGGCGCTGAATGCCCAGGACCCCTGGCCCTCCCCCAGGGCCTGGGCCACCTTGAGCTGCCCTCCTCACCCTACCCATGCCCGCCCAGGAGTAGCGCCTGGCATAGGCCCGCAGGCGACGGCTCACTAGGCCTTCTGTCCTGGGTCCTTCCCCAGGCTCCCCAGAGCTCCCTGGGCTTGGCCTGCCAGTTACAGAGCATCCCCTAGGCCCTCCGCTGACACCCCCAGGCCGACTCCCAGCCCCCAGGGCCTGCATGTCTTGGGAGCCCAGACGGTAACAGTACCAGAGGAAAAGGGAAGTGAGGGCTCCAAGGAGCAGGGTTAGGGCTGAGGAGGCCAGGGGCGACGGCCATGCAGGCATGATGGGCAGGGAGGCCCTGGCCAGGAGGCCTGGGGCATCTTCTAGACCCCAGTTCCCCTGTCCCCCCAGTTCTCCACCGGTTCCCTCTGTGGCTGCGCCAGGGTTACCCCCTGGGCTGTTTCCCCTCCACATTTCCCACTCTTGGTTCTGTCTCCTTCTGAGGTCTTCTCTTCGCCTTCTAGCTCCCTCTTTCTCGCCTCCTTCAAATACCTCCAACCCTCCTTTCTCTTTCTTCCCTTCTGTCTCTTCTACCTCTTTTTTCTCCTTCAACTCTGTCCTCTTCTCCCCCCCACCTTTCTCCTTCCGGCAGTTTCCTCTCTCCTTCAGCCTCTCCTTTCCCCACTCTCTCTGTCTCCCCCTCTCCTTTCTCCTGTCTTCCCTCTCCTCCCCCCGCGCCTCTTGTAGCTCTCCCTCCCTTCTAGCTTCCCCAGACAGCAGTTCCTACCCCACCTGGACCCGCAGCCCCGGGAACCCGCAACCAGTCGTCCTCCGCAGCGGCTTCTCTGTCTCCTTCCTCCCCCTTCTCCCCTTCTGCCCTCGCTTCTCATTCGACCCGACCCGCGGGTCTTTCTCCCTCTCTCCCTCTCTCCTTCTCCTTCTCCTTCTCCCTCTCCCTCTCTCCCCCCTCCCTTCCTCTCTCCTACTCGTTCCTTCCTTGGCTCCCTCTCTCCCTGACGTCACCCCTCCCCACAGTCCTCTCAGCTTAGCTACCCCCGCCCCNCCGGATTTGCCTCCCCGCCCCGACGGGGCGCCACGTGGGGCGCAGGGGGCACTGTGCCAACCTCCAGCCGCCCCGCAATGCGAAAAGAAGGGGCGGGGGCTGAGGGAGGGGCGTGGCAAGACAAGGGGCGGGGCGGGCGCGCGGACTGATGGACGTGGCCAGCGCTCGCGGACTGAGGACTGGGACGCTGCAGCCGGTCCACAGGTCTGCAGATTCCTTGACCAGTCGGCCTGTGACTCCCCTCCCCCTCCTCCTTCACTAGAGCCAGCCCCCAGCGGGAGCCTGATAGTGAGGGTGGCTTCAGCCAATCGCGGGCGGTGCGGGGGGCCGGGCCCGCTCGGGCTGGGCTGAGAAGAGCTGTCCGCAGGCTGGTGGTGCTGAAAAGGGCGCCCCAGAGGCGTTGTGAGAGAGACGAGGAGAAAAAAAAAATCAAAGTTGAAGCCGCCTGGGCCCTGGCCGGGGTCATGAATGTAAGGGAAGGGGTTTCCCCTCCCCAGATCCCGGCCTGTCGCCCCTTCGACTTCTCATAAACATGGGAACTTGCCATTCTCCTGGAGGAGGGGAGCCCATTTCACATGAGCTATAAAAGAGAAAAGGGAAATCCTGTGGGGGGTGGGGGTCCTGGATGTGGGTAGGGGGCATATTGGGGAGCTGAGCAAGCGTGAACCCAGCTGTGCCGCCTCTCGGCACCCTGGGAAGAGGAGATTCAGATTCCAGATGTGCTGGAAAGGCTGGGGGAAGAGGTTGTAATTACAGCTAGGACCAGAGTTTCCTTTGCCTCCCCTAGGGGCCGCGGGAGTGAGGATTACGGTCTGGCTCATGTGGTCCCTCCTTCCTCCATCTGCACTTCCTCCTTCTCCCTCACCCCCCCCCCAACGTCGCCCCCAAATAAATCCCGGCCCCTCCCTTCGCCCGTCCCCAGGATCTGACGTGGGTTCG
>NW_027529443.1:1112601-1126409 GCF_008692635.1 Crocuta crocuta | reverse complement strand
GGTTCCGCAACCCTGTCCCCTCCCCGCCAAGCCCCGCTAGAGCACAGTAGGGACCCTCCTGATCCTCGACCCCACCCCAGACCCCCTGAAGCTGTCTTGCCTCCCCCTACTCCTCCAATTTGGGATCCAGCCAGCTCGGGGCCCCAGGCGCCCGAGTGAGAGGGTAACCCAAGCGACCCGGCCCCTTCGGCCTTCTTGGTCCCACCCCCTGCAGCCGGAGCCGCGCCCCCTCTCCCACAGACCCGAGAGCAGAAGACAGAGGAGACTGGGCAAGGAGGAGTGGGATCCAGGCGACCTCCAGCCCAATTCTGCCCCTCCATCCCAGGGGGCAGAGAAATTGTCTTTCTTGCTAACTGCTAGCAGGAAAAAAAATTAAAGGGAAAGATAAAAGGAGACGGAGAAAAGGTGACAGCTAGATTATTCAGGAGAGGCGCAGAGGAGAGAAATCGGTGTGAGTCGCCATGGGGACTCCCAGGGTCCAGCACCCGCCGCCTCCCCAGCTGCTGTTCCTAATTCTGCTGAGCTGTCCCTGGATTCAGGGTAAGGACATGGGAGCGTGGGGGTAGGCCCTGGGAAGGTCCTCAGCTGGGTCGTCTACCATCCTTTCTCTGCACATCCTGGGCTTTCCGAGCTTCTGGGGGAGGGGAGGGGTACAGCTGATGGGGAAGGGGCAAGCCAGGGCTTTCTCGCTTGTGCCTGGAGCCCTAACCCCCCATACTGAGGAGGTGGGGAAATGAATGAGGGGAGCTTTTGCCAGAGTCTCGGGGGTTAAATCCAGGAAGAAGGGCTGGGGCAGTTGGGGGGATGTCTGCGGAGGCGGCAGAAGCATGCAGGGTACCTGGGTGGGAGACGGAGGTGCTGGGAGAAATGCCAGGCACCGCACACACAAACGTTCTTGGACGTATGGACAAAGACAGATGCACAGAGGCAGTGCTCAGAGACCAGATATTCAGTCCTCTAATCTGACCCCTCGCCAGACTCCCGGGAAGCTGGCAGAGACTGCAGAGAGAGAGAGAGAGAGAGCGAGAGAGAGAGAGAGAGAGAGAACACCACACTGCAGAGACAGAAGCCCAGAAAGAAAGCTGGGCACTGCGGAAGCAAGGGCTGGGAGGTGCTGCCAGACCCTCCGCAGAGCTCCAGGGTTGGGGGAAGAGCACCACTGAGGGGGAAAGGTAGGTAGCACTGTTGCACCTCTCCACACTGCTGGCGCTGTCCAGGGTTCACTGAAGGCCCACACAGCCTGGGAGGAAAAGAGAGAGGAAGGTGTAGGAGTGTGTGCGGGCAGCTGGGAGCCCCTCCTCCAATCTTGGCTCTCAGCCCAGTCTGGGACCCTCTGAGCTCCTGCAGACCCAGCTGACTGAGGAGAGAGGAAGAGCTCTGGAAAAGATCTTTCTGGAGAAGGAAGGAGTGTGGGGCAGTGGAAGGACTCACACAACTTCGTCTCCTAGGTCTGCCCCTGAAGGAAGAAGAGGTACTGCCAGAGCCTGGAAGTGAGGCCCCCACAGTAGCCTCTGAGGCTTTGGCCGAGCTGCTCCATGGGGCCCTGCTGAGGAGGGGTCCAGAGATGGGCTACCTGCCGGGTGAGGCCCCCAGAGTGGCAAGAGTGACATACAGAGAGGGAGGGAATTAACTCAGGGAAATGGGAACCCAAGCCGGTGACATTCAGACAGTGATGGTTAGAGAGTGTTGAAACTGGGCGTAGACAGAGAACCAGGGAAATTGAGACAGAATGAGCAAGAGACAGAGCCAGACAGAAAAACAGACCATCAGAGAGAAATACAGATGGAAACTCAGAGAACCAGACTCAGGAATAGGGGGGAGAGAAACACAGAGAGAGAAAGAGAGAAATGCAGAGGGTAGCAGATTTAGAGTCATAAAGTCGGAGAGCCAGGAGAATACTAAACAGAGAAGAGTTCCAGAGAGAGCAAGAGAAAGAGAGAGGAGAGAGAAAGGGGTATGCAGGAAGGGGAGTCGGATCTGAATGGGGAGGCATGGAGAGGCTCAAGGAGACTGTCAGAGTGGAAGGGCCTAGGCACAGAGGTAGGGAGGGATGTGGGGTCAGGCCGTGGAAGCCCTGGGAGGAGGCTCAGAGTTCGGGTGGGGAAGACAGAGGTGGGGGAACTGCACCTTGTGGGGGAGGTCTTTGGGGTTCAGTGGGGGCGACCCCCGTTTCCCTCAGCCCTGCTCCTTACCCGTGGCCCACCAATATGCTCCTTCCGTGCCCTGACTTCCCTTGCACTGTCCCAGGATCTGATCCAGACCCCACACTAGCCACCCCTCCAGCCGGCCAGACTCTTGCAGCGCCCTCCCTGCCACGGGCCACTGAGCCAGGGACAGGGCCTCTGACAACAGCCGTAACCCCTAAAGGGGGCAGGNTGCTGACCCCTCCCCCAGGAGCTGCGGCCCCGCCCCTTCCCGGCCCCGCCTCCCCAGGCCCACCCCTCGGGCCTGAGGGAGGAGAGGAGGAGACCACGACCACCATTATCACCACGACAACTGTTACCACCACTGTGACCAGTCCAGGTGAGGCGATTGAAAAGGGAGGGGGACAGTGTGAAGTAGAGTATGAATGTGGGAGAGGAGCGGATATGCAGGGGGAGAGGCTGCCGGGAACGTGTGGAAGAAGGGGTCTGGGCTTCTCCTCAATAATAATGAAGGCTGGCATTTATATACCCTTGCTATGCACCAACACCTTTCTATGTGTTTTATCTACATGATGGTTGGGGAGGGGAGTTGTGGGCACGGGAGGGGGGAGTGGTGGGAGAGGGAGCACTGGATAAAGGGGTTGGGGGTGCTAGGGACAAGACAGGTGAGGACCCCCAGAGTTGCTTGGCTGGGAGGGGGAGAACACAGGGATTCTCCCAACTCCAGCCACTTCTATCTCTTTAGTCCTGTGTAATAACAACATCTCTGAGGGCGAAGGGCATGTGGAGTCTCCAGACTTGGGGAGCGCTGCCAGCCGCACCTTGGGGCTCCTGGACTGCACATACAGCATCCATGTCTACCCTGGCTACGGCATTGAGATTCAGGTAACTGGACTTTGAAGCCCCCAAGCCCTTTCCTCTAGGCCCAGGGGTGTGCAAAGCTTTGGCCTGGGAACCAGAGAACCTGCTTTCTAACTCTAATGGGCCTGTTTTCTGAGGATCTCAACGACTCCTAGAGTTCTGTAATTTGACCAATGTCACGGTGATATTTGGCTGCTGCATACAGGGGAAAGAAAGGCAAAGGGTGGGGGACTTAGGGGTCACCTACCCGAGCTGACTTATCCTGGGGGGGGTGGGTCTGGGTCTGGCTTCTCTAGGTGCAGACGCTGAACCTGTCTCGGGAGGAAGAACTCCTGGTGCTGGCTGGTGGGGGGACCCCGGGCCTGGCCCCCCGACTCCTGGCCAACTCCTCCATGCTGGGAGAAGGACAGGTCCTTAGGAGTCCAACCAACCGGCTGCTCCTGCACTTCCAGAGTCCACGGGTCCCAAGGGGCGGTGGCTTCAGGATCCACTATCAGGGTGAGGAATCTGGGGTGCTGGTGGAAGGGCAGGGGCCATACTGGGCACAGGGGACATCACCAGGAGCCTTTTCTCCTGGCTAGGACCCTGCGGGCAGAGCCCAGAGAGGAGATCTATATACATTTATTTCACAGACTCACAGACCTGTGCCTGGGTATGCACACAGACCTCCATTCACTCAACAGATGTTTATCGAGCACCCATTTCATATGGGCCCTGTGTTATCCTTGGGGAGAGGAATGAACAAGCCAGATGTAAATCTTCAAGGAACTCAGAATCCTTGAGATGGGCAAGCAATCAGGATGATTATAATTCAGTGAGATTCGGACCTATATCCCTATGATGAGGGAAATACAGGCAGAGGGAACAAATTTCAAAGGGACCTAAATGTCTTCTAAGGAATACAGGGACACCTTCTTGGAGGTGGGACCTAAAGATGAGTTACTAGGGGGAGGTGGGAGGGGGAGAAAGAGGAAGGCAAGTGTCCAGATGGATGAAAAGCATGACCCCCCTTGAGGGGATGCAGTAATTCAGCACGGAAGATAGAATTGTCCTAGCTGTGTGACCTGGGGCGAGTTACTGGACCTTCCTGTACCTCACTTCTCATCTGAAAAATGGGGATCATTATACTCAGCTCATGGTCTTATTAGGAAGATCAAATTAACTAATACATGTCAGGTGCTGAAAATAGTGTGTAGTACACAGTGAGAGCTCAGAAATGTCGGTTGTTGGTACAGAAAAACCCAGAGAGTGGTGGGCGGGAAGCAGCCTATAAGAGACCAGACTGGGAGGTAGGTTGGATTCAGATCATGGAGGGCCTTATCAGCTTCAGTAAGGAGTACTGGTGACTTTATCCTGCAAGGGGTATGGAGACATTCTGAGATGTTTTAAGCAAGATAGTGACAGAGTCAGATTGGTGGCCTAGAAAGACCCTGCTGACTTTGGGGGGCATAAGAGGGAGTTGTATTCATGCACAACTGCATTCATGAGCAACCACTACAGACAGCCTGCAGACAGGTGGACATTGGCACTCGCCTGTGTGTATGGGAACCTTCCCACAGTGCAAGGGTATGTTCTAACACACATGTGTGCATGAGGCAACAGTCCCAGCCCACTGTCCCATTCCAGACGCTTCTCCCATCTCCAAAGTCCCTGTGCTCCCTGGGAAACAGAGAGGGAACTATGTTTGGGGCCAGTGTCCCCTTCATATCACCTCGTGGCCTTGCCTGCCCCTTGTGTGCTCTGCTGACCCCAGACCCCTTGGGGGCCTCGCCGAGCTCACACACAACCTGTACCCCTTCCTCACACCCTTTCTAATTTCTCCTGAGGCCTCTGCCCAGCCCCAGGGGCTCATGTGTGCAAGGTGGAGAGACCTATTTGTGGGGAGACCAGTGAGTTGGGGGCCATGCAATTGGTGGGCAGGTCAGCAGGAAACCAGGGCAGGCCTGAGGGCCCAGGACCCAGGGCCAGACTTCCGATTTTACGAAATGGCCCCTGGCTGGCTCTTTTAAGCAGCCACTTCCCTAGGGCACTGAAAATAGAACTCTTTAGACTAAGTAGAACATTTGGGGAAGCAGGGCTATTGCATAAATTGGCCTTCATTACCTGCCTCAGTCTTCCCTGCTTTGTAGCTTCTCCAGGCACCTTTGGGACTGAGGCCCTGTTTAAGCGCTCCCCAGTCTGCACTCGCTGGGGCCTCTGGTCCAGAGTGGCCTCATTAGCTCCTCTGAAAGGCCAAAGGCTCCATCACTGCTGGCACCAAGCCCAGAGAACGTTCTACAAAACCCCTGCACCAACCGTGGTTTCCTTTGCATCTCTCAGCACCCCCAAGGGTGACCCCCAGCTCTGAGAGAACGAAAGGTCAGATGGATGCTAAGCCATCTGCAAGTTCATTGCAGGGTCAGCAGTCAGTCCCCTGACTCCCAGGCATTCGTTAACTGAGATTGAGTGGCAAGTGATTAAGATTTTCTGAGTACTTTCTAGGTGTCAGGTGCTTTGCGTGTTTCTTTCCTTTAACCTGAAGGCCAGTTGTCAATGATAGTAATTATTACTGCCATTTACAGGTGACAGGCCCTAGAGGTGACATCACCTGCTCAGTGTCATGCAGCTAATAAGTCTTGGAGCTGGACCTGGAACTCAGGTCTGCCTGGCTCCAAATCCAGTGCTCTTGTGTACTGTTCCAAAAAACCTCTTTGCTGAATCAGTTGATCAGTTAGGCTAGGCTTTGGGGAGACAAAATAAATAAGGCCTGGTTCTGTCTTGGCATAGCAATAGACAGCAGTCAATGTGATGATAAAATTATGCATGCGCATGTGTAGAGGCAAGAAAGAAACTAACTCACTTGGAAAGGGGAGGGGTGAGGAAGGCTTCCTGGAAGAGGTGGTACTTATGTTACTCCTTGAGAGATGAAAAAGAGCAAGAAAAGGGCCTTGCAGGTGGGGGAAATGGTGTGAAAAGATATGGAAGTCACAAAACTACACTGTGTAGGATACACGGGTCATGGGTGCTAAGAACCGAAGCTTGGCTTGTTGCACTGAACACAGCTGTGGAAGGGGCTTGAATGTCCACCCAAAGCATTTGGACTTGTTTCCGCTAATCATGGAGAGCCATCAAAAGGCTAATATTTACTTAAATCACTATATTCTAGAAGGTTTTGTGTCTATCACCATGCACTATGGACTCCCAAAGGACAAGACCTGGGGGTCTTTTTCACCTCTCTGTGCCCAGCACCCAGCCAAGGAAATGCTTATTGAATTTTGAGACAGTGAGAGACCAGGTCTCTGACAGAATCACTTAGGGCTGGAGAGTCAGCAAAAGTAAAGGCCCAGGCAAACTGGTACCTTCCAAACACAGCTACCCAGCGCCTACCCCTCCTACAGAGACCCAGCTTTGGTGCGCCTCCGCCAGGAAGCCCTTCTTGATGAACTCTGTCTGGTCTGAAACAGACACAAAGAACTGTGTCAGGACCAAATTTAGAGTTGTTGTTTACTGCTAAGTCTCTTCCTTTCTTTTTTTTTTTGTTCCTCCCTCCCTCCCTCGCTCCCTCCCTTCCTTCCTTTTCTTCCTTCCTTCTTTGCTTTCTTGCTTTCTTTCTCTCTCTCTCTCTCTCTTTCTCTCTCTCTCTCTTTCTTTCTTAAGTTTACTTATTTAATTACTGTCGACACCCAACATGGGGTGTCGACAGTAATTGACCCTGAGATCAAGAGTCGCATGTTCTTCTGACTAAGCCAGCCAGGCATCCCCAAAGTCACTTTCTATTTATTTATCTCACAGGAGTCCACAAGAATTTCAGGAGGCTTAAAAAAAAAAAAAAACCCAGAAAAGTTAAATAAGATAAAAAGAAAATTGGTACCAGGTAGTGCATATTAAAGATGAAAAAATAGATGTAGATGGACAGGCCCTTGTTGCTAGGGACAAGCCTCAATCTGGTTCTGAGCTCCTTAGCAGCTGGCACAAAAAGAGATTGGATAGTTCTCACTGCAAGAGAAGAGAAGAGAAACAGTTCTTTAAGGAAAGCAACGCTTTCCCTAGTGCTTCACTTTCACTGGCGGATTCATTTAGGGGACACTGAGTATGAAGGTCTTTAATGACAAGATAATCAAAGTTCCTAAAAGAGTTTCATGTGGCTTCTCTGGATGAAAGGGGGAGTCTACTACCACCATGTGCCTCCGAGGAAGAGAGTCTGTGTGGGTAGAAGGGAGAAAACATGATGAGGTACTTAATAACCAATTTCTACATCTGGGAAATGGATCACAGTCTAACTCTGGCTACCTCAAAAGTGCTGCATTACCTCACTTTAGAAGCTGAACAGGCTGTAAACAAATAGAAATACTATTTGTTGTAATTAGAGCTGGATGGGTTCAGAGTGGTCAACTGATTTGCCTGAGGTCACACACCAAATAGGTACTATAGTCAGAATGTCTTTGAATCTCAGATGCTTCATCTCTAAAATTGAAGCCAAAGTGGATAGATTACAAAGATTAGGGGAGATGAGGGATATTGACGTTAACTCTTCATGAGACCAAGTGGCCATGTGAAAACTCCAATATGGAGCCAGTCTGTGCCTCCAGGGGGATGTGGGAAGAGGGAAGGAAGTGCTAGGTGATTGGTGAGAGCAGCTTGGGGAAATGAGTCCTTCTTCTTCCTGCTCTGCCTGATCCAGCCTATCTTCTGAGCTGTGGCTTCCCTCCCCGGCCGGCCCATGGGGATGTGAGCGTGACAGACCTGCACCCTGGGGGCACTGCCACCTTCCACTGTGATTCTGGCTACCAGCTGCAGGGCGAGGAGACCCTTATCTGCCTCAATGGCACCCGGCCAGCCTGGAGTGGTGAACCCCCCAGCTGCATGGGTGAGTCTCCTGCACGATAAGTGGAACTTGTCCTGGCAACCCCATTGGGAGGGTACTATCTTGGGAGTCTCCATCTTTGGGGAATATCCATCTTGAAGTAGTTTCTGCCTAGAAGAGTCCCCATCCTGGTGTCTCCATCTGGAGCTCTTTACACTGAACGTCTCTGTCCTTTGAGAATCTGCATCCTTGGGGGTCTCTATCTGGGGATGTCCCACCTAGGGGGTTTCCATTTGGGGAGCCACCATTCTGGATGCGTCTTCTTTCAGAGACTCCTCATCCTCAAGGCCACCATCCTTGAGGTCCATATCTAGCGGGTCTCTATCCTGCCCATCTTGAAGATTTTCCACTTGAGGGCTTCAATTTGGGGATCCCCCATAACTTCACATGCAAGGGTTTCCACATCTGGGGAGTGTTGATATTAGCAGAATTTCCATCCTAGGGGGTGTCCATTCTGGGATTTTCCTATTTTAGGGCTGACTCCCTATCTGAGTGGTGGCCTGGAAATGTCCTGTCCTCTGCTATGACCCTGTAGGGCAGAGACCACCCTGAGGCCAGGTCCCAACCAAAAGTGTGGGTGTAACAGCTCTGAAGACAGGAGGACAAGTCACCTTAACATATACCCCCCCCACCACCACCCACAGCATCCTGTGGTGGCACCATCCACAATGCTACACTGGGCCGCATTGTGTCCCCTGAGCCTGGGGGAGCAGCAGGGCCCAACCTCACCTGCCGTTGGATCATTGAAGCAGCTGAGGGACGCCGGCTTCACCTGCACTTCGAGAGGGTCTCACTGGATGAGGACAATGACCGGTGAGGATCTGCGCTTTGAGTCAGAGGTTCCCACCTCCGGGAAATAGGGAGGCTGCAGTGGGGAGTCAGATGGATCTGGGGTGGATCCCAGTTAAAATTTGTGTCAAACAAAAATTAATTAGGCCTTCCCCTTCTTAGGCGGTATAGCTGTGTCAACTTAGAATCACTAAACTTCTCTGTGCCTCAATTTCCTCTCCTGTAGAGTGGCGATAATAGGACCTCCTTCTGAAGGTTTCTGTGAGGATAAAGGTTAAGATACATAAAATACTTAGAAGGGTGCCTGGCCCACAGCGAGCACTGTCAATGTGTTTGTCATCATCATCATCATCATCATCGGTACCCTCTCTTGTCTAACTGCTATCTCGGCTCTGCCACTGGTCGCTATGTGATGCTGGGCAGGTTATTTACTCTTTCTGGGCTTCCATGTCCTCATCTATAAAGTAAGGAATAACAAGTAGTACTGACTCAAGGGCTCTTGTGAAAATTAAATGAGGTAAAATGTGTAAAGGCTTAGAGTACTTGGCATATAGTCCATGTTTGAAAACAATAGCTGTGAAAATGAGTTAGGAGAGGTTCTGATGGGAAACTGAGCTCCTGGCCACCCTTCTGTCCATCCCAGGCTGATGGTGCGCTCAGGGGGCAGTCCCCTTTCCCCAGTCATCTATGATTCAGATATGGATGATGTCCCAGAGCGGGGTCTCATCAGTGATGCCCAGTCCCTATATGTGGAGCTGCTTTCAGAGACACCTGCCAACCCGCTGCTGCTAAGCCTCCGATTTGAAGGTAACCGCCCTCCTCTGGGGGTCCCAACTCCTGCACTCTCCCCTCTTCCTGATGGCCAGGTACAGTCACAAGCACAATATAAGTGTCCCTGTTCATCTCTGTTGTTGGATCCCTGAAACCTAACTTGCCTTCCCACCCCAAAACTGTAAGAATCCCCTCTGCTTGTATGGGCCCCTTCTAATTCCTGAAGTGGCTTTTTCTATTTAAGTTACATGTATGTCTGGATCAAGATACACAGCCAAGAGTCCAGTTACCTTAATCTCTCAGGTCTTTCCTCTGTGTTGGCTTCATTGTCAGGCTTTCAGTATGTGGTGGACTTAGCAGTTCCGACTGATACACTGCCAACTTAGTAAGTCTATCAGAAAGAAAAAGTGTAGCACTTTCTCAACAGAAATGCCAAGAAGGGCTCTCGTTTCCCTGGCTTAGGTCATGTGCCTACGCCTGAGCCAATCATGAAGCTAGGGGCAGGAGGTATTAGGATTGGCAGATCCACATCACATGACCATCCAGAGTTGACCCCAACTGGACCTCATAGACTGGAAATGGGGGAGGCATGTGTCCCAAAATGAAAATAGGAGTGTTGTAAACAGAAGAAGGGGGACTGGATGCTGGACAGGTAGAAACAAAGAGGTCAGCAACCATGGGAGAAGAGGCATTTGAGCTGGGCTTTACAGGATAGAGAGAATTTTAAGAGTCTCATACCCTACCTACTAGCCAGGCACTGGGACAGAGACAATTTTAAAAGAGGGAGATTAGGGCATCTTGGTGGCTCAGTCAGTTAAGGGCCTGACTCAGTTTCCGCTCTGGTCATGACCTCATGGTTTGGGAGATGGAGCATTAAGTGGGGTTCTGTGCTGACAGCATGGAGCCTGCTTGGGATTCTCTCTCCCTCACTCTGCCTTTTCCACACTCACTCTCTGTTGTTCTCTCAAAATAAATAAATAAGCCTAAAAAAAATAAAAGAGGGAGATTAGGGATGAGCATCTCAGGTGAAAGGAACAGGGTGAGTAACAGTAAAGAGTCATAGAAAGCCCTGGTATATTTGGGAAACAGAATTTCAGTGTGGCTCGAGCAGAAGATTTGTGCAAACAGTAGCAGGAGAGAGATAAAGAAAATGAAATGCTCAGAGATGGGAGGGGCTAGTGTCTGGTATGGATCAAGGGAGACATGGAATTGGCACTGGGCCCTGATGGGTGCATAGGATTTGGACATGACACCTCATGAGGTTAAGTAACAGTAAACTACAACAGTGGATCTGAAAAACAAATTGCATGTTATCTTTGAGAATGTGAAAAGAATCCCTGCCTCCCTAGTTGTGGGCCATTGCTGCTCCATGAGCTTCAGATTCCTCTTCACATATAGTTTTGCAGCTAAGATATGATCACGTGCAAAAACTAAAATGCTCTCCAAATGTTCATTTTTGCTGACTTAGTCCAAAGTAAAAATTGAGTAGCTTCTGCATTCACTGCACTTTTGGATTCTAGCCACAGCATGGATGATTAGGGGTAGTCAGACACTGTTATTTTTGAGGACAGAACACACTTACACGAGCCAGTTCTCCAAAGGCACCCTTTCCCCTCACTCCTCTGCGGTTTCCAAAACCAAATGTTTCTAGCTGCGAATCAAGCAATGTGAGTTTGAGACCTGGTTCTGCCACTGCCCTAGTGTGTGACACTGGGCAAGTGACTTTTTGTCCTTGGACCTCAGTTTCCTCCACTGTAGAATGGGAGTTGGGATTTGACTAGCCTAGCGGTTTTCCTCCAGAGGCCAGGAAAGTAACATAAATGTGTGAATGAGAAGTGTGGGGTTTGGGGAGACTAGAGAGTGAAGGCTAAGCCCAAAGGCATTCCATTGTAAACAGCCCACTGAATGGCCAAGTGACACTTGAATTCAGCCCAAGTCCCCCCAGTGTGAGCCCTCTGAGGCCTATCCTAATGCTTAATTTCTGTGACTGACTCCTCTCTAGCCTTTGAAGAAGATCGCTGTTTTGCCCCCTTCCTGGCACATGGCAATGTCACCACCACGGACCCTGAGTACCGCCCAGGGGCACTGGCCGCCTTCTCGTGCCTCCCAGGATACGCCTTAGAGCCCCCTGGCCCCCCAAATGCCATCGAATGTGTGGATCCCACAGAACCCCACTGGAACGACACAGAGCCAGCCTGCAAGGGTGAGTGCTCCACATCCCCAGGAGGTCCTTCCGTCTACAGACTCCTCCTGAGCTGGGAATCTTGGGAAAGCCATTCAGGGAGGAGACTTGCCTATCCAAACCTAATAAACCCAGGCCTTGGGTAAATCCCTGTCCCTTTCAGAGATAGTTTTCTTAGCGAAATAACTGGTGGGTTTGTTACAAAATTTAGGGGTCACAACCCAAATGCCTTGAAGAGCTAGAACTAGAGCTAAGTCACAGGTTGGGGGTAATGCATAGGGTAGAGCGTGGGCAGGGTTAATGGAAAGCAGGCCTGGGGATTTCGTACAAGAGGACTGGGTGTGTTGAGAAACAGGTGTCTAATAGATAGCCGGAAACCTGCCAGGCGGTCTAGTGCACGCAATAGGGAGCAGTGAGGTCTGGTGAACAGGAGACGCCTGTCCGCCTGGGTTCTGAATCTGACCCCCTTTCCACCCTAGCCATGTGTGGAGGGGAGCTGTCAGAGGCAGCTGGTGTGGTCCTCTCGCCTGACTGGCCCCAGAGCTATAGCCCCGGCCAGGACTGCGTGTGGGGCCTACATGTCCAAGAAGAGAAGCGCATCTTGCTCCAAGTGGAGATGTACGTTTGGGTGCTGCGGGGGTGCGTTGGGCGTGGGTCGGTGAAGTGTGGTATGGCAACAGCCTAGCCTGCATCTGAGCCCTGCTGGCTCGCACAACTACACAGGATTCGGTGTATATACGATCCGATGAAAGAGGCGACTTGGGGTTCAGGATGGGGGTGTGGGTTGTCGGGTAGACCTAGGTACAAATTACTAGCCAGGCTATTTTGGACAAGGAAATGGGGTAATGCGGTCTTCTGCGGGGGGTATAGTGAGCAGGGGGCTCTGGCCTGATGTCTCCCACTCTTTGGCTATTTCTGAGGCCGTCCCTGGAGCAATTTCCAGGGCCCAAGCTATTGTATCATCACCAGCACACAAGGTGGGTGTGGGTGTGGGGAGAATCCAGTGAGCTGATTTGGTGTGAGGCGTCACGTGACGAACAGAACCCGAAGGGGACACGCAGCTACTCAGGCGGGGCCTGCAGTTGGGCAGCTGGTTTATGAACGTGGCCTGTGATTGGTCAGGGCGGGGCTTGTGCGAGCTGTGCATCACCCGGTGATGGAGGAGGGACCAGAGTGAGAGAGCAAGTTCGTAAGGAGTTAGGTTGGGAAAGGGGAAGCAGGAACTGGGAAGAGCCACAGAACAAGCGAACCCAGGAGCGGCTAGCACAGAGGAGAAGCCCAAAATTGGGCAAAAGACGGGGCCAGGCCTGGGATGGGAGAATGTGGGCAGGGCTGGAGAGTAGGTAGGATTACTAATGAACTGAGTTATGGATTGAGCAGAACCAGATTGAGGAGGAGGGGCCGATCGTAACCCAGCCCCCACATCTGGTCCCACCCCCCCGCAGCCTGAATGTGCGCGAAGGGGACATGCTGACTCTGTTCGATGGGGACGGTCCCAGCGCCCGAGTCCTGGCCCAGCTGCGGGGACCTCAACCGCGCCGCCGCCTCCTCTCCTCTGGGCCCGACCTCACGCTGCAGTTCCAGGCACCGCCAGGGCCCCCAAACCCAGGCCTGGGGCAGGGGTTCGTGTTGCACTTCAAAGGTACCGAAGTCTAGGGTCCTGAAATGGGCAGGGGTCCAGCAGGCCGGAGATCCCGGGAGGAGCGCGAGGTCCCCGAGGCTGGAAGAGCGCCCCGAGTCACTCGCAGGGCAGCCTCCAAACTCGCTGTCTCTCCGCTGCAGAGGTCCCGAGGAACGACACGTGCCCTGAGCTGCCACCTCCGGAGTGGGGCTGGAGGACAGCTTCCCACGGGGACCTGATCCGGGGCACGGTGCTTACTTANAGTGGGCTCTGGCCCCGCCCACATCCCTCACGGCCCCGCCCCTCCCCTTCTGGGTTTCACTGCTCAACTGGGGCGCCGCTAGACCCCTCCGCGTCCCGCTTCGGTCCCTTTTTGTCCCCGCCCCTATCCCGGCCGGGTTTCATCCCTTCGCTCTGGATTCTGCCCGGGTCTTGCTCAGGCCCCGTCTCCTTACCCTTTGGGTTCCATTCCTCCTATCTACGGTGTCCCAAAACTGTCCCCTCTGGACCCACTCTCATCTTCGGGCTGCATCCCTCACCTGCACTGTTCTGTGCCCCAACCCCACCCCCACCCCCCCCCCCCCGGCCCCGGGGCCC
>NW_027529443.1:1102995-1112426 GCF_008692635.1 Crocuta crocuta | reverse complement strand
ACCCCCCCCCCCACCCCCCCACCCCGGGCCCTGGGTCCAGCCTCAGCTTTTCGCAGCCCTGCCCCACCGCCTACTGGCCCCGGAAGGCTGAATTGCACCCCTCCCCAGCCAGCTCTCGGCTTGCTCTTTTCATTCTAGACCCTGCTCCAGCCTCTCAGTCCTCAAGCCTTGACCTTACAGGGAGTCACTTTACTAGGGCCTAGGGTGGTCAGAGAATTTGGTTTATTTTAATGCAGTCGTTGAAGCCCCATGCGGGGTTAGGGTTATGCGGGGCGTCTGGGGTCGCTCCAGACCCTGTTGGAGCTCACAGTCCAGAAGGGGGACAGACACATAACTCAGAATACTACAGAGTGGTAACTGTGGGGTGATTTGGGGCACAGTGCTTAAAATCTCTGAGCCTTGGCTGCCTCGTCAGTGAAATAGGAATAGGGGCTGTGAAGAGCAAATGAAGTTCTTCCCACAGTGGTGTCAACAGTAAGTAGGAGCTGCTATAAATGTAAAGAAGGGCTGTGGGAAGCGGGGGAGGGGGTCCAGAGATGGGACAGGAGATTTCACAGAGGTGCCATTTAAAGGAGCTGGGAGTGTTTATCTCTTCGAACAGCAGAAGGGAGTGGCATCCTGTCATTTTCTTCAATTTGGGGGAAGCCTGCCACAAGGACGGGGGATTGGAGGTCTTCCACGTGGCCCTTGGGGGCAATGGCGGGACCGATGAATTTAAGTTCGGGAAGGCAGATGTGGGCTGCACACAAGGAAAACTTTCGGGATGACACAGCTCCCCATCTCTGGAAGGATTCACAGGATATCCAGTCTGAAACCCAGACAGGACAGGACAGGGACAGGAAGGGATGGAGCAGGGCCCAGAGAAGATAGGGCCTGGCCAAGGCAGCTCACTGAGCCTGAAGCTGAGCTGAGGCTCAAGTCTCCGAATCTCAGCCCAGGGCTTTGTGGCTGTGACCTGGCTGAGTGACCATGGACCAGTTATTTGACCGCCTTGAACCCTGGGAGATGCGTTGGCCTTTCGGGACCATCAGGGTGTAGGATACCGTGGATGTAAAACATTTAGCAGGGTGCCCCATGCAGGTCTAAGTACAAGAAATGGCCATGATCGTTACTTCCACAACAAGATTGTAAACAAGCACTGGCAGGGGCGGCTCTAGGAGCGCACAGGGGGCTGGGAAGGACGGTAATGAGCTGAGCAGGAGGGCTCCAGTGAGGCTGCTGGGGCGCCTGGGTGGCTCAGTCGGTTAAGGGTCCAACTTCCGCTCAGGTCATGATCTCACAGTTTGTGACTTCGAGCCCCACATTGGGTTGTCTGCTGTCTGCACAGAGCCCGCTTCGGATCCTCTATTCCTCTCTCTCTCTCCCTGCTCCTCCCCACTCATGCTCCCTCTTCCCCTCCCCCTACCACTCTCTCAACAATAAATAAACATTAAAGAGGGCAGCTAGTGTCCTGCCCAGGACCCACCATGCTCGGCTGGCAGTGCTGGGCTGCTCTGGTATGGTGGCACATATTTCAAATTTCACCCTAGGGTGAGGGCCTGGGTTGCCTCTGCCACTCTTTTCTGGAAGAAGCCTGAAACCTAAAAATGCACTGGGGTTTACGTTTTTCCAACTTCTGATCTCTTCATTCAGAGGAAATAGTGGGAGAGGGGAGCTTGCTTAGAGGGAAGACGGTGCATGGCTCAGCCCTAAGCTTTCTGGGAGATCCTTAAAGGGCTGAGTTCCCCCTGACCATGCCCTCCTGCCAACAGTCATGACTTGTGCTGACCCTGGTGAGATCACCAACGGGCACCGTACCACTTCGGACGCTGGCTTCCCTGTTGGCTCCCATGTCCAGTACCGCTGTCTGCCCGGGTACAGCCTGGAGGGGGCGGCCGTACTCACCTGCTACAGCCGGGACACAGGCACACCCAAGTGGAGCGACCGGGTCCCCAAGTGTGCCTGTAAGTCTGCGGACACCCTGGGAAGGGTGGCTGGGTGGCCTGCTCAGTAGCGAGCTGGCCTGTGACTGACGTGTGCCCTGCAGTGAAGTATGAGCCGTGCCTGAACCCAGGGGTGCCAGAGAATGGCTATCAGACGTTGTATAAACATCACTACCAGGCGGGCGAGTCTCTGCGCTTCTTCTGCTACGAGGGCTTTGAGCTCATCGGCGAGGTCACCATCACCTGTGTGCCCGGTCACCCGTCACAGTGGACCAGCCAGCCCCCACTCTGCAAAGGTGCCTGGGCAGACAGGGCAGGAGGGGGCGCAGCAGTATCTGGGGAGTGACAGGGCTGGGAAAGTCAGGAAACAGATTTGAGACCAACAGGGGCCCTGCCGAGCTCCCCGTTCACCTCCTGTGGGCTCTGACCCTCACGGGTATGATAGAATTGTCCTAAGGGATGCAGCAGAGGGGGCCTTGGTTTGGAAGTCCCGTGCCCTCTGGATAAGTCTCAGTTTCCCTATTTTTGACAAACTCTATAGACCTGATGAATTTAGAGTGCCCAGGAGCCCTGAACTTGTCGGGGTCTGGAAAAGGAGGAAGAAGGCCCTGACTACTCCTGCCACGCCCGCACCAAGGGAAGGAGTTTAGGTTGAGCAGAGGGCAGAGAGAACCAGGCTGTCCGGCCCAGCCCCACTGGGCTCCCGGCCTCTACCCAGCCTCCTTCCCTCCCTGGCTCAGACCCCGTCCCCTCCCCCTCCTCTCCCTGCAGTGGCCTATGAGGAGCTCCTGGACAACCGAAAACTGGAAGGTCAGTGAGGGCACAGTTGGAGAACCAGGCCTGGCCGAGTCGGGAGGGGCAAGGCAGAGGCCGGGGGCAGGAGGCCAGGCCCCGAAGGGGTGAGGCCCAGGCTTCAAGGCCCAGGGCAGGAGGCTGGGAGAGCCCAGGGCTGGGCCCAACCCCAGCTCACTGGCCTTTCCTCTCCCCAGTGACCCAGACCACAGACCCGTCGCGTCAGTTGGAGGGTGGGAACCTCGCTTTGGCAATCCTGCTGCCCCTCGGCTTGGTCATTGTCCTCGGCAGTGGCGTTTACATATACTACACCAAGTAAGTACCCTACTCGGGGAAGCTGCGAGCCAGGGCAGACGTCCTGCCTGCCTGGCACAGAAGCCTGGGTGAGGGGGGGTTGGGGGCTCACCTCTCGATAAGCCCCTCTATCTCCTCCCTTTCCCAGGCTACAGGGAAAATCCCTCTTCGGCTTCTCGGGCTCCCATTCCTACAGCCCCATCACTGTGGAGTCAGACTTCAGCAATCCGCTGTATGAAGCTGGGGTGAGCCCTTCCCCTGCCCCCGGAGTGCCACATCTTTCAGCTCTCCCAGGACTCCATTACCTTCTCTCAAAGTCTCTGTAATACCTGTCCTGGGAATTTCAAACTCAGCTGCCTACAAAGGCCACGCCAATGAACAAAGCAAGTCAGGTGTGAACAATAGAGGGTGGTGAGGACTGTGGCTAAATGGAGACCTTGCAGCCCATCTGGTCCTTAGTGGAGACTCAGGCGCAACTGCCAGATCTTCCAATTATTCAAGACAATCCAGAAACTCTGATTTGTATGTGATTTTAAGATACCATAAGAGAAACCAAACACTGACGGGCTGTTCCCACCCCATGGCTCCCAAACCTCATGATCAATGTTATTTTTAAAAAGCCCACGGTCTTTCCCCTTCCTTGTGGATGGCCCCTCTCACTTTGTTCCCTCCCCCACCCCCTCCCACTCTAGCAACTGATCCCACCTCTCTGTCTCCAGGATACACGGGAGTATGAAGTTTCCATCTGAACCCCAAGACTAAGGCTGCAGGACCCAGGACGCCCCTCCCCTCCCCCTCCTGGGCAGGAGGACCTTGCCTCTGGCTCCCTTCCTCCCAGATGTGTAAATAGTCTCCTGGTCCCACGAGGGGGCTTTGATGGCCCTGGGGACCTTACAGTAAATAAACCAGCATCCTGCCGCCCAAGCCTCCTCTTCTCAGTTGCCAAACAAGGGGCCTGCCCCTCCCCTCTGGCCCTACTGGCTTTTGGACCCTGGGAGGGGAACTCTGGCCCCCCTGCAACTCCTGGGACCCCTCCAGCCCAGGGCACCCCCATCCCCACCCCTCCCCTGCCAAAGGACTGACTGAGAGCTCTGCCCTTCCCTTGGCCATGAAGCCTCTTCCCAGATGCTCTGGCCCCAGGCCTAACCCCTGGGCTCCGGAGGGTCAGGGTCATAGGAAGAGGGATGTAGGGGGGAAGCAGGGACAAGGCCCCTACCCACTTCATGCCATCTCCCAACCCATGATCTCCCCGCCTTTGCTTATGGATTTTTGTTTTTGAGCAATAAACAGAAAACCACCATTTGTAACTGGGCTGGTGGGGTGTGGGAAGGTGGGTCACAGAGTGCTGGACACAGTGAGGGTGGCCTGGGGAAGACGGAACAATTTGGAAAAAAGATGGGACTTCCACGATGGGGCACAGGGCAAGGTCAAGGGGGCTGCCTAGGGGTCAAAAACCCTCCATGGAGGCTGAGCCCCACCTCTGGGCCTCGGCTCTCTCCTCCAGGGCTTGGTGCTTCTAGGCTCTTCTAGCCAGGAGATGGTGGACAGTAGGCAGGAGGCAAACAGCTCTCTGTTTATGAGCATTTTACCTAAAATGCAAGCTCCTTTTGAGAATATTTGTATTCAAGTACACCATTCTTTTGTCCCTTCATCTGCTGTTACCTGCCTAAGTAATGGTCAAATGTGTAGCATTTCACAAAGAACGAGCTTGTTTTGTACCCTATGAGGTTCCTTTTCCAAAATACCCACTTTTGAACATTATAAGGAGTTTATAGCCCATTTGTCTAAAGAGTCTCCAAGTTAATTGAATTTCACTTCATTCAAATTTTATATTTAAATATAATTAAACACTTTTAGGACACTCAAAAGGACACTGAAATACTCAAAAGGAGGTTGAATTTTAGGAGAACATGATGTAGGCTGATCTTGAAAATAAGAGCCTGTGTTTCTGGGCGTTTATTCTGTGCCAGGCACTGGGCTAAGCACTTTGTATGCAGTACGTATGTAGGCCCTCCCCTACGAGGACCCTGTGAGACAGGGACAATTATTCCCATTTTTCAGACAAGAAAACCGAGGCTCAGAGATGTGAATGGACTTTCTCATGAGGCTCCAATAAGTGACCAGACCAGATTTATTAAGTTTCTATTTGTCTGTCTATTTTGAGAGATACAGAGACAGCACGAGTGAGAGAAGAGAAGGGGGGGGAGAGGGAGAGGGAGAGACAGAATCTCAAGCAGGCTGCACGCTGGCAGCACAGAGCCTGGTGTAGGGCTCCCTCTCATGAAACTGTGAGATCATGACCTGAGCCAAAACCAAGAGTCAGATGCTTAACTGACCCAGCCACCCAGGTACCCCCAGACTCAGATTTAAATGCAAACTCTGCAAAACTGACCATACTCCCTTCTGGGTAGTAACGGGTGTGACATGTTCCCCTAGGCGGGAGGCCCCAGAGCGCGGGAGGAGAGGCCTCAGCACTGCCATTAGTGGCAGAGGTGGCTCCTCAGAAGGAAGGGTGGATCCTCTCAGATGCCAGAGGCCTAGACCTGAAGGTGTTGGAGTTTGGCTACGAGGCTGGGTTTGGATTCATGAGCTCATCTCTGCCAACAGGTTGACTGATAACAGTTGGTTAACTGCCCAAATTAAAGCCATTCCAATAATATGGACTATTCTGTTCCACCAATGTGCCCACACATCTGGCAAGACAAAAAAAAAAGGAGCAGGGGGAGGGGAGAGGAAGTGGGGAAGGGAGAGAGGAAGGAAGGAAGGAAGGGAGGGGAGGGAGGCAGGGAGGGAGGGAGGAAGAAGGAAGGAAGGAAGGAAGGAAGGAAGGAAGCAGGGGGTGGGGGGTGGGAAGCCAGGGCCACCCTCATATCCCCACCCCAGAGAAGCCACTCCAGAGCACCACCTGGGTTGGGAGGAGGGAAGGACCTCTGCCTTTTTATTAAAGCCTTTGATTTCTGGTGATGTTCTTGCCAGTTGAGGGTAGAGAGGTGTGTGATGGTTCCTGAACACCTAGGAGGCTTCGATGGTGATACTGCTCATGACCAGAAGTCCCCAGCAAAGTGACGTGTTAATGACTTGTGAAAGAGGAGCTCTGATGCACATTCTAGAAGGACAGAACAGGGGAGGCCCTGAGAGGCCAA
The DNA here is from genome assembly GCF_008692635.1 of Crocuta crocuta. Taxonomy (NCBI): domain Eukaryota; kingdom Metazoa; phylum Chordata; class Mammalia; order Carnivora; family Hyaenidae; genus Crocuta; species Crocuta crocuta. The sequence goes on along the minus strand of NW_027529443.1, from coordinate 1,106,275 downwards.
GAGTGGCACCAAAGAGGGCTGGGGTCATCCTCCGGATGTTAAGCTGCTAGGCACAGCTCTCTAGAAAAGCAAAAGAGCCTTCTGATTCTTTGGGCCCAAGGCTCATGTCTTCTCATCCTTCTGTCCTTCAGCTATCCATCCAACCCCTATCCCCCACTTACCTATTTATCGATCCACTAGTCCCCATTTACCCATTCATCCATCTATCCATCCACCATCCATCCATGTATTTATCTATCCACACATCAACCCATGATTCTCCAACAGTCTTTCTACTCATCTGTCTGCCCATCCACCTATCCCTCATTCATCCATCTACCCACTCACCTCTCTTCCACCTAATCACTCAGCCCCCATTTAAACTTCTCAAAAGCAGTGAGTCTATCTTGCTCACTTCTAGACTCCAGCCCTTACAGCAGTGCTGGCATATAGTAAGTGTCCAGTCAACATTCAGTGAATTTACCTTTCCATTTATCCATTCATCCATTTGCCTACCCTCTCCATCCACTCACCCATTCCCCCACTCAACATTTTGATCACCTACAATGACCTATATTTCAGGGGGCAATTCAAAGATCTGTAGGTTCCATGTTCTTTCTTAAGGAAGGAAAAGTCTATTGGGACCATGGGGTGCTGCCCAGGGGATAAGATGGTATTGGCTCAGGGTGAAATTCTTAATCACATACCCTTTGGGAAGAAGCAGGAAACCACTGTACAGACAGGTAGGGCCCTTACAGAGAGCATCTTGTCCAAGGCTCGCATTTGACACATGGGGAGGAAGGAAGCAACTTGCACAAGGCTAGCTATCAGGTTGATAGCAGATTAGCTATTAAGACCCAGGGTTTTTCTACTACTTCAAGCTGCTTCTAATACTGAAGGCCAATTGGGAGAGCTCAAATGTCCCAAAGGCACTAGAAAGCCAGCTCCCTGAGGATAAGAACAGTGGATTGTTCTCAGCTCCCTTATGTCTCTGGTCTTGGTCATGAACATTTGAAGGAGCAGCCCCAGAGAAATGACTATCCCTAAGACCTGGTGGACTGGGCACAAACTAGACCCTCAATAAATATTTGCTGTCAGTTCCTTTTCATGACACCCTCGCCCCTCCTCCTCCCACTCCTTACACGGAGAGACTCTTCAGGGCTCTGCCCTTGGGGTCCTCTTCTTTCTTACTCTGCATAACCCCTACCTCTGGGGACAGCCACACATCCTTCGACTGCCAACTCCCTCCTAAATCCAATTTCTATCGCCAGTCCAGATGTCTCCAGTGAGTTTTGAAGCCGTATTTCCCACTATCTACACAATATTTCCACTTGGGAGTGGAATCTGCCCAAAGGTGGGAACATGGCTGCCATATTCCGGGAAGAAGGAGAAGGCGGGCATGACTGGAACAGAGGCAAACAAGGGAACAGTTACAGGCAATGAGGTCAGAGAGACAATGGGGTGGGGGAGGAGAGAGATCACGTAGGGCCTTGCAAGCCACTCAAGGGCTTTGGCTTTTACTCCGAAATGGGGAATTGTTGTGGAGTACAGAGCAGAAGCATGAGGTCATCAGACTTAAGCTACCTAAGTCAGAAACCTGGGGGGGTGGAGGGGGGGAGGAGGGGTCATCTGATTTCCTCTTTTATTTCCCCTCCCTACCATTTCTAATCAATTACCAGACTCAGTCTGCCGGGTCTTTATTTCTCACATCTATTCCTCTTCTCATCTATACTATCACTGTGACAATTCAAGACCTAATCATCACTGGCTCAGTCTCTTGGCATAATTCCTAACTGGCCTCCACCTCCGATCTTCCCTTTCCAATTCATTCTCCCCATTAACCACCAGAGTGACTGCCTCCCTTGCTCAGATCTCTTCAGGGACTCCTGATCTTAATAAGGCACACATAAGGTCTCTGAGTTGTCCCTCGCTACCCTGCCTGCATACTCCACCCCCTCTCTCGCAGGACCCACCCTCTGCCTTGCCCTAATCATCTGTACACTCCCATTCACTCTACTGAGAGTCACTCACCTTTGTGTCTTCACTCATGCAAGCCCTGACCAACCCATTTTTCCCCCTTAGAACCCATTTTTTTCAGGAATACCCTGACCAACCCATTTTTTCCCCTAGAAGATTCTTTCTTTAGGTGTTACCCCCTCCAGGAAGCTCCATGATTCCTTTCCTGAGGCTGGGATAGGAGCTCTTCTTGTTTCCACTTCTGTAACAGGCACTTATACACATTATGTTGTAACTGACCATCTACTTGACTGGTCCCACACTATACTGTGAACTCCTTGGGGGCAGAGACCGTATCATTCATTTCTGGGTCCCAAACTCCTGAAACAGGGACTTGCATATCCTGTGACCCCTACGTGTTCGGTTAATAGGGAATGGCCTTGTCATTCATGGACTCAGTACTATACCTTGTCACGAGGGGACGGCAGCAGGTGTGCCTTGGTGCGGGTACGGTTTCTGTCAGAACTAGAGATGGAAGACGGAGAGGGGAGGACTGAGGAGTCTGACTTTGAGGATCAGATCAGTCCATTAAAACCATGGGCTTCATGGTTTTACATACCCACCCCCACTCACCCTGCTAGGATGTTGTCAAACCCTCTCCCCCCTCCAGGCTCCTTATCCTTCTCCCAGGACAAAAGGCATCTATCTCCCTTGAAGCCTCACTCACCGGGTATCAGTGCCTTGGGTCTTGAAGAACACTGGAAGTAGAAGCCTCAGTCAGAGAAGTTACTACCCCCATAGCCAGAAAGAGACGTGGTTAGGGAGGAAGGTGCTGAGGTGATTCCTGGCCAGCAGTGGGGAGTGGGTACTGGGTGAGTTGTGGGGGGGAGCGCTGAGCAGTCCAAGGGCGGGCTGTGAGATGGAGGAGACAGGCACCAATTGCTGGAGAGCTCAGCTGTGGACGGGAGGGGTCTGGGATTGGAACTAGGTATGGCAGGGTCATTGGACACAGTGGTTCTGGAGGTGGGGTCACCGTGTTTGGATATCTGGGTCCCTTGCTCTTGTGTCTGTTTTTCCTTGGTGGGCACAGGGTTCATGTGGTAGCCAGCGGTAAACAAGGCCTCATCGGTAAGTTCTGTGCTGATCTGGGTCAGGAATTCCTCAGAACGGGATAATGAAACCTGCAAAGGGGGAAATCAGAGAGACTCAGCCTGGAGTCCTGGGTCTGCGCACTCCCGGGCTGGGGGCTCTGGGTCTAAGGAGTCTGGTACTCGAGGGCTGAGTCTTGAGATTTGGCAGAGAAGGGCCTGGAAGGGGGAGAGGGGGTTGGGGGGGGGAGGAGTGT
>NW_027529443.1:1085229-1102882 GCF_008692635.1 Crocuta crocuta | reverse complement strand
GGGGGGAAGAGGAGTGTCTTTGAGGACCTGAGGGCCTAGTCCTGGGGGCTGAGGGCTCAGGGTTGAGGCTAGCGTCTCAAGGCCGGAGACCCTAACCCCTGGCCTAGGAGCTCTCCCCTTCATCTCACCCCCATGCTCGCCGGACCTCCACCCAAGGAGGTTGCAGCCTGGGACATCTTGCTGCCCTTTTTCTCCTCATTCCTGGTAGGTGTGGACGCCATCCTCCTGGGAACTGGCGGAGTCCGTGTTAGGTTGAGAAACCAGCCCACTTTCCCCAGACCCATCCCACCACCATTCTTTGGGGCCAGATTTAAATAAGGCCTTTAGGTGAACCATCCTGCGGTCTCAGCTCTCTCCCTGAGGGGGGAAAAATCCTTGCCTTAAACCTTCCTGGGGGAGGGACTGGGGTGGGACCGCTCACAACAATCCTCTCCCTACCCCTGCTTCTCCCTGGGACACTCTCCTTCCTCCCACCCAAGGCCCTTCCCAAAACAAGACAGCTGGCTTGCCGCCCCACACCTGGCAGAAGAGTTGAAGTCGTGGGCAGAGGTAAACAGGGAGGGCCAAGGAGCTCCTAGTTAGGTCTCAGGGGACGGGGAGTAGGAGCTGGGGAGGAAGGTTGGAAAGAGGGGGGCCCGGGGNGATGTCGCATTCGCTCCCCTGGTTTCCACTCCACCTTCTGGGTCCCTCCTTGGGGATGCCCAGCCCAGCTCCAGAACTCTGAGAAACTTTGGACGGTCACAGGTGATGCCTAGGACCTAATCCTCCTACCACTAGGGGCACCCAAGAAGCAACTCTGCCCTCGGCCGCCTTCCAACCTCTCTAGCCGTCCTTCTCACTCCCCGGAGCCTGCGGGAGCAACGGCGGCCCGAGGGAGGGGCGGGGAAGAAACCATGTGGGTTGTACTAAATAACCTTGTCTCTGGGGGAGGCGTAAATCCAGAAGGGCGGAATGTTTTCTCCTTGTCTTCATCTCCAAGAAGCTATACTCTCCGGAGAGAATAAAGTAGAAGCAGTTCATGTAGGCCTCCTTTTATTTCGACCTCTTCTTCTCGGTTTCCCCCTCGGCGTCGATGGCTCCCTGCGCCTCTCCTCCCTCTGCGCTTTGGTACGCGCCGATGGAAAGGGGCGGAGGGAGGAAGAGGAAAAGGAAGCGGGCAGGTCTTAAAGGGGCCGTACCATTTTTAGGGTTTATTTATTACTATATTTTTCTCCTCCGGTTTTGCTCGGCTGGGCCCAGCTTGGGTGGTCAGGGCGGCCGCTGGAGGCGCGAGGGCCTGTCCCCCGGGGAGGGCGGTGTGTTCGCGCCCCGGCGCCGGGCGCACCTTTGGGTCAGCCCATGCTCCCGCGGGCTGCGAGCTCTAACACCTGGGGCGGGGTGGGGGCAGCGGGGACTTGCGCGCTGTTGGCGCGGCCGCTGTGCGGGACCCGAGGGTGAGGCAGCGGGGCGGGGCTGGGACACAGTTGCTGCCTCCTGATCGGGCCCGGGGCTGCAAGGGGGCCGCCGCGATGCCAGGCGAAAATATCTTCCTGTTTGTGCCTAACCTCATCGGTGAGTGCTGCCCGCGGCTCCGGGCCGAACGGGAGGGCGAGGGGCCTCGGGCAGGGTCTCTGATTCCACCCTGTGCACCCCCGTCCATCCCAAGGTTATGCCCGGATCGTCTTTGCCATCGTTTCGTTCTACTTCATGCCCTGTTGCCCCCTCACGGCCTCCTCCTTCTACTTGCTCAGCGGACTTCTGGACGCTTTCGATGGACACGCCGCTCGAGCCCTTAATCAAGGTGACAGACACCTCTTCCCAGCCAGCCTTGAGGCCCAGCAAGCCTCTGTCCCCCTTTTCTGCTTCCTGAGGACCTCAGGGCGGGCGGGTACTCGGGAGCCAGAGGGCTCCGGTATTCCCGATTTCTCTGTAGAAAGCAGAACAGAATGGCCTGGTTTTGTAGCAGAAGGGATTCTAGCTGGCTCTGGAGAAGGACTCACTGATAGGGTGTGGGGTAAGCAAGACTGGAAGTGGCAATGGCAGTGCTGGAGGTCTCTCTGAATAAAAATCCACTCAACAGGTATTGTCTGGGGGGTCTGCTGGGTGCCAGGCACAAGGAATAGGGGTTCCGGAAGGCATGTTTAGAGGGAGAATGAAGAGGGATGATTTCATGAGGGTTGATTTTTTTTTTTTTTAATTCTGTTCTCCAAACCCACCAGCAAGACTTCCCCTAAGACTTGAAAGTCTGCTCGTCTTGAGTCCTGGACCCTTGGTTCTGGGACCGATGAGTTGTAGACCTAGATGTGCTCCAGTGTCTCCGCCTTTCACGCATGGTGATCTTTGCCCATTGACCTCATGCTCCACAGATAGCAGCAACCTGTCCCCACCCCCCGCCAGGCAGTAGGTGGTGACATTTTCAGGCTTCTTTTAGACTCGGCATCAGAATGACACACCAGCCCTGGTCCCTGTCATAGATAGATCCCCTGCCTCTGCTGGCCCCTTCCCACCTAACAGTCCCCATTTTTCAGGGACCCGGTTTGGGGCCATGCTGGACATGCTGACGGACCGCTGCTCCACCATGTGTCTGCTGGTCAACCTGGCCCTGCTGTACCCACGGGCCACCCTTCTCTTCCAGCTCAGCATGAGCTTGGATGTGGCCAGCCACTGGCTGCACCTCCACAGGTCTGCGATTCTGGGGGTGCTGGCCAGCTGGAGACACTAGAGTGGGGAGGGGTGAGGCTGTATGGGAGGGTGGCTGGGAAGGCTTCAGGGCTTCCTGGGAGGTCTCCCTTTCCAGCTCTCCTTTGTTGAAGGACCCTGGGCAAATCCTGTCGGTCAGTGCTCGGTCCTATTCACAGCTGAGTTAAGCCATCGCTAAAACTCTTCTGAGCGGAGAGCCTGAGAATTCCAAATAGATTAACAGCTGGGGGCTTTGGAATGCAGCCTTCGAATCCTGACTCTGCTAGGTAATTACCAACTAGGTAATTGCGTCGTGGCTTTGGGCAAGCCCGTGGTCCTCAGCTGCGTCCCATTTCCTCCGTACGGCGGAGATGATCCCAGCCCCTACGTCACAGGGATCGATAGGAGGATTGGATGGGCGTTAGTGGTCACGAGTGCTCATGGACTCCCCTTGCTCTCTCCCCAAGTTCTGTGGTCCGAGGCAGTGAGAGTCACAAGCTGATCGACCTGTCGGGAAATCCTGTGCTTCGCATCTACTACACCTCCAGAGTGAGCATTTCCTGCCCCTCCCTTAATCCCTCAGCTCCTGCCAGGTCCAGCTCTCTCCTACCTTAGGGGCAGGGAGGGACAAACCTACCCAGAGTGTTCTCAGGAGTGGAGGGGAGAGACCTGTAAACTGAGGCAAGAAGGGGAGGGCAGGATTGGTGAGGAGGAATTGTGCAGGCAGCAGATGGGCTGGAGGCCCCCAGGGCACCCAGAGAGGGGGAACCTGCCTGGGAGGGAAGGAGAGAGAAGCCAAATTGGCCTGTGGAGCCAGTTCTCAAGGAGTATTAGGCTTGAGACTAAGTGTGAGCTTTATTCTGGAAGCAGAGGTCATGTCTGAAAGGATTTTTTTTTAAAACATTTATTTATTTTTGGGGCGCCTGGGTGGCTTAGTCAGTTAAGTGTCCGACTTTCGCTTAGGTCATGATCTCGCGGTTCGTGGGTTCAAGCCCCGCGTCGGGCTCTGTGCTGACTGCCAGCTCAGAGCCTGGAGCCTGTTTCAGTCTGTGACTCCCTCTCTCTCTCTGACCCTCCCCTGCTCACGCTGTCTCCTCCTCTCTCTCTCCTAGAAATAATAAAAATAAAAAAAAGAACAAAAAAACATTTATTTATTTTTGAGAGCGAGAGAGACAGAGCATGAGTGGGGGAGGGGCAGAGAGAGGGAGGCACAGAATCCAAAGCAGTGGGCTCCAGGCCCTGAGCGATCAGCATAGATCCGGATGTGGGGCTCGAACCCACAAACTATGAGCTCATGACCTGAGCTGAAGTCGGACGCTTAACTGACTGAGCCACCCAGGCGCCCCTGAAAGGATTTTTAAAGAGAGAAGCAATATGTTGAGATTGCTCTTTCCTCTCACCCTGGCCCCACCCCTGCGTTCCTATGTTCTGGGTACAGTTTTTCCCTCTGTAGATGGTTCTGGCTCCTTCCCTTAGCTGGGGGAAGGGCGGCACTCCCCTTGCTGAGTCAGCCATTCTACTGTTTGTGCAGCCTGCTCTGTTCATCCTGTGTGCTGGAAATGAGCTCTTCTACTGCCTTCTCTACCTGTTCAATTTCTCCGAGGGACCTTTAGGTAGGAGGCGACGGGCTGGGCAGCAGTGTGGTGGTGGGGGTCCTGGCCTGCCCCGGGGTGATGAAGGCCTGAAGGCCGCAAGCTCCCAGGCCTCTCCCTCACCTGCATCCCATCTTCTTTGTATCCCCCGTGCTCCTTTCTACAGTTGGCTCTGTGGGTCTTTTCCGAGTGGGCCTCTGGGTCACCGCCCCTATCGCGGTGCTCAAGTCTCTCATCAGTGTCGTCCACCTGATCACGGCTGCCCGCAACATGGCTGCCCTGGACGCCGCAGACCGTGCCAGGAAGAAGTGACCCCGGAGCCTCCAGCCCCTGGCTGCCCACCCGCCCTGGGAGTCTCGCTGGGCCGAGCAGCTCCCCTCTCACTCCCGCGAGGTTTCAGGCTCACGTCTTCCTAATGTGTTGTCCGGTCTGCTGGCAAGGGCGTCGGCCTCGCCGGTGATGCCATGTTGTCTGAAATCCTGAGGACCAGTTCCGCCAGTAGGATTCGCCAGGACCTGGACTTCAAATCAGGAAGGATGCTCCGGAGGCCCCGCGCATGCGGGCAGCGCTCCTAGGGCACCGAGAGACCTGAGGACCGGGCGTTGTCACACCTGCTGGCTCAGCCCTGGGGTCTGGCGTGGCCTGAGGCTTCAGAGACACCTGAATGAGGGAGATGGGCTTGGGGCCGGGCTTCGCAAAAGGCAGGGAGTCAGGCCTGTGCCCCTGGCCAGAGGAAGCCTGCTGTCCCACGGCCAGGAGAGCAGGGGCCCATTAGATCCTTTCCCATCCCAGCCTCCCGTGTCTGGTCTGTCCCGGCTCTGAAAACCTCTGTGATAAAGCGGGAGGGGGGACGTCACCCTCCAGGATTTGGTTTCCTTTGAGATCCAGTTGGACCAGGGCCCGGGTTGAGGGGAGTTTGGGCAAAAAGATCCTTCTCGATGCTGTCTCCTAGTTGCTTACCGTCTGTCTCTGTCCTGTCGTTCCACAGTGACCTCAGACAGAGGCCCTCCCGGCCCCCCAAGCTCAGACCCCGTCTTTGCCCACCTGCTTTGCTTTCTTGATGACATTGTCACTAGCCGTCTACATTTATTTGTATACCTCATGTTTTCTGTCCCCACCAGAATGTAAACTCCCTGAGGGCACAGACTTCTCTTATTCCTCCTCTATCCCCACAATGAAGATTAACCCGATTAACCTGAACCTGGCGTATCATAGCCCCTTAATAAATATTCACGAACCCATCAGTTGGTTTCCCAAGAGTGTGGTCTTTGGATCACCTGTGGATTCTTTCTTTAGCATTCAGCTGCTTGGACCCCGTGCCAGACCTTTAGAGTTGGAATCTCTAGGGATGGGCCCAGAAGTCTGTGCAATTTTAATACACTCCAGGTGACCGATTCTTCTCCTTCACGTTGAGAATCACTATTCCTTCTTCAACAGTTCTGGGTACCTGCTGTAGTGGACGTTGTTCTGGGCATCTGGCCCTAATAGCTCCCTCAGCCATTTGAGCTTTCTCTGCTGTCTGGCATTGGCTTGCTTTTTAAGACTATATTGAGCCTGCCATATGCCGGGTCCTGTCCACATGTCACTCATTTCATCCTTATAATAGCTTCGCCAGGAGGCCGTCGTGTCTGGAAGAGCTGGAATTTAGCAGATGGGTATTGAGCCTCAGTGCCCGCGCTAGGCCCAGGGGATTAGGTCAGCCCTCTTGGAGGTCACAGGCAAGCCCAGGGGTCACAGGCCAGCGGGGTGCGGCCAGTGGGGGGAGAAGGAAGTGCCGGGGCACTTAGGTGTGGCCGAAGCTGGTGAGTATCTGGAAGGCTGCTAGGGATTGGGGCGGGAAGGGTTAATGTGCAGGAGAGAATAGCCGCGCTGCTGAAGAGGATGGGGAGGCCAGAGAGCACAACTGAGCAGTTGCCCAAATGGAAACAGATCGTTGGGCCTGGAACACTCCGTGCTGCCAGCTGGGGGCTGGGGAGTCGGTGAGAGATGAGGCCCAAGCCAGCGGGGCAGCCCAAGGAGTCCATAGGGCGCATTTGGGCTTTGTCCTGAGGGCCACGTGGTGCCACTGAAGGAATCTTTCCAAGTAATAGGTAAAACATTCCTGTGGTAAAAATACTAAGTCGTTTGCATTACCAAAGGGTGACAAAGGTCTGCCACTTCATGCTCCGACTTCTCCCCAGAGGTGACCAGTGCTACTCAGAGCTTAGACGTCGGTCCAAATAAATTCTCCACGTCTGCACATACTTGTAAATCCCATACTTGTAAACCTCAGCCTGTATATGCCGTTCTGCTCTCCTGAGCTACCCCCGTGCCAAGTGCTTCTTGTGTGCGTCCATTCCCTCACGTCACCTCACCTACCCTGTACGATGACCCTTTTATTGTGCCCATTTTCCAGAGAGTAAATCGAGGCCCTCAGAGGAGTCCCGCTTGGCTGGCCTGCCTCCAGAGCCTGCACCGTTAACATTTACGACGCATGGCAGTCTGCGGCAGCCGTCAGCTTCATGGCGGCACAGAATTCCATTTGTTTCACCAGGTCCTGCTACCAGAAATGATGCTGTGGTAAATCACTTGCACCCTCTTTTGGAGGATAAACGCTGAGGGCTCTAGGCAGGGCCAGGTCTATAGTTGAAGCTAGTATGCAGTACTGAGCTGCCCCTCAGTGCTTCAGGTGACCCTGCCTGGCCTGCTCCCACTGTCCTTCATCCTTCCTGAACCATCTCTCCCCTCCAGAGGGATGTGTCCTCTGAGCACTCACTCAAGACCGTTCCCTCCACCCCCTCTCCCTCTGCCCTGCCTCCTTGGCTCTTTGACCCTAACCATTTACAGTGACACCAGGAATCTCTAACCTACCCAGCAAACCATGGTCTACAGAAGAGGGAGAGATGGGTGGGGGAGTGTGGGTGTCTTCCACTCAAGAGTACACCCCTAAGGTCTCAAGCAAAGACTCTTGGGTCCCCTCCCCTGGTCAGGCCCGGAGGTCAGCCTATGCCTTCGGTCCCATGCCCAGTGGCTGGACTGAGCCCAGCAGAGTGGCCTGGAGGAGGCCAGTGGGGAAAGTCTAGGCTGAATTTGATCTAAGGAACATGGTGGAGCCATATGTTCACATGGTCTAAATGTTTGCGTGCTCGTAAAATTCATGTTGAAACCTGCTGCCCGATGTGATGGTCTTTGGGGCCTTTAGGAGGTGATCAGGTCTTGACCCTTTGTGAATGGGATTAGGGACTTCACAAAAGAGGCCCCAGAGAGGTCTCTTGCCCCTTCTACCGAGTGAGGACAAAGCGAAAGATGCCAGCTATGAAGCAGGAAGAGGATTCTCACCAGAACTTGACCATGCCAGTGGTGCCTTGATCTTGGACTTCCAGCCTCCAGAACTGTGAGAAATGCATGACTGTGGTTTATAAGCTACCCAGACTGTGGTGTCTTGCAGCCCGAATGGACTAAGACATCATACATCCAGTAGAAACTTTCTGGATTTCAAGTATGTGCTTTCAGGCTGAATGAATAACCACCATGCAAGACGTTCCATTTGCTCTATTCCACTCAGTGGACTCAGCCTGGGCACCGTGAATCTGCTCTTCCCTCAGGTAAGCCTGTGCTATAACAACCTGAAGACGTACAGTGGCTCAATCACAGTAGAAGTTTATTTCTAATTCATATTAAGTCCTAATCAGGAGCTCTGGACTGGGAAGTAGCTCTCCTGAAGCAAAGATTTAGGGACTCTGACTCTTCCCATCTTACGGTTCTAACCATTTTCAAAATGGGACTTCCAAGAGCATTATGCCCTTGCATTATGTGGGCCGGGAGGGCGGGGGGCTTGGAGGACAGTCTGATGTTGGTTTTTACAGGAAGCCAGGGAATTGGCACATACCATTTCCGCTCACCCTCCATTGGCTACAACTCAGTCATGTGGCCATGTCTATATACAAGGGAGGTTGGGAGATAGAGATTAGGTGTGGCCTTAGGAGGAAGAGAAAATAGATTGGGTAAACATCTTATCATGCTGAGTGTGATTTCACTGTTTAAAGATGCAGATTTCTCTTTTTAAATTAAAATTTTTTTCTTTTTTCTTTTTTAAATGTTTCTTATTTATTTCTGAGAGAGAGACAGCCTGAGCAGGGGAGGGTCAGAGAGAGAGGGAGACAGAATCAGAAGCAGGCTCCAAGCTAGCTGTCAGCACAGAGCCTGACGTGGGGCTCCAACCCATGAACCACGAGATCATGACCTGAGCCGAAGTCGGATGCTTAACCGACTGAGCCACCCAGGCGCCCCCTTTTTTTTCTTTTTAACATTTATTTACTTTTGAGAGACAGACTGGGCGCACGCAAGGGGAGGGTCAGAGAGAGAGGGAGACACAGAATCTGAAACAGGCTCCAGGCTCTGAGCTAGCTGTCAGCACAGAGCCCGATGCGGGGCTCGAACCCACGAACCTCAAGATCATGACCTGAGCCGAAGTCAGATGCTTAACCGACTGAGCCACCCAGGTGCCCCTAAAGATTATACTTAAAAAATTTAAAAAAAAAAAATGTTTTATTTATTTTTGAGCGAGAGATAGAGACAGCGTGAGCAGAGGAGGGTCAGAGAGAGAGGGAGACACAGAATCTGAAGCAGGTTCCAGGCTCTGAGCTGCCAGCACAGGGTCCAACGCAGGGCTTGAACTCACAAACTGTGAGCTCATGACCTGCGCAGAAGTCGGATACTTAACCAATTGAGCCACCCAGGCATCCCCCCTTTTTCTGTTTAAATTTTTAGAGAAATACAGAGCAGGGGAGAGGGGCAGAGGGGGAGAGAGAGTCTAAAGGAAGCTCCATGCTCAGCATGGAGCCTGGTGCTAGGCTCGATCCCACCACCCTGGGATCATGACCTAAGCCAAAATCCAGAGACAGACATTCAACCAACTGAGCCTCTCAGGCGCCCAGACACAGACAGATCTTTCTTATGCAAAGCGCCCTTAAATCAATTACTTTATGTGGCATTCAAGCAAAGAAAAGCCAATTGCTCTAGCGCTGGAGAAAAACAGGCTGTGTTGAACTTCATCAGAGATCACAGTGTTCTGTATTTTACGGGCAATTTAAGGGACTTTCAAGGGTAAATTTAGTACCAAAGGGACTGGCTTAGAATCTGGCTCCAGTGTGAGCCGGAGCTCCTCTCTATCACCAGCAAAGCCCCTTCTCCTGTCATTGGGGTATACCTGGCCTCCCTCACCCTACAATCAGTACCAGGCCCGTCTTCATGCACGCAATTTAAAAAAAAAATTTTTTTTAAATGTTTTTATTTCTAGGAGAGAGAGAGAGACAGCGTGAGCAGGGGAGAGTCAGAGAGAGGGAATCACAGACTCTGAAACAGGCTCCAGGCTCTGAGCCGGCAGTCAGCACAGAGCCCGACGCGGGGCTCGAACCCACGAACCGCGAGATCATGACCTAAGTGAAAGTCGGACGCTTAACCGACTAAGCCACCCAGGCGCCCCTTCATGCACGCAATTTAAAGAACAGCTTCCCCTGTTACCTTACCAGACTTTGTAACCTTGGTAGGTACACTGAAGTGGCCAGGATAGGCTCCATGATGCGATGGTAACATCCCCCTCCCCTAATTTCAGTTCCCTAACATGGCAAACGTCTCTTGCCCCTGCTGCAGGTCTACTGTAGGTCACCTGTGACTCTGCTTCATGCCCACTTCTCGGAGACCCACGCTGACAGAACAGCCTCTATTTGGAATATTGCCCGTCACCACGGAAAAGGGAAAGGAGAGGATGGTGATGTCACTTCCCCTTGCATTTCAGCGCCAGAACAAATCATATAGCCAAGCCCGAAGGCCATTAGTGAGTCATGTGGAGACATCAAGTTGGGAAGGCGTCCAGAGCTCGGGGGTGAGGTCAGGGAGGGAGGACTACCTTTGAAGTCCATGGGATCGAGACACTCTAAAGCCACGGGACTGGCCAAGGTTGTCACTAAGAACGGGGTTCAGGGCAAGCCCTGATTGAGACGGAGCAGAGGAGGTAGAGCTGGCCAGGGAAACATGAGTGGCCCCTGAGGTGGAGAGAAAAGGGGAGGAGGCCATGTCATGGGAGGCCATGTCATTGTGGAAGAGGGATGACCACTGTCCCAAATGACGGGAGGGGCTGAACAGGGAGAGGCTGAACAAGGAGAACCTAACTGTGGGGTCTAGTGACAGGGATGTCACCGGTGATGCCAATGAGAGTGGTTTCCATGAAGGGGTGGAGACAGCCACTAACTGGAGAGACTTGAGATAATGAGAGGCGAGGGATGGAAACTAAGAAATGTGGCTGTGAAGGGAAAATAGAGGAGGGGGCGCAGCTGGAGGGAAGCCAGGGCTCAGGGGGAGCTGGCTCGCCCTGTGGGCAGAAAGTAGAGCACACGCACCTGCTAGTGACAGGGAGCCGCGACTGGGGGAGGTTGCTGGTGCGGGACAGAAAGGTGATTCGTGGAGGAGTGGATTCTGGGACTTGAGATCGGTGGGGATCTAGAGGCCAAGGGGCTCAGGGGGACACGTCCCCAGTGGGAACAGGGGGGGCAAGTTGGAGTCTAGGTGCCTAGTAGTTTGCTAGATTTGCTGCGGGGAAGGGAGGGGTGCTTCCTGCCCAAAGTGCTTCTATTTTCTCTCAGAGGTGAGAGAAAGTGGGTGGGGATGTGGGCGGCTGGGGGGAGAGGTGTGAGCGGCTGTTCTGAAGGAGATCTCGCACAAGCAGGAGAAGCGGAGTCAGAGGCCCTAGGTCTCCCTTGAAATGTGCTGCCAGGAGTTTAAAATGAGATCAGTGAGCATGTGGGCTGTGCCTCCCCCAGCACCATGCAGCTGGGCAGGGACGGGCAGAGAGGGTGGTGACTGGTTTAAGAGGGGACAGGGGGCTAAGTGGCACAGGAGACCGGGAGAGGTAGAGTAAGGAGGGAGGATTCTAGTGAGTGAATTACCCAGAGGAGCAAAGGGTGGGTGTCAAGGTTGAGGAGATGGTCAAGGTCACTGAAGGAATGGTTTTTGGATGGTGAGGCTGAGGCAGCAGGAGTTGATTGCAGAGGTGGGGTAGTTATTCGTAAGGACAAGCTCGAGGGACGGCCATAGGAGCCAGCCACTGAGGGATAGGAACATACCCACCGAGCACAGCCTCGCCTGCTGTCACCCATCCCCAGAGCCCCTTGGCCATAAGCTGTGCTAACATAACATGTAGAGCTCTTCATCTGGTACCTGGCACATGTTAAGTTCATTACCTCCTTCAAGGGAAGATGTAGGACAGTTACTAGGAAGCTGGGCTGGAGGGGCCCATTCACTTACCTGTCCCATCAACTCTGAGCCGGCCCCACCCAGTGCTGTGGGCTCAACAGGCAGCCCCGGGCCTCAAGCTCAGACTTGAGCGGAGCCGCCGGCCACACAAATGCAACTCAACCCAGCAAGAGACCAGGCTCGTGGCGTCAGACCTCAGTGCGGGAAGAGGAAGGCCCAACAAAGCATCTGCCCTGTTCAGGAGGGGAATTGCTGGCCTCTTTCACAGAGATCAGAGAAGTTGCCTTCCCCAGTCACAGAGAAAGCAAACCCAAGCTCCTCTCTCCTCTCCACCCCCGGGATCTTTTTACTTTATTTAGTTATCAACCTAGTACCTACCGCTCTACCGGGGCAAAGGGCTGGTGCACCAGGCAGCCTCCTCTGTGCACCCAAACCTGATCATGCCTGGATGCTTCCCCCAGAAAGAGCTCTGCACTGGTTGCGGGGCAGGGTGGGAAGAGGGACCTCCTCCCTCGAAGCTCGCGAAGAGCCCATACCAGAAGCCCAGAAAGGCAGTCCCGTTCCTGTGGCCCCTGGCCAGGATCCTGACATCCCATCTGAGAGGGACAAGTGTATAGGCCTGTGGCTATGCGGTGTGACCAGCAGGTGGCGCGCGCAAGAGACAGACAGACAGAGACCGGGAGTGAGAGTCTCCCAAGGGCTGGGGGGCTGGGGCGCGACGCAGGGGTGGATGCACTTGCAGCCAGAGGGCTAGATTCCAAAACCCGCCCAGCCAGCGGGCTCCTGGAGAAATTAGCAGTGAGAAGAGACGTTGCCAGCGTAGGAGCCATCCCAGAGAGGCCGCCTAGGCAGGCCCCGTTCTCCCCACTGTGGTATCTTCCCCGCCTGGGGTCTAAGATGGCTGATCGCCAAAGACAGGTCACTAGTAAGACTTTGGGGTCACATCCCATGAGTGTGACTTCAGGGTAGTCTGATCCCTCCCTCAGTTTCCTCTGCACCATACAGGTGGGCACAGTGTCTAGTAGCTGCCTTGGGGATTCCAGAGGTATCCACGATGCTCCCCTGGGACAGAGGCTCGAGGTCCAAGGTTTAAATGCCCAGAAATGTTTTATTTGTCGGTGCGGTACAGAGCTAAGGAACAACATGGCTGCCTCCGAGACTCTGAGGGGCAGGAGAGGACCGGAGAAGCAAGCCCTCTTGGGGGCTGGGCATGCCGGCTGCCTTTTTGGCTGAGGGCTGGGACTCAGAGCCTAGCCCCAGGAGCCCCAAGGCTGTGTTGAAGAGGTTGATGGGTGTGGAGCCGTCGGTGATGAGGGTTGACTTCAGGCCCAGGCTCTGGAGCAATTTCACCTGGAGGAGCAAGAGGAAGCAAGAACGTAGAGTCAGGCCCCTGTTCCTTCTCTTGGCTCCTTGGCCACCACCCGCATTTATTGGTCTCTGCAGCTGTCACCCGAGCCATCCTCCTAGGATTAGTCAGGGATAAAAGTGGAGGTGTGGAAGGGGAGCCTGAAGATTTCGCTGGGGCTTAGAAGGCCTGAAAGACCCGGCCCCACTGGAGAGGTCTCCAGAGGCTCACCGTTCCAGGCTCGGTTGCAGCCATTCGGTCCTTTCTCTTCCTTAAACGCACTGAGTTCTGTTCTCCTTGGGTCCTTGCACGTGGACCCTCTCCCAGGGAGCTCCTGTCAACTCTACAGCGCCCTCAAGTGTCCCCTTCTCTGAGGGACTCTCCCTAAACCAACCAGCATCTCCTGGCTCGACTTCCTTCAAAGCCCTTGCCACAGACTGGAGTCCCATCTGGTGACTGTCCGCCCGTGGGGCTACAGCTCCCTGCCGAAGCTAGCGCAGTGCCCGGCCAAGGACACCGTGCGCGAGTGCTACAGGCGGGGTCACAGGACACAAGGCCGGTTCCATCTCCTCGCCCCTCTGCCCCCAGCATCATCTTTCCAGATATGTCTGCCCCCGCTCTGCCTTCTTGGTTTCAGGTATGGTACGTGTACACACACACACACACCCCTGCCCCCTCCCCACCCTCACCTGCATCTCTGGCCCCGCCACAGCAAGGTCCCTGATGGTGCTGGGGCCCAGGGCCTCGGTCATCTGCTTGAACTTCTTCACCTCCACCTCCGCCAGCTGCTGGGCCTTGCTCACCTCCAGCTCCAACTGGGCCCGGGCATAGACCAGTTCTAGCTCTCGCACTTTCCGTACCCGCTGGAGCTCAGCCTCCTGGAAAGGGGGAGAACGCAGCATTCTTTCGATGGTGTGGCCCCTGGGAACTGTCCCAGCAAGTCACCCTAGCCAGCAACGCAGAGGGAACAGAGGCCAAAGGGGTGGAACTGTAAACTGATACTCAATTCAGGCTCCCTTTTAGCTAGTGACCGGTGGGAGTCCTTAATCCAGGCCTTGGTTCCCTCATCTGTAAAATGGGGAGAATATCTGCTGCCTGAATGGGGTTTCAGGCATTAAAGAAGCCCGTGTATGTAAGACACGTGCGCCCCTTTGCGCAAAGCTGGCCAACGCCCGAGTGCACATTACACAGCAGACAGATGTCCCAAGGCCCGGAGGGGAAAGTTATCAAGTGAATAGACACAGGGCAAAGGATTTTCTAAACCACGGGGTATTTAAATAGGGCTTTACATTGGGATACCTGCTCTCCAACCCCTTCCTTCAGGGCTGCAGCGATGGGGCCTCTTCCAGACCCCGCCCCCCAGGCCACGCCTTCCACAGGCCTGGCCCCCACTCACCGTCTCGATGGCCAAGGCCTCCGCTTTCAGCTTGGCCTGCAGCACGGAGCCTTCTCCCTCGATGCGCAGGGCCTCGGCGCGGGACTCCGCCTCGGCCTTGGCGGTCCCCGTGCTCTCCACGGCAGTGCTGGAGGGGCAGCCGGGGTCAGGGGACACCAAGAAGAGGCCCGGCCCTGCCCTCCTCCACCCTCACGGCTGCACAGCAGACGCCATACGTCCAGGTCCCTCCACCAGCTGCGTTTCCAAGCCCCGGCCCTCTTCTCCTCTGGTTCTCAACCCACCTCAGAGCCTCCAGCTCCAAGAGCTCCCTGCGAGCCTTCTCAGCTTCGGATTGGTCCAAGATCTTCTGCCTCTCCAGCCGGCCGCGGGCTTCCTGCTCAAGTCTCTGAGCTTCGTGCCTGGATGGGAGAGGGGACCGGGAAGACGCTGGCCATCTTCCAAGATGGGAGCCAGATCCCCAACAGGAGCCCCAAGGGCAGAGACCGCCAGTCTGTTGGGTGCCCGCGGGAAGCACTCAGCGTGCAAAGGGAAAGGCGGTGTGCGCGCTGGAAGCCCGGCTGGATTGCAGGCCCCCGGGAAGGAGCGCACTTGTGACCCCAGGCCCTGCTTCCGCACAACTGGCCCGCCAGTCGCCAGTCGGAGAAACAAAGGGATGGGGTTGATTTCGGACAATGACAAGTTCCCTGCAAGTGGATGATGGGCCGCCAAGCGGCGCTGCTTCAGTTGGGGCAGAAAGAACGGGGCCCTGCAAGGAGGCGAGCTTTGGGGCTGAGGACGGAGGAGGAGCCTGTCTGAAGTGCTCTAGGGGAAGAGCGTTCTGGCCAGAGGGAACAGCCAGTGCAGAGGGCCCGGAGGAGGGAGCCTTGCTGTGCATCCGAGGGGCAGGAAGGAGCTGGTGGGATCGGAGCACGTGAGCCTGGGAGAGGCTGGAAGGTGAGGTGGGCGAGGCAGGCCTGGACCCCTGGTGCCTGGAAGGGCCACAGAACAAGTCGGCGTTCTAGCACAAGCAAGGTGAGAAGCCACAGGAGCGGGATGGCACCCAGTCGTACTCTAAGTGGGCCACACTATCGGCTAAGGGTGATAGCAGGCTGACCATGAGTGGGGGGTGGGGCACCTTGTTACCCAGGTCTGGCAGTGGGCCGAAGTAGGGACCCTGGAGAGGTCTGGCCCGTGGTGGGCACCGTGGGCAGCGGGGAGCCCCCCGGCCCCCAGGCCTCACTCACTTCGCAGCTGCCTCCTGGGAGTTGGTGGTGATCTCAATGGCCAGCTGGACGCTGCGCTGTAGGGCGTCCCTGGTCCTCTGGTCCACGGGCTCCACCGACTGCACGTCCACGCTGCTGACCACCAGTCCATTTTGGGGGAAGACGGCCCGGTCCCGGGGCTGGGGCAGGGCCCTGCCGTCGAGCCCCTTGGCTTCTAAGGTCTCGAAGCCAAAGACGGCAGTACGGATGATGCGGGCAGAATTCTTATGGAAGTCATCGAAGGTGACGGAGGCCACGGCCCCCCGCACCCGGGACGCAATGGCCTTGCAGGCATCGCCCACGAAGTCAGGCACTGAGAAGAGCTTGGCTGTCTCTTGTGGGTCCTTCCGGTCACTCAGCTCGAAGTGCCTGTCAACAGAGAGGCCCAGAACAGGGAAGCCATCCTCCTCCGGGAAACAGCAACTCGTCTTTGAAAAGGACTCATACGCCCACCTTCCATGACTGGCCAGGGTCTCCGGTGACAGAGAATGAGGATGAGTGCCCAACATGTGCCCAGGTGAGGTCCCATTTCATTCTCTCAGCCACCCTAGGAGGTGGGGATGAGCATTCCCCTTTTACAGATGAGGAAGGAGAGGCCCAGAGAAGTTAAGTGATGGGCCCAAAGTCACGTTGTGTGTGGCAAGCCAGGAAGTTGAACTTGGGCAGCGTGGCTCCAGGATCTATGTTCTTAGCTACGATGCTGCAGTGCCCTCCAGAGATGGCAGCACCCCATCTGTCCCTGTCATGGTCCTGGCCACTCGGCCCAGAGGTGGGTGGGGCACAGCTGCTGTATGGGACTCCCCTCCCCCAACTCCAGTCGCTGCCATTTGAGCTCTAACTAGGTGCAGGCACTGCTCCAATTCTCACTGCATCCCTTCAACAGCCCTGTGAGGGTGATGGCGGTCATTTTCATTTTATAGATTGGGAAACGGAGGAAAGCACCGAGTCCCTTGCCCAGGCCCACAGCCAGCAAACCATCTGCCCACTCGCACTGGGTGTGTCCAACTGACATTTTTATAACCTTGGCAGTTACGTGGTTGGCTGAACACATGCTGAACTTGGCTGGGGAGCGTTCTCCTGCTCCCAGGAGGGAGTCTGCATCTTCCTGTCACCCCCCCTTGGGCATCAGACAGGATTTGCTTCTTGACCACGGCGGCACAGAGGANCACCAGTTGTAGGCTAGCTGCAGCTGCAGCCTGGCATGGTCAGCTGTTTCGATGGTGATGACGTCTGTGAAGAAGTCAGGCCCGAGCAGCAGGCAGAGTGCGCGGCGGGCGTGGGGACGCTTGGGCCTCCCGGCCGAGAGGGACAACACAGTGAACTGCTCTTCGGGACCCAGCGACACCAGCTCCGGCCCAAAGACCACCCTGCAGAGGGAGCTGGGAGTCAGACCCATGGAGAACCCCGCCCGCCTCATCCCCCTCAACTCCAGCGGCCCTTCCTGCCTCACCTCCCCCAGTAGCCTCCCCAGCTGTCCCCCACCCCGGGGCAGGCCCCTCACCGAGCTCTCTTTTCTCGGTAGTCATACACCTGCACAGCTGCGTTGTGAGGGACCCGGTAGCTAACCACGCGGGTCTTGTTCCGGAGAGGGGAGGGCTGAGGGGTCTTGGGCACCTCCTTCACACCCCTGTCTGCCAGCGGGTCCTGCCCCTTGTTCAGCAGCTCCTCCACCCCAGGAGGCAGCTCCTTCTCCCACAGGACTTCGTCCTGGGTCAGCATGTAGGTGCTTCCAATCACAGCTCGTACCTTGACAGAGGAGAACAGGGAGGGATGTCACCTGGGAAGGGAAAAGCGGGGAAGGACACAGCCAGCAGCTGGGGCGGGGGGTGGGGAGGTGGTATGGTGCTGTGGTCACACATGGTCTCTGGAATGCGGCTGCATTCAGATGCACCGTCTGCTAGCTCAGTCATCTTGGGCGCACCCCTGCTCGGTTCCTCATCCGCCCAGGGTTGAGGAATGAATGACATCTCAGATGTCTAGTGCTGAGAACGTGGCATGTGGTAAGGGCTTGATAATATTTCTTCTGGAATTTTCCTTCTTGGGGCAGCTTGGAGGGCATCCTAGGGACAGATGCCCTCAATCCTAGGAAATAGGCAACATTCGCCAACACTTCCTAGAATTCTGAGCTCTCCTTCGAGGTTGGATTCTTAGAGAAAGAGGTCGGAGATGTGGTCCTATGTCAAACCAAGGC
>NW_027529443.1:1052222-1084283 GCF_008692635.1 Crocuta crocuta | reverse complement strand
CCACCTGGATAAAGGAATGAGGAAGAACTTGGTTCTTGCTGTCCCCAGGCCATTCCCCGGTTAGATCTTTATATTGGGGCCAGTTCTGCCCATCCTAAAATCCGGCTCATCTTCTCCCTTGGGGGTTTCTCAAATTTGAGGTTGGCTATTTACGACAAAGGGAAGGCAAATACTCCACAGAATGCCCTCATACCTACCAGCTGGCCAGCTCAGATGCCACCACCAAGGCTGTCGAAGTCTCTTCCCCCGTCTTCACCACGCACCTGCCCTATCAGCCCTGAGCAGGCCACCACCACGGCCACACCACAGGAAAGGTGGCCATCCCTCCGCCATTACCTTTCCAGTCTTGACATCCTGCACATAGATGCCCTCATTCTCGTCCAGAGGGATGGCCTGACGCTCTTCTACCACCTCTACCTTGGCAGAGGGCACGTACTCCAGGGGTCCGCGGATGAGCCAGTGGTCCCCAGCCTGGTGGGAGACTTTCTCCTCCTCTTCTCCCTCCTCCAGCGGCTGCAGGGCCCTCAGCAGCAGCCCCTGCTGCTCTGATAGCACATACACATCCTGGATGCCTCGCTCCAGTCTCTCTCCAGGCTGGAGGAAGAAAGACTTCTCGCCCTAGTGGAGAGACAAGGGGTTAGAAGCCGTTACCACCCAGGGTCATGGCTGCCTCTGATAGCACCTCTTTTGGTTCCTACGGCCACAGGGTTGTGATGAGGACAGGAGCCCAAAAGCACCCTCTGCACGTTCCCTCTGTAATACAGTGAAGCATTATCTGAACCACGCGGCTCCAATGCCCTCAGATCTCATCTGGTCAAACCTGCCCTTGATAAATCCCGTAAACTGTCAGGACCTGGACTCTCACAAGCTCAACAGTTAAGAATAAACCTCTGGGAGTGCCTGGGTGGCTCCGTCACTTAAGCATCCAAACATTTTTTTTTTCCAAACATTTTTTTAATGGTTATTCATTTTTGAGAGACAGAGCACAAGTGGGAGAGGGACAGGGAGAGAAAGGGAGACACAGAATGGGAAGCAGGCTCCAGGCGCTGAGCTGTCAGCACAGAGCCCAATGTGGGGCTCGAACCATGAACTGTGAGATCATGACCTGAGCCAAAGTCAGACACTGAACCCACTGAGCCACCCAGGGGCCCCTTAAGTGTCCTACTTTTTTTTTTTTTTTTATGTTTTATTTATTTCTGAGAGAGAGAGAGACAGTGTGAGCAGGGGAGGGTCAGAGAGAGAGAGGAAGATACAGAATCCAAAACAGTCTCCAGGCTCTGAGCTGGCTGTCAGCACAGAGCCCAATGCGGGGCTTGAACCCACTAACCATGAGATCATGACCTGAGCCGAAGTCAGACGCTCAACCAACTGAGCCACCCAGGCACCCCAACTGTCCAACTCTTGATTTGGGGTCAGATCATGATCTCACAGTTCAGGAGTTTGAGCCCTGCATCTGAAGCTGGTTGGGATTCTCTCTCCCTCGCCTCCTTAGCGCCTCCCATGCACTCTTTCTCAAAAATAAACATTAAAAAAATAATAAAAGCTAAAAAAAAAAAATAAGAATGAACCCCTTGTTGCTCTTCATTTCTCCCAAGCCTTGTTTCCTTGGAATGCTGTTGTCTGGGCATTGGCAAACTCAGTTGTTGGGCCAAATAAATCTGGCCGTTTCTTTTTTTAACTGTATATTTGAGATATAATCTATATACCATAAATTTTTTCCATTTAAAGTCCACAATTCAGTTGCTTTGGAAGATACAGAGTTGTCCAATCATCTCTATGATCTAATCCTAGGGCCTTTTCATCACCCTGAAAAACCCTGTGCTCAATAGCAGTTACTCTCCGTCCATCCCTACCCCCTATAACCACAAATCTATTTTCTATCACCACAGATATACCTATTTGGGACATTTTGTATAAAAGGAACCATACAGGGGCACATAGGTGCCTCAGTCAGCTGAGGATCCAACTCTTGATTTCGGCTCAGGCCATGATCTCATGGTCACGGGATCAAGTCCCCCATCGGGCTCTGCACAGAGCACGGAGCCTGCTTAGGATTCTTTCTCTCCTCCCCTGCCCCCCCCAGTTTTAAAAAGTAAAATAAATGGAATTAAATAACATGTGGTCTTCTATATGTGTAGCTTCTTTGGCTTAGCATAATGGTTAACCATGTCGTAGCAGGTATTAGCACACGCTGATCATTAGTACGCAAGTATCAGTACACACTTATTTCCTTTTATAGCTGAGGGATATTCCATTGTGTGGATATGCCACAATTTGTGATCCACCGCTAGACATTTGGGCTGTTTCTGGAAGTAAAATGTTATAGGAACAGGGAGGCACTCGTTCAATTACAAGCCGTCCATGCTTTCGCTCCGACAGTAAAGTTGAATGTTCTCGCAAAGTCCAAAGTATCTACGATCTGGCCCTTTACAGAAAAGTGTGCTAATCCCTGTAGATAAGGGAGTTGGTATTGACGGAGGGTGGGTAAGAGAGAGGTGAGGGAGTGGGTGGGGAGAAGCGTAAACCAAGAGGTTTGTTTTATGTTAGTTGACAAGGTTTCCAGAACAGCAGGACTGGGAGGTGCTCCCAGAAGAAACTGTGGAAACGGAGGTCGGGGGCCACCAGGAGATCAGTGGGACCATGTCTCAAAAGACAGAACTAGGTGTCTGAAGACACAGAGGGAGCCAGGATAAGCTTGGTGCTTCTAGAACGCGTACCTGGGGTGGGAGGAGGGAAGGCAGAGGTCCCAGGGCCTCCTGCCACGCAAGGGCACTCACCCCCCCAGAGCAGACCTCGGGGCGAGCTGGAGGCACTCACCTTGACCACACGCTTCTGCCCGAGCTGGTTCTTGCCATCCAGTCCGACCGGGTCAAGAATCACACAGTAGTTGTGGGGGCCCAAGGTGGTGATGGGCACGACCCCCAGCACCTCCTCGTACACATCTGGCACATGGGCCTCCGTGTCCTGCACGGTCACCAGCCACTCCTCCCCGGTGCGACGGGTCACTCCTCTCAAGTCCCGGAAGTTCTGCCGGGCCCGCAGGTGCAGGGCCGTCTGTGGACAGAGGTCGGGGCATTTGGGGAAACCGATCTTCCATTTCCTCGGGGGACCTGGGCGCCCTACTGGCCACTAAGTGCTCCCAGGCCTGAACGCCAGCCTCTGCCAACCCACGAGGACCTGTTAACCCTCTCGGAGGATTCAGGAAACTCCTCTGCGTTTTGTTTTGTTTTTTAGTGGCCCTAGAAATATTGCTTCTCTTTCACGTTCACGTCCTCCGTCACCATTCTCTGCCACTCAGAGTGATCCCTACCCCAGGGTCCCTTAACCCCCCAGAGCACAGACCTTTTCTGTGAGGATCACAGCGTCCACCAAATCCAGAACCTCCTCAAACACTCCCGGGAGATACGCCCCCACGGAGCGCACCAGCCATTCTTCTCCTGGGCAAGGAAAAGGGTGGGGGTTTGAGGGGGGGGGAGAAGCCATGTCAACATGACAGCAGGGGGCAGGGGAGAGCCCTCACGGAGGTGGGCAGCAGGGGGCAGCCCCCGAAAGCTTACAAGAGAGACCCCAGGGAAGCCCTTCCTCCCAGACTGCCAGTGGCCATCCCCAACCCTGCGGGCGGAGCATGGCCTGTCCATCCCCATCAGCACCCCTTGTCAACCCCACCTGTCACCCTCTCCTTGCCGTCCCGGTCCCAGCACTCCTTGCGGGCCCTCAGCCGCAGGGCCTGGTTCTGCCTGATGACTGTGGCCTGGATGATCTCTAAGACCTCCACCTCCTTCCGGGGGATATATGTGCCTGGGGAGGGAAGAAGAGGCTGGAGGTGAGTAGCTGTCAGAGCTGTGACAGAAAGGCCAGGAGCCTCTGGGCCCGTTCCTCTGGCCAACGGAAGGAACTTACCAGGTCCTTCAAATAGCCACTCATCTCCTGCCACCACCTTCTCTCCATTCTTATCCTCAAAATCCAGCAACGCCTTCAGATGGAGGGCAGTGTTGGGCATAACCACCTGCAGTGGGGTGATGTCCTAACAAGGGAAGAAGGGAGGTCATGGCACATCCAGTACTGTGACCCCAGGAGTCAGGCCTGATACCCTGGAGGTCAGAGTCCACAGCATCAGCCTTGACAGGTCCCCAAAGAGCCATCAAGTGGAAAGTACAAGGTAGGGGTCGTCCCAAAGCCATCTGAAGAACTAAGACAGCCGCCCGAGCAAGAGGAAGCTACTACCAATGAGCCAAGAACACATGATCCTGTGTAGGAAGTGTTCCGAAGTGGTTCTGAAATTAGAAATCTAGGCTGGGAAAGTGGGAAACACCTCAAGGTCTAGTGTGCCCGGCGAAGTGCGGAAAGTAAGAAAGTGGGAGGCCTGGACAGCTGTAACAGGCACGTTTTGGCACGTGGCTTTGGCGTCAGGATGGCTTCCTGATCACAAGATAGTCGCCATACTCCAGCCATCATGCCTCCTCTCATCAGGAAGGGGAACCCGGCAACAAGTATCCAAACCTTTTAGAAGTTTGTAGAAATGTGGGGCGCCTGGGTGGCTTAGTCGGTTAAGCGTCCGACTTTCTCTTAGGTCATGATCTCGCGGTTCGTGGGTTCGAGCCCCACGTCGGGCTCTGTGCTGACTGCCAGCTCAGAGCCTGGAGCCTATTTCAGAGTCTGTGTCTCCCTCTCTCTCTCTGACCCTCCCCTGCTCACGCTGTCTCTCTCTCCTAGAAATAAATAAAAATATTTAAAAAAAAAAAAAAGAAGTTTGTAGAAATGTTTCTAAGAGTGGGACTTCACTTGCCCTTTGATCTGAGGGAGGCAGGAAAGGATGGAAAGAGGCTAGAAGAGACATGCCCAAGGTCACACAACTAGTGAGGAACAGGATCATGACTTGAACCTCGGTCTTTAGTGAAGCTTAGCTGTCTGCTGCTCCTTTCTCTGACTGGAGTGGCCAGCGCGGAAAGGCCGAGCAACTCTACTCTCCCCGCTGACCACACGCTGGGCTGGAGGCAGGCAAGTCCTTCTTTGTGCATCTTCAATGGGCACAGCACCCGGCTGATTGTAGTAGGGGTGGGCTACACACACACACACACACACACACACGCACACACACACAACCTGTCTTTCTGGGATTGGAAGTCCCAGCAGGTGACAAGACAGATACAGACCCCCCTCTTCAAGCACACCATGGACAGTGTCAAGGGAGAGGCTTTGGAAGAATCTAGAACAAGTTAGGAAAAGCCCTCTAGAAGTGACATTTGAGCTGGTGCTCAAAGAAGAGCTGGCTTTTGAGACAAAGGTGCAGGAAGAGGAAAAGGTGAGCATTCTGGAAGGGGTGTGTGGGTTTTTCACCCCCCACATCTGCTCTATCATCATTTCTGTTCCACCAAAATGTATGTCTGCCTTTATTGCTGCCGTTTCCCTCACCTGAGCCACCAACATCTCTCGCCTGGACAACGGAAAGATCATCCTCATTTGTCTCCTGGCTGCCACCCTTGTCTCCTTACAGTCTGTCCCCCACGCCACTGTAGGCTTCCAGCTCAGGTGACTGGGTACCTAGTAGTATCGCCACAGAAGATGGGGAATGCGGGAGAACAGATTTGCGGGGAAGGGAAAGTGCCAGGTTTGCATGTCCAGTAGGAAGTGGCTGTGGGAGGTCCAGGAGGAAGCCTCCTAACAGGCAGCTCCCGGCGACAGTCCGGGGGTGGGTGTCTCCAACATAGCCGATGTGGTCAAGGCCACGAGAGCACGAGAGGACACACAGGAAGTTCAGGACAGAAGCTGAAGGCGGTGGGGGGGGTGGGGCAGGGGAGGAGAGCGAGACATCTAAGAAGATGGAAAGAGACATCCACAGAGTAACAGGAAGACAAGTTTTACCGGGGGGAGGGGGGTTAGAGGAAAAAAAAAAGTGTCTTTTTTCCAAGTGCTTATTTTGAGAGCAAGAGAGTGAGAGAGCAGGGGAGGGGCAGAGAGAGAGGGAGACAGAGAATCCCAAGCAAGCTCCATACCATTAGCGCAGAGCCCAATGTGGGGCTTGAACGAACGAACCATAAGATCATGAGCGGAGCCGAAATCAAAAGTTGGACACTCAACCAACTGAGCCACTCAGGTGGCCCCAAAAGGCAAGTTTTCATAAGAGGGCGGGTCAACGATGGTTGTGGCTAAGAAGACCCATGAGACACAGAATGTCCATCCAGGTTAGGGAGTAGGAGTTGGAGGGCTTGGGGCTTTGTGAAAGCCAAGTTCAGTGGAGGTGGGAGTGGGGGCCAGATGCAGGGGCGTGGGAGGAAATGGGGCAGAGGACATCAAGCAGTTATCAGAGAGTAAGTATGAAAGAAAAGCAGCAGCAGTAAAGAGCTAGAAATTGGATTTATAGATAGGGCCGTCACAAAAGTTCATACTTTTACATTTAAATTTCGTGTGCATATCCTGGGACTCAGCAATTCTTAATAGTTTCTACTCTTAAAAAACAGCAAATGCTATACGCGCCTGGCTGGCTTAAGTTGGTAGAACATGGAACTCTTGATCTCAGGGTTGTAAGTTCGAACCTCAGGTTGGGTGCAGAGATTACTTAAAAATAAAATCTTGAAGGGTATCTAGGTGGCTCAGTCAGTTAAGTATCTGACTTTGGCTCAGGTCACAATCTCACGGTTCCTGGGTTCAAGCCCCCCCATTGGGCTCTGTGCTGACAGCTCAGAGCCTGGGGCCTGCTTTGGATTCTGTGTATCCATCTCTCTCTGCCCCTCCTCTGCTCACTCTCTGTCTCTCAAGAATGAATCAATGTTAAAAAAAATTTTTTTTAATTAAAAAAATAAAATCTTGGGGCGTCTGGGTGGCTCAGTCGGTTGAGCGCCCGACTTTAGCTCAGATCATGATCTCACGGTTCGTGGGTTCGAGCCCCACATCGGGCTCTGTGCTGACAGCTCAGAGCCTGGAGTCTGCCTCGGATTCTGTGTCCCTCTCTCTCTGCCCCTCTCCTGTTCATGATCTGTCTCTCAAAAATAAATAAATGTTAAAAAAAAAATTTAGGGGCGCCTGGGTGGCTCAGTCAGTTAAGTGTCTGACTTCAGCTCAGATCATGATCTCATGGTTCATGGGGTCGAGTCCCGCGTTGGGCTCTGTGCTGACAGCTCAGAGCCTGGAGCCTGCTTCAGATTCCATGTCTCCCTCTCTCTCTCAGAAATAAATAAAACATAAAAAAATTTTTTTTTAATAAAAAAAATAAAATCTTGAAAAAAATGTTTTTAGAAGCACACACAAAAAAACAGCAAACAGGAACACGCGCAGACAAGGATATTCGTCGCAACACTGTTTTTCTTTATAAATTGGAAACACCAGGGGTGCCAACAGTTGGTTTAGTGTCCGACTTCAGCTCAGGTCATGATCTCACGGTCTGTGGGTTTGAGCCCCGCGTCGGGCTCTGTGCTGACAGCTCAGAGCCTGGAGCCTGCTTCGGATTCTGTGTCTCCCTCTCTCTCTGCCCCTCCCCTGCATGTGTCTGTGTCTCCCAAAAATAAATAAACATCAAAACGTTTTTAAAAAATAATAACTTGGAAACACCATAAATGATACTCAACAGGAAAATAGCTGAGCTCTTATACATCATATGGAATGACATAAAACAATATGTCACAATATGCAGAAGATCATTCAAAATACACTGGCAAGTGACAAGGGATAGCTTTATGCAAACAGGTTATAGTCAATATGAATTTTTTTACATATACTTATGTTAATGCATAAACATATCTGGAAGCATAGACCCCGAACGGATGACAGTAGAGGAGTCTGGGGGATGGCGAGCAGAGATTGGTGGTGGAAGTCACGAAGGAGCTCACAGCCTTCTGAATGCATTCTTTAGAATGAAAAGCTTCCACAAGTAAGCCTTTAAGGGCAGAGAAGGATGGAAGAGGCAGAGCATGCTTATTGGCCAAGAGACAGGCATCAGTAGTGGAGAAATTAAAGGCAGAGGAAAGAGAAGCTCTAGGTCGGGGGACAAGGTTAAGTATTGGACTTCGGCTCAGGTCATGACCTCATGTTCAGGAGTTCGAGCCCTGCATCGGGTTCCACGCTGACGATGTGGAACCCGCTTGGGATTCTCTCTCTCCCTCTCTCAAAATAAATAAATAGATAAACTTAAAAAAAAAAAAAGAGACTGAAATATATAAATTTGCCCAAGGAGGTGAAAGACCTGTACCCTGAAAACTATAAGACATTGATGAAAGAAATTAAAGGAGACACAAATGGGAAGATAGTTCATGCTCATGGATTAGAAGGACAAATATTTTTAGAATGTCCACACTGCCCAAAGCAATCTTTGGATTTATTGAAATCCCTATCAAAATACCAATAGCCCTTTTCAGAGAACTAGAACAATCCTAAAATCTGTACGGAACCACAAAAGACCCCGAATAACCAAAGCAATCCTGAAAAAGAAAAAGCTGAAGGTAGCACAATTCCAGATTTCTAGTTCTAGTACAAAGCTGTAGTGATCACAACAATATGGTACTGGGACAAAAATAAACATAAACCAATAGAACAGAACAGAAAGCCCAGAAACAAAGCCACAACTATATGGTCAATTAATCTTCGGTAAAGGAGGCAAGAGTATGCAATGCAAAAAAGTCTTTTCAACAAATGGTGCTGGGAAAACAGGACAGCTACATGCAAAAAAAAAAAAAAAAAAAAAAAAAACAACTGGCCCCTTTCTTACACCATACCCCAAAATTAACTCAAAATGGATTAAGGACCTAAACTGTGAGGTGTGAAACCATAAAAATCCTAGAAGAGAGTACAGGCAGTAATAGCTCTGACATTGGCCATAGCAACATTTTTGTAGACACGGTCTCCCGAGCAAGAGAAAAAGGCAAAAAAATAACCTATTGGGACTACGTCAAAATAAAAACTCCTGCACAGCAAAGGAAATAACCAATAAAACTAACACAACCTATAGAACAGGAGAAGACCTATCCAATAAAGGGTTAGAGTGTCCAAAATACATAAAGAACTTACACAACTCAACATCAAAAAATAATCTAAGATGGACAGAAGATATGAACAGACACTTCTCCAAAGATATCCAGATGGCCAATAGGTACACAAAAAGATGCTCAACAGGACTCATTATCAGGGAAATGCAAATCAAAACCACAAGAAGAGATTACCTCACACCTGTCAGAATGGCTAAAATCGAAAACACAAAGGGGCGCCTGGGTGGCTTAGTCGGTTAAGCGTCCAACTGTCACTTAGGTCATGATCTCTCGGTTCGTGGGTTTGAGCCCCGCGTCGGGCTCTGTGCTGACTGCCAGCTCAGAGCCTGGAGCCTATTTCAGAGTCTGTATCTCCCTCTCTCTCTGACCCTCCCCTGCTCACGCTGTCTCTCTCGCACGCCTAGAAATAAATAAAAATATTTACAAAAAAACAAAACAAATCACATGAGGGGTGCCTGGGTGGCTCAGTCGGTTAAGTGTCCAGCTCCAGCTCAGGTCATGATCTCATGGTTTGTGGGTTCAAGCCCCGCGTCGGGCTCTGTGCTGACAGCTAGCTCAGAGCCTGGAGCCTACTTCAGATTCTGTATCTCCCTCTCTCTCTGACCCTCCCCTGCTCATGCNCCTCTCTCTCTGACCCTCCCCTGCTCACGCTGTCTCTCTCTCGCGCGCCTAGAAATAAATAAAAATATTCACAAAAAAACAAAACACATGANGCTCTCTCTCTCAGAAATAAAACATTAAAAAATAAAAAATAAAAAAAACACATGAAACAATAAGAATTGGTGAGGGTGTGGAGACAAAGGAATCCTTGTGAACTGCTAGTGAAAATGCAAACTGGTGCAGCCGCTGTGGAAAACAGTATGGAGGTTCCTCAAAGAATTAAAAATAGATCTACCCTATGATCCAGTAATCACACTAATGGCTATTTACCCAGAGAATATGGAAACAGTAATTCGAAAGGATATATGCACCCCTTTGTTTATTGCAGCGTTATTTACAATAGCCAAATTGTGGAAGCCCAAGTGCCCATCAATAGAGGAATGGATTAAGAAGATGTAGTGTATATATACAATGGAATATCACTCAGCCATAACAATAATGAAATCTTGCCATTTGCAACAACATGGATGGAGTGAGAGAGCATAATGGGAAGTGAAGTAAGAGAAAGATATACTGTATGATTTCATTCGTATGTGAAATTTAAGAAACAAATAAATAAAGGGGGTGGGGGAAAGACAAACCAAGAAACAGACTCTTAACTCAGGAGAACAAACTGACAGTTGCTAGAGGGGAGGTAGAGGCAGATGGGTGAACTGGGTGAAGGGGGTAAAGAGTACATTTATCCTGAGGAGTAGGGAGTAGATGGCATTGTTGAATCACTGTATTCCACAGCTGAGACTAATATAACACTGTGTGTTAATTACATTGGGATTAAAATAAAATTTAAAAAAGAGAAGGAGGAGCCAGGTTCCCGGGTCCACCTGATGGAGATTCCAACAGGTACAAAGGAGAGGAGCACAGATCTAAAGTAAGGAAAGGGGATACAGACCCAGATC
Source organism: Crocuta crocuta (assembly GCF_008692635.1). Classification (NCBI taxonomy): domain Eukaryota; kingdom Metazoa; phylum Chordata; class Mammalia; order Carnivora; family Hyaenidae; genus Crocuta; species Crocuta crocuta. The sequence goes on along the minus strand of NW_027529443.1, from coordinate 1,073,752 downwards.
CTGTCAGATGGCCGGGACTTCTAAGTATGTGGCAAAGTTGTTCAAGAGTGAGTGGGGCACCCAGGTGGCTCAGTCAGTTAAGCATCTTACTCTTGATTTTGGCTCAGGTCGTGAACTCATGGTTTGTGGGTTTGACTCCTGAGTCAGGCTCAGTGCTGAGAGCGTGGAGCCTGCTTGGGATTCCCTTTCTCCCTCTCTCTCCACCCCTCCCCCACTGGTGTGTGCTCTCTCTCAAAATAAATAAACTTTAAAATGTTACTTAAAGGGGCACTTGGGTGGCTCGGTCGGTTGAGTGTCTAACTTTGGCTCAGGTCATGATCTCACCATTTGTAAGTCAAGCCCTACATTGGGCTGTCAGCCCAATGCCGGCTTTGGGTCCTCTTTTCCTTTCTCTCTCTGCTCCTCCCCAACGTGTGCACATGCATGCGCACTCTCTCTCAAAATAAACACTGAAGCATTTTAAATAGGAGCGCCTGAGTGGCTCAATTGGTTAAGCAACCGCCTTCAGCTCAGGTCATGAACTCGCAGTTCATGGGTTTGAGCCCTGCATTGGGCTCTGTGCTGACAGCTCAGAGCCTGGGGCCTGCTTCCGATTCTGTGTCTCCCTCTCTCTCTCTGACCCTCCCCTGATCACACTCTGTGTCTCCCTCTCAAAAATAAATATTAAGGGGAGCCTGGGTGGCTTAGTCGGTTAAGCATCCAACTTTCGCTTAGGTCATGATCTCGTGGTTCGTGGATTCTAGTCCCGCATCGGGCTCTGGGCTGACTGCCAGCTCGGAGCCTGGAGCCTGTTTCAGTCTGTGACTCCTTCTCTCTCTGACCCTCCCCTGCTCACGCTGTCTCTCTCTCTCTCTCCTAGAAATAAAACATTAAAAACAAAACAAAACTAAATATTAAAAAAATTTTTTTTAATGTTTTTTAAAAAAATAAAATGCTATCGAAAAAGAGGATAGAAAATAAGAAGGGTGGAAAATGATAAATATTTGGAGGCGTGCAGAGAAAAGCGGAGGGAAAGCTGGTTAGGAAGGAGGGGAACCACTGAACAGAGCTGGCCTGGGAATGAGCTACTTGTAATACTGTCGTCTTTGTGGTTCTGTCCCCATGGCCAAGAAGGCGCCCTCCCCCCCCTCCAGCTCTGAGGACAGAAAGGACAGGTTGGGGTCACAGCAATCCGGGACTGGCTTTTGTCATAGGTCCTGCACATAACAGAGTGTTAAGATGACAGCCTCCAGCTGGTGTAGGAAAGAGAGACCAGGAAGAGAATCTGCGGGACAGAAGACAGAAGGAAAAGCTCTGAGGGGCATGATAACCGAGGAGGCTGGGGTTGAATTTCTGAGTGGGGGAGGGGGGAATAACCAGGTCCAGACTGGACTGGCGCTGGGAGGGGCTGGAGCAGAACAGAAGAGGCGAGGGTCAAGAAGGCCAAGTCATTGACAAGGTCATCGCAAGGACATTAGTGAGGCTCCCATGAGTCAGAAGAAGGGGACGGGGAGGGAGGCCCGAGGCAGGCGCCATCTCAGTGGAGACCAGAAGGGAAGAGGTATGGGCAGAGAGGGTGGACAAGGTACATCTCCAGGGCATTGGACTCCAAGGAGGGAGAGGCCCTGGCCTTCCTGGCCTCGAGGCTGTGGGGTTTGAGAGAATGAGCTGCTGTGGGCTGGGGAACCTAGGGAGCCTTGAACACTGGTGCCCCATGACCCCCCTCCCTGCCCCCCGCACACCACTCCCCACCCAGAGAGGGACTGAGCAGATCTGAGGGAGGACCTGAGTATGGAGGATTTTTTAGCTTTTGACAGTTTCAGACTTACACAGAAGTTGCAAGAATAGTACAAAGAATTCCCGGAGGCGCCTCACTCAGATTGCTCAAGGGTTAACATTCTAATTACTCTTCATCACTTTCTATCTCTACACGCACACATTTCTCTCCCAAAGTGGCTGCCACTAAGCGGGCAGGAAGGCCACAGAGCTCCCTGGGTCACACCACGAGGCTTCGGGGAGCAAGAGGCACGGGTAAGTAGGGGAGCCGAGAGTCAAATAGTGTCAAATGGCAAGGAGGTGAAGGTAGAACAGTTAAGGAAATAAAGCTGGATGCCCACTTGCTCGGGCCCAGGGCCTGAGGGCAACGTGAAGGAGGGCCGGGCCACGAGCGCAGATGCCTTCCGGCGGAACATCCACCGGCACCCGAGCCCCAACGCGTCTTGTCCACCTTGTGATCACTGCCCACCAGAGTCTGGCACCGTTTGAGTGAACGAAACGTTCACACTTGGCAAAATCCTTTGGCACCAGAGCAGTCTGGAGCTTCTAGCAGGTTCCAGAGCCTGGAGGGTCGGGTGGGGAGATGGGCTGACAGCTCTCAAAAGAGGGGCGGGTATGCTGAGGGCATGCGAGGAAGAAGGAAGGAAGCAGTGATTTTGTCCTTGGTGAGAACCAGCAAATGTCGCCCCCGGCCCCTCCCTCAGCCCCAGTTTGTTTTCCCTCCAGAAGGCAGTGCAGAGCCCTAGGACCAGGCGGCAGAACAGGCAGAATGATTATAGAGGAGGCAAGCCAGGTACCTTTTCCAGCACCTCCCCTGGGTACAGGGGGAAGGGGTCCTGGGCCAGCCGGATTTCTAGGTCAGCGTGGCGGAGCCGTACTTGCCCTGTGACGTCGAATAGCACCAAGCCCTGGGGATCGCGGGCCACCGGGTTGGCCACGGTGCAGTAGTGGCGTGGGGGGACAGTCACCATGCGCATGGGGGCAAACAGGACCCTGTAGGAGGATGAGAGGCAGTGTGAGGACCCAGAGGACCCTGTTCCCACTTCCGAAGGGGACAGCGAATGGGAGAGACAGCGTCACCCGACCCAGGGCCAAACCTGCCTGGGCACAGGAGGCAGACGGAGGAGCAGGCCAGCAAGACCAACAGGCACCCCACGGCCCAGTCCCAACACCAACCTCTCGTTGTCCTGCCGGATGTAAGTCTTCGGCCCGACCTCCACGCGGGACACGTTGCTGTTCTGGTCCAGCACATGGATGTAGTGGTACGGGGGGATGCGGATGATGGACTCTTCGGTTGCCATGGTGACTCCTGAGCCCAGGGCAGCAGGGCGACAGACGGGTGGGGAGAAGAGACAGCAAGATGAGCACAGAAGGCCTGGCACAAGGTCGGCACCAGCCAGAGGACTGGCTGGGGAAAGGGGAGTGGGACTTTCCTCCTCCAGCTCGCATTATCTCACCCTTTCTGGTCCCATGCTGGCCACTTCCTTTCTTCTCCTGACCCAGGCCACACAGCCCGTCCAGGCCTCATCCCTACTGAGAACTGCTTCACACGGTTAACCACAGAAGCCCAGGGTGTTCCCTGCCTATTCCTTTCCCTCCCCAAGCTGCCTGCAGCACCAGCAGGGGCTTTAGATGAAAATTCTGGAGGTGCCGGAGGTGGCCTTCATCAGCACAGCGCGAAGCAGCGGCTGAGCAGCTCCCTGGCTCCTCCAGACACAGGCTCCTTTATGTCAGGGGACCCCAAGGACCCAGCTGTATTGCAATGGTAGTCCACAGCCCAAGAATATTTGCACCATCTCTGTCTGCACCCCCACCCCCCACCCCATTTTAAGCAATCTGGGATGAACTATTTAGACATGGGCCACCTCTCAACAGAGGGATCCCTGGCGGAACTGGTGTTCCCATAGAATCAGCTGGATTAGAAACCCCAAATTAGTCCTTTCCTCCCCAGTTCTCTCTGGTCTGTGGTCACTCTTGGTTTCCTGACGTTGTGGGTAGGGGTGGGTGGGAAGGGAAAGGGAATAAACAAGTACATTTCTCATCCACCCCCATCCTACCTGCTTCTGAATCCTGGGTGGTTCAGGAATGTCATGCCTCCTGCCTAAACCCTCGTCCCTGCCCCCAGCAGGCCTTAGACTTCGGACTATATATCCCTTGGAGTCACACAAGGGGAACCGAGTTTACTAGGCAACTCAAAGCCCTGCCCTCTGAGACTTTGGTCATTTTGGAAGCCACCAGCAGAAAAGGAGGGACACTTCAACTACACCATTCCACGAACTTCTAACCTGAGTGAGAAGCAGAAGCGAGTATGAAGTGGCTTGCCACAGGAGAAATAGGCAGAAGCCACAAAATCACAGAAGCCAGGGAAAGGTGCAAGAGCTCTACTTAACCTACACAATCTGTAAAATTTTTGTTTATTAATTTTTGTTTAGCAATTGTGAGTTTCCACAAACTCCTGATTCCTGCTTCTCTTGAAGAATTAGGAGCTATACCCTACATTCCCACCTAGCAAAACTGGCTAGGGCCAAGTCGTAGCTGCTGCCTGTAGATGGGGCACAAGCTCTCCCGCTTACCACAGTCCCCGCGTCTTCTACCTGGGCCACTGCACTCACATCACCTGCCCAGCTCCTACTTAAAACTCTCTAACTCAGCATCATCCAATAGATTCTTCTGCAATGATGGACATATTCTAAATCTGAGCCCTTTGGACTGGTCACAGGTGGTTACCGAATACTTGCAATGTGACTGGTGTAACTGGGTCCTCAGTTACTAAATATTAAATTTCCATTAAGGTGGCCAAATAAGGGGCGCCTGGGTGGCTCAGTTGGTTAAGCGGCCAACTTCAGCTCACGTCATGATCTCGCAGTTCATGGGTTCGAGCCCCGTGTCAGTCTCTGTGCTAACAGCTCAGAGCCTGGAGCCTGCTTCCAATTCTGTGTCTGTCTCCCTCGCACGCGTGCTCGCTCGCTCTCTGCCCTTCTCCCACTCGTGATCTCTCTCAAAAAAAGAAAAAAAAAGTGGCCAAATAAGGCTGGTTGATCCCACATTACAGTGTGGCTCTAAGTAGCTGATTCCCAGGTAGAGATTATGGGTCACTCGAGGCCATGCAGCACATCAGTGGTACTATTGGGATGAGAATCCCAGTGGAATGCTTGGTGGCAGCACGGGACAGTGGTTAGGGGCACAGATTCAGCCAGACTGCCCCGTCTTATAGCTCAGATTCCCTGCCTTGTACTGTTTCCTTAATGTCTTCCCCTATTTCTGAAAGGTTACAGCTTTGACTTGTCTTCCTAGGACACTTTCTACACCAAAGGAATGTTCTTCCGCTGTCTTGCAACTTTGTATGGGATTTGACCTTGATACTTTTTTTGTTGCCCGGGTTTTGTGAAGTTAATGTCTCTAAACTTGTACGAGTGGCTTTTCTAACGTCAGAGCTCCCTCTTCTGTTGTTTTCGGGTAGTGTCTGAAAATACAGGGGCTGCAGTTCTGCTCTCCGTGATCCTTTCTCCTCCTCGCTTTTATCACAACCTGACCTTCTCCTTCCTTCCTCCCGACTGCCCAGTCCCGCTCAGCCAGCCACTGTGCTTCCAAAGTGGCTCCCTGAGGAAGGCCCTGAAGAGCCCCCAGGAGCGGGGACCGCCTGCACCCCTTACTGGATGGAGTAACCTCAGCTGGGTCCATTGCCCTCCCGATACCCATTTCCTGGCCTGTGAACTGTGAACGGATAGGGCATCTACCCGAGTTATGAGGCCTGAGGTAATCATCATTTGGAACAGAGCCCGTCTCTTCGGAGGCACTATGTTACTGCTGAGGCAGGAATAGCCAGAGGCTCAGCTCCCTTAATCAGTTAGGGGATGTGGCCTGGCACCAGAGGCTCCTGAACCCACCTGGCCTTAACCCCCCCTTGCGGACTGGTCAGAAAGGCAGCAAGTCTTGTGGCGCCCCAGCTGTGGGGCTAGAAGAACAGCAAAGAAGGGCCATCTGAAGGCCAAGGGAAGCCTGTTCCAGCTGCTTCTGTGCCAAGTTCTCTGCAGGGTGGAAGCCTGGCCAGGAAGCCAGATGGGGGAAAGGAAGGGCTGGGGCTATAAGCGGAGGTGTGGACAGGGCTCCATGAGGTACACCCCCCACCCCCCCTCCCAGGGAAGATCTGAACTCTAGGCCATGCAGGGCTGGGAAGCAGGCCCCAGGAACAGCCTCCAATGGCTCCTTTTTGGACAATCCCCCACTCCCTATGGCTGCGGCCTCGCCACCATCTGTCATCCCAGCTGGGCCCAGTCAGGGGGGCTGAGAGCCTCGCCCAGCTCAGTGACTCAGCTGAGAGTCCTCCTTTGAGCTGATCTGGCTGGGCCTCTGCCTCATCCCAAAGCCAAGCCCTGGTTTCAGCATGCCCTAAAGCTGTGCCTTCTACCTAGACCACCTGCTATTCATCCAAGAAGAGACTCTGCTTTTTTCCTCTCGCTCTCTGTAAAAAAGAGCCTTGAGGGGTGCCTGGGTGGCTCAGTTGGTTAGGTGGCCGACTTTGGCTCAGGTCATGATCTCACGGTTGGTGGGTTCGAGCCCCACATCGGGCTCTGTGCTGACAGCTAGCTCAGAGCCTGGAGCCTGCTTCAGATTCTGTATCTCCTTCTCTCTTTGATCCTCCCCTGTTCACACTGTGTCTCAGAAATAAATTAAAAAAAAAAAAGGAGCCTCGATGTAAGCCCTCTCCAGGGAGCCAGGAAAACCACTCGACCCAGGCAGCGTGCTTGTGACAAGTCCCAGATTTATACTTTTGTGGTTTACCAGATGACATGTATAGTCAGAACATGGTCTTTCCACTAACGTGGGCCCCTCAAAAAACAGTGGTTAAGGATGATGTTGACCTTTGGAAGGTCCTGCCCAGACTTTGGGTTTGGCCCCAGCACCCCAAATCCACCCGCCCCTCCCTTCAGTGCCTGCTTCCAGGACCTGCCCCCTAGTCTGCTCTAGCATCTGGGCGCATGCCCAACTTGGTCCGATCACACCTCCCCCACATGTCACGAAGCTCCTGTGCAAATCAGTCAGCTGTTGCCCAAAGTCTCAGACGCTGCACCACACCCACGAAGAAAGGAGGGGTAGTGGGCGGAAGGGCAGAGAACAAAACCTGTAGGTGGAAGCTGGGTTCATCCCCTAGTTAAGAGGCAGCTCTTGACCAGTGTCTTGGCTCAAAAGTAAACTTACACTACAGCAAAACTTAATGAGCCTCTCTGGTCACAGTCAGAGATCTTCAGGGTCAACTTCGAGCGCTTGGCAAAGTGACTCAAACAGTAGATGTCCGAGTGACCAGCTTTACAGTGTACTGGTCTGTAGGAACCTTGGCATCACCTGAGGCTTGTTAGTAAGGGGGCTTCTCAGGCCCCACTCAAGAGCTGCTCAATCAGCCGGCATTTTAATCAGATCGCTTGTGATTTGGGCACATGCTAAAGTACCAGCATCTCCGGCCTCAAGCAGCCACTCTCAGTCCTGGCTGTACTTGAGAGTCACCTGGAGGTCTTTGAAAACCACTGATCTCTGGGGATTCTGACATCAGTGGCCTGAGGTGCAGTGCCGGCATTGACAGATTTAAAATCTCTCCCACTGACTCTAATATGCGGCAAAGACTGAGCTCGGTCAATCTTGGGCCACTTGCTAGCTCTGAGCCTTAGTCTTCTAGACTGAGAAAGGAGGGACTGTTTCCTGGGCCTAAAGAGATTAGTGACCACATGATGTCTCTTGGGCAGAGGAGAAGAGCTCAAAGGGTGGCTGGAAGGAGGGAGACTAAAGAGCTCAGATTACGGACTGAAGGGCGGGCCATTTCAGTTTGTCCCTCTCCAGACCCATCCGCTGCCAGGTCCAAGGAGCCCCCAAGCCAACACAAGCCCCCCTGCCCCAAGCAGGCCGGAAGTTGGAGGAGAGGTCGGTGACTCAGCCTGCCACCATCGTCCCTATCAAGCTAACGTTTAGGAACATGTACAGGATAGGATGTTCAGCATAAATAGGGGCTCATCTGTTTATTTTGCAGCTTCCCTGTGCAAACATTCTAGCCTTTGGAGAATGCAAGAGCCACATTCTCAGGAACTGCACAGAGGCTGTTTATTTACCAGCTTCTCAGGTTAGGGACATTATTTCCTACTACAGGGGACTAGAGTGGAAATTCTTGAGAATTTGTCTCACACCAATCATGTTTAAGAGCCACGTTTTAGGAACTCTCCTTCCTAGGAAAGTCTTATCTGAGCTCCAGTTCAACCACCTTGTGGAAGGAGAAGCAGCTTGGTGGCCTCGTTGGGGACAGAACAGTTCTGCCAGCTCAGGGTGCTCCTTGCCCTATCTTCATCCTACCTCCAGGAGGCTGCCAGTTAATGCCACTCATTGCAGGTGAAGATTGCCCAGTTGAGAGGTGACCCAGGAGCCAGGCTTCAGAACCCCTGATCTAGACCAATGTTTCCTAAACTCGCTCCTTCATAGGAACCGGCTGAGAGTGTTGCTCCTGTTCATGCGGATTCCAGCCCCACTGCACCAAAGTTTCCAGGAGACTCTAGAATGTGTATCTTTGGCAAGAGCCCCCCACCTCCACCCCACAAATAACAGCTCCCACTTCTTAAGACCTTAAACAGTGCCAGGCATTGTGTTAGGTGCCTTTAAACCATTCATTTAATCCTCACAAGAACCTCGACTAGTTAACGATATTGCTCAGGATCACGCAATGATCAGAGGACAAGAGCCAGAACCCAGCCTAGTATCGCTGCTGCAGAGCTCCTGAAGCAGGAAGCACAGAACGAGAACTTAGGACCCGGGTGGGGCTGATTATTCTCCCCGGGGACCTGTCGAGGGCACTTCACAGGTGACTCTTCTGCAAGGGGAGGGGAGACCTGGGAAGACCGCCTCCATCCAACATGGAGGCCTGAGTTACCCTGGAGCCCTCAGGCTGTGCCTGGGCCATCCACTCTGGGTGGCGCTCTCTGGGCTTTATCAGGTCTCCGGGCCAGAGAGCGGCCCCACCCAGAATGCTTCACCTGGGGTCAGGCTGGGTGCTCTGTTAGCCAAGGGCACAAACAGGCAGGAGTTTCCAGGGAGCCCACTGACTGGCACCCCATGTAACCAGCTTTCCCTCCTCATGACCCAGGGGACCACCCAGGCAGGGAGCAGACAACACAGGGGACATCTGGCTCAATTACCACCCCCCACCCTTCCCATACTTCACTCCTGAGAGCCAGCTCTAAGATCCCCATAATCACAGGCTGGCGGGTCTAAATGAGTTTCCGGTTTCTTGATTCCACCCCCCTCCCCCACACTGAAAGAGAAAACGAGAGAGCAACCCCCAAGCCTACCTTGAGACTGCTTTGCTAACCACTTCCCAAATGGTGTGCTAGGATCATGACTGGCATAGCCTTAAGTGAGGCTGTAGGAAATCCTCAACATTTGGCAGAGATGAAGGATCTCAGGGTGGGGGGGCAGGAATCACCTTCTAAAAGCTCAGAAGAGGACAGGCCAGAGCCAAGGTCCCTAAGGAGGAAGAAGCAGAGGCCTACAGAAAGGATCCAGGAGGGGAGAAGTGTGAATGGACCCAACCTGCCTCTGCCCTAACTTCTGATGTGGGAGCCTTAAGTCAAGGGGCCTGCGATTTTTGGGGGTGGGGGAGCGTTGGCCAGGTAACGAGCTGATCTGCCTTTAACTTCAAAAGACCAAAAAAAAATTCCAACAAGGAAAGCAAAACCTCCCATGGCCAAGCCTCTACCCACCTTCTTCCTCCTCGGGTTCAGAGATGTCTTACCTGCCCCGGCAGAAGCAAGGCCCTAGAAGGCAGAAAGGGACTAGGAGAGTCTTGAGGGACACAAGGTCCCACTACTGGTTTGGGGCTTGGGGACGGGTATGAAGTACACCCAGACCTCTCAGAAGGAGAAACTCCCAGGCCCAGCCCTAGGGATCACTTCCCGGCAGGGCAGGCTCTCGGGCGGGGGTGGGGCCTGGCCTTTTAAAGGGCCCTCGCAGCTGGTTCTGTCTCTCTCCTCTGGGCGGCTTCTGCTGCAGCTGAAGGCACTGCAGCCTCTCAGCTCTCTCGTCCCACCTCAGAGCCAACTGGTGGCGCTGGAACGGGACCAGGAAGGGTCAGAGGGGCAGGTGCTGAGTTCACCTCTGCCCCATGTGGCTTTCATTTCCCAATCAGGCCGAACAGGTTCCGCTTCTCTACAACTATCCGGGCTCCTGCTGCAGCCCACCCCCTAAGAGAAGATAATATTGTTGTTTTTATTTTAGACTCAGAAAATTCAGCCCCGGTTCTCCAAAGAGATGTTCAACAGAAAACAAATACACACACGTCCTCCTCCTGGCAAGGTGGTCCTCCTCCTGGCAAGGTGGTCCTCCTCCTGGCAAGGTGCGGTGTTAGGAGCTTGGGAGTCTCTCCTCTTCCCCAGCCCCCTGGGTGAGGGAAGGAAGGCCCAGGTTCCCGCAGGCATACACCCTGCATCCTAAAGGCGACAGCTGCAGCAGCAGTCAGTATTTCCGCTGCCGGGGGAAGAGAGTACTTCCTGAGGACCGGAGAGGGGGACTGGTGGGGCTGGGGTCCTCTGAGTCCAGGCTGAAGAGGTCCCTGCCAGTGCGAAGGATCTGCTCCTCCAGTTTCTTGTGTCGCTTCATGTCTGAGAGGACCTTGTCCAAGCGAGCCTCCCGTTTCTGGCTCCGGGCGGAGCTCCCTAGAGAAAAGGAAGGTAAGAAACGTGGACGGGAGACGGTGTGCACTAGGCCTGCCTGGATGTTACTAATTAATTACTTGGGGAGCTCATTAAACATACAGACTTCCAGGCCTGTCATGGAGGTTCTGAGGTTTAGGGTTGGGCCTCAGATGGGGTAAGCAGTGAAGGTCTGAGCCATGAGAAGGGGCCAGTAATGTGAAGACCAGGGAAGGGTATCCAGGCAGGGGAAGAGCAAGTGCAAAGGCCCCAGGGCAGGAGCAGGGAGGTCTGTTCAAAGAAGAGTATAGAAAGCTGGGGGGGGGAGACTGAAAGGTGTGCTCTAAGAATCAACTTATAGGCCATGATGAGGGGCTTGGATCTCTTAATTTAAATGCAAATGTCCGTGGAAGCCTTGGGGGCCCCAGGGAGTGGCAGAGTTGGGGTGGGGGGGTTGTGGTGTCTGGATTCTCTCTTGCCATGCTCTTTCCCCCAATGATGGAATCCTTTGGAGGATTTTAAGCAGAGTAGTGACATGATTTATATTTTAATAGGATCATTCTAGTTGCTGAGAATGGAAGCAGGGAGACGAGTTAGAAGCCACTGCAAGTACCCCGGCGAGAGAGCTAATGGCTTGGACGAGGGTGTGGTATTGGAGGTGCAGAGTAGCAGATGAACTTGGAAATGTGGAGGCAGAGCTCACGGAACTTGCTGCTGGCTTGAATGTTGGGGTAAGGGAAAGAGAAATCAAGAATGGCTCTAAGGGTAAATTCTAGGAAGGCACAAGGGGTCTGAAATTGGGTCAGATTAGGAGATGTACACAGTAGTAGAGGACTGAGGATCTAGATAATAATGAATGACCAGGAAGACCTGAACTTCTAGGGAGACAGAGAGAAAACGAATGGGAAGCATTATAGAATTGTTTTTGAAGAAAAGTTTCGTAAAGGAAGGTAAGACATCTATCCAAGCTGGAAGGAAGGCACCACTGGGCGAAATGCTCGCTCCTGCAGCTGCAAGTTGGGTAGCAACCAAGGCACCGAGCACAGGCCTCTTTTAGGGAGTCACTTTTTAGGTCAGCGGGAGTAGAGGCTCTTCACCCTCCCCCCCCCTTGTCTGTACCTGGGGTACGTCTCCGGTCAATCAGGGAGTCCTTTGGTGTCATTGGCTCATCGTCAAAGTCAAATTCTGTAGGCATGTGCGGTCTGGGACAGGGGGACAGAGAGGGAAGGGTGAGGGTGGTCTCCCCAAGTACCCCAGCCTGCCGGCCCTTCCCCCCACCTTCCATCCCAACACTTTCCATGCTCCAGGGCCCCACCTCCCCTCCCAATTTCCTCCTGGCATCAAAGGAAGCAAGCCCCAGGAACAAGGTGTTAAGGGTGTGCCCTCACTTTTCCTCTTCCTCCTCTTTGGGCTCAGGCTCCTCATCGGATCTCTCCTCTTCACTCTGGGCCTCAGGCGTGGGTGGCCGGCGGGGCAGGATCTCAGCCCGAAGCTCCAGGGTACCGTGGGCAGCCAGAAGTTCATAGAGCCGCTGGATTTCGGAGGGAGGAGGCATCCAGGCCTGCCCATCCGCCGGCAGCTCCACCTCCTCATCACTGCAGGGCACGCACCAGTCTTCGGATTCTCCCGTGGCATGCTCTTCCCCTTCAGCACTGGGGGCTTCTCCCTGCACCTCCTCAGCCCCGGACCCCTCATGCTCGGTCTCCTCCCGGCCTCCTTCCCCCTCTTCTTCGGCTTTATTGGCCGAAGCAGAGGGGCCTCCGGTATCCTCCACGGCCAGAGCTTGGAGGCCAGAGGTCACTTCCCCTTCTTCAGACAGAGGCGCCGCCGTGGTGGCCGAAATGTCTCCATGACCCCGAACAAGGGACATAGGCTACTAGGGGAGGGGCCCTGCGATGACAGGAGATGCGGGAGTACTGAACCGGGGGGCGGGGGGGCTCTTCGCGTCCCCCTCCCCCAAGGGATTGGGCTGCCCAGGAGTTTGGGATTGTCTCTCCAACCAATCAGGCTCCACCAGCGGTCTCCGCGACGAGACCGCCGGTTCCCAGGAGGGGGCGCTGAGTCCCCTCCGAGGACCCCACCCCACGGATTCAGATCCTGTACTCCAAGATTCCCAGGGATCGCCGGAACCACTTTCTGGGCCGGAGAGGGGCGGAGCCGCTCTTCACGCCTTCACACCGCCCCTCTCCACACCTGGATCCGGCGCCCTCTCCCCACACCTCGCAGTTCAGCCACCTCAGCCGCCGTACGCACCTGGAGCTAAGACCCGCCTCCCGGGCTGCGCAGGGTCACAGTACGCAGGCGCATAGAGATGGCGCGGAAGGCTCCGCTCTAGCCAAAGCTACTTGGAAAAGGAAAGCGAGGGGAAGATTGCACATGCGCAGGTAGGCTCGGGCACAATTGGCTTCGGCCCACAGTAAAGATGGCCACCGGGTCGTCGCATGCGCACACCACTCAGCAGGTTCTGCCTGAAAGGGGGCAGTACTACGGGTCCCGGAGGCGGCGGACAGACGTAAGGACCAACTGAGGCTTAGAGGCGAGTCTCATGCAGTCTCCGTTTATTGGTGTTTCAGACTCATGCAGCATCCGGCATACAAAGAGGGAGAATCTGTTTAATGTATCTTTTTTTTTAAGACTTTTAGTGTTCCCCCCACGCTTTTTTTTCTTTTTTTCTTTTTTTTTTTAAGAAAACAAAACCCGCCAACTCCACACAGCGTCATAGCTAGGTCCCCGCCTCCCTAGCGGACTGTCGCGTGCAACAAACCTCTCTCGTCCTCCTGGAAAATAATTATAGAGCTTCCCGCCCCTCACTTGCTCCCTGCATCTGGGAGCTTTGGTTGTTTCTATTTCGGGGTTCTTTCCCTACAAAGCACGTGAATGACCCCAGCCCCGACGCCTTTAAGAAACTCGCTGACCGGGTTAAAAAGCCCAGGTGGGGCGGGTCAATTCGGGCTGATCCGAGAGGGTCAACAGCCACGCCCCTTCCTCCTCCCAGGTGCGAGTTCAAAACAGAGCTAGCGACCGTGCACGACACTCTGCACGAGTCCCCAGACAAGGCCTGGCTTGCCAGCTCTGTGACCCAGAGGCGCCCCGGGGGCGTCAGGACCTGGGTGGTCCCAGCAGAAAATAGTCGAAACCCAAGCTGGGGAGCCCTCCCCTGACACCAGTCCCCTCCCCCAGCCTGATCTACGCGCTGGAGTTTTTGCAGGGAAACCGGTGGCAGGAGGGGGGAGGAAAGGATCCTGAGGGGAGGAAGGGGTGCGGAGGGGAGATGAGGCAGAAAGGGGGCAGAGGGTGTGAAGGGGGAAGGAGAGATGATAAAGGGGAGACGGGAGAAAGGGATGGGGGAATATGCCAAGACAGTGAAAATTGAAAAGGGGACACTGGGGCTGAGGTGCAGGGAAGTTGGGAGGAGTGCAGGGAGGCTGAGAGCAGAGAGAGTTTGTGAGACGTACAGGGAGGTTTCCAGAAGTGCAGGGATAGGGAGGCCCAGAGGCTGGAGGGGATGCAGGCAGAAGTGCAGGGAGGTTAGAAACAGTGCAGGAAGAAGAGAGGCCTACGGTTGGCACAGGAGCCTGGCAGGATGCAGCAGCAGGAAAGAAGCTGTAAACAAGGCCGCTCAGGCTCCCTTGGTCCCTATGGGTGCGGGCCTGGGCCATCGATTGGGCTCCCCCCAGGGGAGGATGGGCCCAAGGCAGCTCCCAACAGGAAGGAAAATCTTGGAATGCGGGGCAGAGCCCCTCACTTATACACTGTGGGAGAGGAGAGGGAGGGACAGACAGAGACAGTGGGGGGGGAGGGGGAGACAAGGAGAGACAAAGGAGAAGTAGGGAGGACAGACAGGAGAGAGCAGGGGTGGGGGTTAGTAAAGCTGCCCTTGCCAACCCTTCCACTCCTCCCGGCCTGTCCCAGACCCCCACTCACCGCCTAAGTTGATGACGCAGGAGGCGATGATGATGAGGACCCCCCCTACCAGCGCCACGATGCTTAAGAGCTTTGCCACGCGGCCCAGACGCTGGGCCCCATCCACGTCCCCCTGCTGCAGGCTGTTCCGGGACTGGGGGTGGGGTGAGGGGTGGGGCACCGTGGCCCAGGTCAGGAGAAGGCAGCCCAGCAGGGATCAGGTGAAAGAGTTGTCCAGAGGAGACAGGCAGGCCCCGTGGACAGTGGTTAAAGGAGGAAAGAGGGTTGGAGAGGCAGGGGGAGGAGGGCACAGGTCAGCAAGGCTGTGTGGAACAGGTCTTGACATCCCTCCCACCTGAAGGGTTAGGGCAGTGGTGGCTCAGAAGGTAAAGTCCTTAGGGAGAGGCCAGGAAAAGCCCCGTAATTGGGAAGTGAGATCCATGCAGAGAAGAGAGGGAAGACAAGGCCGCTCCTGGGGTTCTGTCCAGGTGCTGGCAGGAAGCTGGGAGCCACAGCAGGCCTGGGCCAGGGTCCCGTGGGGCTCACCATGACAGCATAAGCGAAGGCCACGATGTTGACAGGCCACATGGGGCAGAAGCAGGACAGGATGGCGAGGATGATGTAGTCCCGAGGTTTCTGGGTGCCTTCACCCCCCTCCACCCCAGACCCTGCCAGCTGGGAGCTGGGGTGGCGGCTCAGGCTACCTCTGGGAGATCCTGGATGCCCACTGTGAGCCCTTCCTAGACGATCCTCCTCAACCAGCTGCTGCAGCACGCGGGGAGGAGCCCCATTGGCTGGGTGGGTTTTTGTTGAGGGTGGCGAGTGAGGCTGAGGGGCTGGGCCCTCTTCCCCATCGCCAGCCTGCAGGGGAACCACTGCCCCATTTTCTTGCTTTTCCCCCACACTCTCAGTGAGGACTTCGGGGGTGGGGTCCTCCTGAGTAGGGGGCTCTGGCTGAAGAGCTGACTTGGGGGTAGGCTGGGAACCTGGCTGGCAGTCTGGCTGAGGGTCTGATTGGGGGTCCAGCTGGGGAGCAGACTCTGAGGCTGGCTCAAGTGGGGCTGCAGACCCCAGATCAGACCCCTGGTCTGCAGTGGCCTCTTTATTTGCTTCTGGTTTGGGTGCTGGCTCTTGGCATGCTTCTTCGGGGCTGGGGTTGGCATTTGATTCCCCTCCTGGACTTGAGCTGAGGTCTCTGGCCTGGGCTGTTTCTGGGGCCCCAGTTAGGGTCTCTGTGGTTTCTGGGGCCAGTCCAGCTTTGGTTTCTGAGTCCACAGGGGCCCCAGTGTTGTCTGGGCCGGGCTGCAGGGCCTCTGGCTCATCTGGGACCCCAGCTGGGACCTGGAGAGGGCCAGTTTCGGCTTCAGAATGGCCAGGCCCTTCTCCTTGGGTTTGGGGACCCTCTTCTATCCCCTTCATCTCTGAGACCTCAGAGCTGCTGGCTGCCATCTTGAGAGGGGAAAGAGGAGAGGACCTCAATGGAGAGGATGGAGCAGCAGAGAGCGGCAATCCTGGAAGAGGAGGAGACAGGTTTGGTGTGAGGAAGAAAGAGGTGGCTCTCAGCACTGCAGCCCGAGGGCAATGCTCCTGTCTTAGGGCCAGCCTTGGGCTGCCTCAGGGGAGAGGAAGAAAAGTTGGGGCTTCCTTTGCCTTAGGGTGGGACATCCCTGGGGAGGACTGCTCTGCTCAAAGTCTTCTGCTGGGAGAGCCCTGGGAAGATTAACCCTTTTGTAAACAGGATCCTCCCCACGGGCTCTTCCTGGGTCCACCCATCGGGAGCCAGACTCTCAGATCCTAGCAGATGCCCCAGCACCCCGAAATCAACAAGCTGTGCAGATGCTCGTAACACTCCGACAGGCAGACAGGCAGACCGGGGCAGAGGACCGATGCTCACATTCCACTCCCTCTGCATCCTCCCCTCCTCCCCGGGTGCCCCGCCGGTGCAGTTTTCTCACTGCGCGTCTGGGGCACAGACGCCCCCGCCCCGCCCTGGGGGACCTGGGCATTTCCTCCGAGCCCCTTCTCAGTCCCTCTCGCAGGAATTCCCTCAACCCTCGGGAAACCGCCGCCGCCTCCCATCGGCNTCGGCCCGGCGCCCGCATCCCGGTGCAGCCCGCCCGGCGTCCGCCGTCTGTCCGCGCACTCCTACCCGCAGCCTCTGTCCATCCCCGTCTCACCTCGACGCCGGCTTCTAGACTGCTCCCGCTGCTGCCGCCACCGCCGCCCCGTTGCAGCAGCCGCAGCCCGGGAGGGAGCGAGTCAGCGAGCGAGGGAGGGAGGCGGCGGGTCTCCCCTCCCCTCTGNCCGGGTAACCACTCGCACCCCCTCCCTACCCCTTCCCACGCGCGCCTCCTGGGGGCGCCCCCTTCCCAAGCCCTGGGCCCCTCCCGTCAACGGTCACCGGGGGTCCTGACCGAGGCAGGGGGCTGGGGGAAACCGAGAGGGGTCTGCGAGGAGACAGGACCCGTGAGACAGGCGGGATCCGGTGGTGGCACCCCAACAAGCAGGAAGAGGGGAAGGGAGATGAGGCAAAACTGAGGGAGGCTGCTCAGGAGGAGCAGGGTGGGGTTTTAAGTGAGGGGAGTCTGCGGTACAAGAAGTCCCACTACCCCCCCGCCCCCCCCCGAGGAAGCAGCAGCAGAAATGGGCACTGGAAGGCTCCGGGGTCCCTGGAGCAGGACTCAAAAAGGAATTGCAGGGCAGAGGCTGCAGGGGCAGTCTGGAACAGGAGGGGGCTGGGGCCGCGGAGCCCGGAAACGCGGAAAGGACCACGCCTAGAGTGAAAGGGACAGGTGGGGAGAAGTGCAGTTTCTCTTCTCCTCCCTTACTGCTCCCAGTCCCGGGGCTGACTTCCCCGTCCTTTCTGCAACTCCGCCACCCACCGTCACCGCTCAGGGCCTTAAGGGTGTGCAGGTATTCGGCGGGGTGGGGTGTCTCAGCAGCAGGCAATGCCTGTGGGTGGGGGAGCGCCGCATTTCTGTCTGGTAACCGTTTGGGTTTCTAACCCAGGCATCTTCAAGCCTCCAGTGGCTATTCTGGGTCTGCCCAGATTGGGTATTCCCCGGAGACCCGGGAGTCCTGGAGCCTGCGCTCCAGTCACTGGAGCCTCGGCCCCACCCTGAATCTGGGCTGCGGCCACTGGTGCTGCCTCTGGTGAGGGAGGAGCCAGAGCCCCAGAGCCCCGCTGGGTAGAGAAAGGCTGGGGCTGACACCAGGCAGAGAAGAAACTCCTTGGGGGTGGGGACGGAGGGCTTGGTGAGAGCCATTCATCCAATGTAGAGTCAGAGACAGGTTTTTATTTAAAATTTATTGTAATGGGGTCCGCGCAAAAGGAGGGGATGAAGGGTGGGGAACATGCAGGGGACACAGGAACACGATGACATGGCCAGGGCCACAGCTTCTGTCTTGGGGGAGAGGGATGAAAAGAAAAGGCCAGGGCTGGAGCTGGGGTGGAAGAGGGACGGGGGAGACACTGTGACTGCATTCCCCCCACCCCCAGGAAGCACCTCTAGTCCCTGGATCCCCCCGTTTACCCTGGCACCCTAAAATTCCATCTCTTGTCCTGCCTCTGGCCCTAGTGGCTCCTTCTTTTGCTCCCCTTGACTTGTTTTCCCCTGACAGCTTCTAGGTAGGACGATGTTTAGGGCCTGACCCTAAACAACCCCACCTTACGAAGGTACTACCGTTGCCTTCCCTGCTTCTGCCCCTTCTCCAATCTCACCTTTTTCCCTCTGGGACAGAATCTTTTGATTCCCCTCCTTCCTCTCCTCCCTCCCCCTGAAAAAAAAAAAAAAAAAAGCACCAACTCCCCAGGGAGGGGCAGCAGACAGTAGTGGGGGGTGGGGGGAGATGGAAGGAGGAGAGCAAGGACCATCAAGGAGAAGGCTCACAGATCCCTGGAAGGGCAGGGCAGGGGGTTACAGAGAGGAGAGGGGGTGAGGGCAGTGGCCGCTCCTGTCCTCTGCCACCCCTGCCCACTGTCCAGGAGGCTTCACCACAACCGAGAGGGCAGGTGTGTGTGTGGGGTCAGGTCTGACAGGGAGGAGAGAGGAGCAGGAGAAACAAATCGTTAAAACCTAGCGAATTCCCCTAAGAGACATCTCTTCCTCCTTTCCTTCTGGAGGCTCCTTGGTTGGTGGGGAAGTAGTGAGGAGTTGGTGGGAAGAGAGAGGGGAAGAGGAGACGGTACCAAGGGACTTTCCTCCACTTTCCACTCTCCCCACCACCAACTTAGAGCTCACCAGGGCTGAGAGGGAAGTGGCTGAGAGCTCACGGGCACCCCCTCGGCCCCCGAGAGGGAGCCCACAGCTGTGGGGGGGGCTGCCACTGCCGCTGCCGCCGCTGCTGCCGCCGCTGCCGCCGCCGCCGCCATAGGACAGACCTCACCAGTACCTGCATAGCGAGAAACACCAGGAGATCACAGTGCAATCTGAATGGCAAGAGCCTTGCCCCTTGCCCCAGACTCATTCCCAGACTCCCTCCCCTGGGACACAGCCGTTGCTCACTTCCTGTTTAGTCCCCAGAGGCCTCCACCTGCATCCTTACCCAGTTTTCCTGAAGGGCCTTCCCTGTCCCCAGAAGTCTCCCTAACTTCAGTGACGGATGGGCATCCCTGGCCTTCCTGAGATCCCCTATTGGGCCCTTTGAGCCCCCTCGTCCCACACAGCCCATCCCCCCCCCCCCAGCCATGCCCCACGCCTTGCCTGGTGGGTGCGGGGGTCCCCCTCAGCAGGTGGGCTGTGGCTGGGGGGCGTCTCCCGGGACAGGGGGGGCGGCCCCCCCCAGATGGGTCTGCATGTGGCCGGCCAGCTGGGCAGGGGTCTTGCAGTGCACGCTGCACAGCTTGCACAGGATGCGGTCAGCCCGCGGGGCCTGGAGCCCGTGGTCCTTCACCGCGTNCCTTTTGGGGGGGGGGGGTGGTTTGGGATGGGGGATGGGGGTCAGCCAGGTGGAGACCCCAGAGACGGGGCTGTTCTCCTAGGCTGGGGACGCCCTGCTCAGATGGCCCTGTCCTCCTCCCACCGTATCCTTGGTAGCCTGGGGCCAACTACTCTGTTGGGGCTGGTGGGGGGACATTCCCTCCCTAGGTTTGGGGCCTGGTCGAGTGGGGTCAGCTTCTTAGCCTTGGTACCCACAGAACCTATTCTCCGTGGCTGGGGGACATCTCCCGGGGTGACAGGGCACTGACTCCTAGCCACTTGAAGAGTTGACCCTCAGCAGAGACGGCTGTGTCCCCTCCCTCCAGGGCCCCATACAGTCTCAGCCCAATTACTCCATGAAAATGTGACTCTGTTTAAAAGCAGCTTTTCTGCTACTGGGGCAGGGTGCGAGCTTGTTAAGCCCCTGCCAACGTGCTCCACTTGCCCCAGGAGCCGAAGAGCAGGATGTGTGGCTGCACAGCTGAAACCCTGCCTTCCAACCCTTGGGAACTGGCTCTTGACCACTCCTGCCCCAAAGGAGCAAGTCCTGCTCTCACCCTCCCTCCCCTCCCCTCGCCACCGAGACTGACTCTTCCTGGTAGGTCATCTCCAGTCAAAACCTCGAAACACTTAATGAGGTTCGGTCCTCCCGATGGTGCTCCGTTTGCTTCCTAAAGGGCTCTAGATGCCATGAGCTCTTGACTATGACGCCCCACGTCTTTAACCCATGTCTGTGGAAGGGCCTCTGGCTTTGTCCCCACCCTTTGTCCCTGGCCCTCCCAGCATCCCTCAGCATGTACCTTTGTTGCAGAGCTCACAGACATGGTGAGGGCCCTGGCTGTGCACCTTCATGTGGTCCGAAATATAAGCCGAGCTCAGCATCTTGCCACACACATGACATGGCACCTTCTCCTCGTGTCGTACTGTGTGCGCCCGAAGTCGATCCTTCGTAGCAAAAGCTGCCTCACATTTCTGGGGAGGGGCGAGGGGCGTGGGGGGGGTGTCAGGAGAGTTAAAGCTTTGGGGAGTAGGGAGAGGGGGGCAAGAGGTTAAAGGAATCAGAGCCTTGGGGATCTTTGATCTGTAGGAAATGGGAGTGAGATGACACGGCCTTGAAGGAGGGATGAGAAAATGGAGTGAAAAAGCAAAAAGAAGAGAGAGAAAAAGGGGGTCTGAGAGGCTGAGCTCAGACAGCTACAATGAGGATCAAAATCATGAAAACCGGGACAGGAGGAGGCGGCTTCCTACCTCACATTTGAAGGGCCGCTCTGTTGAGTGCACTTGTCGGACGTGACTGTTGAGGTGATCCGGCCTGGGGACACGTTGGGGTTGGGGTTAGGGGCCTGGGGAGCGGACGCGCTCCCAAATCTAC
The DNA here is from genome assembly GCF_008692635.1 of Crocuta crocuta. Classification (NCBI taxonomy): domain Eukaryota; kingdom Metazoa; phylum Chordata; class Mammalia; order Carnivora; family Hyaenidae; genus Crocuta; species Crocuta crocuta. The sequence continues at coordinate 1,053,140 of NW_027529443.1, read as the reverse complement.
CCAACTTAGCACCACGGGCCTTTCCGAGGCGCCCTGCATTTTCGTCCAAGCCCAAGGCTTCGGAGGGCCGGCGCCGCAGGAAACCCCTCCCCCTGACGCGGCGCGGGCGGGCCCTCCTCCCACGCGAAGCTTTCTTACAACCGGAGGGCCCACCTCCTCGGCTAAGTACCACCCCCTGCTCCCTGGTAACCAGGAGAGGCTTTCCTCCCTCCTCCCAGGGAGTGGCTCCCGGTCCCCGTCCTCAGAAACCTCCTCCCTCCCCGCCAGCCAAGGCCAGGCCACCTCCGTAGCCGTCCCTCCCTCCCCACCCGCCCAGTGGGCGGCCGAGGCCCCGTGCACACCGGGAGAAGCTCTTGCCACAGTGGGAGCAGTTGTAGGGCTTGTGCACAGCGCCGTCATGTGAGCGCACGTGGTAGCTCATGCGGTCCTTGCGCTTGAAGCGCTGCTGGCACACCGGGCACTGGTAGGGCTTCTCGTCCGAGTGCGACAGCTTGTGTCGGTTCAGGTGGTAGACGTCGCGGAAGGCCTTGCCGCACATCTCACAGGCGTGGTTCTTCCGGATGCGCTTTCCCGAGGNCTCCCCCGCCCCCACCCGCTTCTCCCCCTCCCCCGCCGGCTCCGCTCAGCTGGGGCACGCTCAGGAGGCTCAGGGGCACCATGGTGGGCATCTTCATAGCACCCGAGGGGACCCGGCCGGCCTTGGCTCCTGTGTGGATGGCCTCGTGCCTCCGGAGGTTGTAGCCGTTCTTGAACTCCTTGGCGCACAGAGCGCAGATGTAGGGCCCCTTGCTCTTTGTTTTCTTCTCCAAGGCAGATGCGACCGGGGCCACGGCGACCGTCGAGGTTGGGGCTACGACGGCGGTGGCCGCGGCTGCGGCGATGGTGGCGGCAGAGACAGGGGGCGCGGCCTCGGCTGCG
>NW_027529443.1:953449-1052111 GCF_008692635.1 Crocuta crocuta | reverse complement strand
AGCGGCCGGCCCCTACTCACCTGGAATGGACTCTGGGCGCAGCCCTGGGAGGCAAAGAAGCGGGACTGGAGCTCAGCCCCGACCTGCAGGGGGTTCTGGGCGTGACCCTGAGGTGGCGGGAAGGAGTTCATGAGGCCGCCCACCCCCCGGGAGTCCAGGCCCAGCACGGGGAAGGGGGGGGCCAGCAGCGTGCAAGGGAACACGGGGAAANTCTTGGCGGGAGGAGGGGGGGGGGAGCCACCCAGCAGCCCGAGTCGCCCCAAGCGCGAGACCCCTGAGACGGCCGCTGATTGGCTGACGATGGCGCAGGTGGTGGGCGCGCGGGAGACAGGGCGGCTTCTCTCTTCCCCCCCCTTCAAAGATTCCACCCCCCTCCTCCCTCCGCCAGCGGCCGTTATTTCGCGCGCACGCGCATAAAACCGCTGTCGTTGCTGAGCGGGAGACCAGGGGAGCGCGCGCCGAGGGTACGGATGGGGCGGGGCTAAGCTGGANTCTCCCATTCCAGCGGTTTATTTACAATCCTGCCCCGCTTCTTTCCTGCCTGTTCTTCCCAAAGATGGCGCCCAAAGAAGTTATGCGGCGGGGCTTGTGGCCCATCCCAAGGGCAATTATACCCGACCCCACCCCCGTAGTCCCAAGAATCAGGCTGAAGCACCGAAATAAAAACTGTATTTACACGACACGCAGTTATACGAGAATTTTTTTAAAAAATGGCAAAATGAGGAAAGGAGCCTGTAGTCAGGAGGGGTCGCAGCGATGACGCGCGGCGAGACCCAAGATGTTCGCCTGCAACACAGGAGGAAAGGGGAGAGCAGCGTTAGAGCTGGGGGCGGGGCACAGGCTGGGGAGAGGAGGGGGCCAGGCTGTGGGCTCACCTTCAGGAATGACTCCATCTGTTTCCCGGATATGCCCTCCACGCGTTCCAGGTCCTCCACCTGGCNCCGCGCTTCTCCCCTGCCGCCCCCCATCCCAGGCCGCCCTGGCTGGGCCATTCATTACCTGGCTGAAGGGGCCGTGGAGCTCCCTCCAGCCCACGATGAGCTGGGCCTTCTTTTGGCCAATGCGCTGCAGGCTGCGCAGATCCCGGGCTGAACCTTCGTTCAGCAAATCTAATATTTTTTGGCGCCCATGGGCCAGTAGCTCTGGGTTGATCTGTAGCTCCCAGCAGTCCTCAGCCTTCTCCTCTGGCTCTGAGGCACCCAGGGACTCCAGCTATGAGGCAGGGGGAGGTGAGTGACAGAAACAGAGTTTGCTATTCAGCCCGTGGCATCAAACTGCTTTAGACTCCTCTGCCAAGGATAGGAACCTAACAGCAGCTACCTCCCTGCCCTCCCTAGCCTCTCTTTCCCTCCATTATCTGTCCAGAAACGCTTCAATCCGGTCACCCTGTGGGCTGATTCTCATTTTATCTGACTTGTGAAAGAGTGGTGACTGCTGCCATGAAAATAAATGGGTTAATGAATGTAAAGCACATAGTAAGCTCTTAAATCTCCAAAATAAGCTCTTTCACTCCTAGGAAAGAATACAGAAGGTACGCAATAAATGACACCCATGCCCCCAACATGTCACCTCAAGTTTTTAGTTAATTCTTGCAGTGTTGTTTCATTTCTTGAATGCTTACGTCATGCTTCCCTAAGTTGGCTCTTAAGTTTGTAAAGAGTGGGACGCAGGCTACACAACGTACCTAGCAAGTAGCGACTGACTGACCGAGGGTGAGAGCCATTAGGAAGAAAGGGAAGTAACAGATGTTGGACACCCTCTCCACTAGGTACATACTGTATTTTGTCCTAAATGCTCCGTGAGGTATCTCCGTATTCAGAGGGTAAACAGCTTGCAAATTGCTGATACTGTTTTGACTCCCTGGCTAGTGCTTTCCACTAGCGCTCACTACCCACCCTTCTCTGCTCTAAGTGTAGCTTAAGCCTCCAACTGCTCTCACCTTTCTCTTCCGGCCTCTCTTCTTCAGGATATGGATCTCAGCATTTGGGGATGCTGCCTGCTCCTGAACTGAAGGCAAGAATTGTGAACCAGAATCATGGCAGAGGCTACTACTTCTCACCCTCCCTGGTGGCCACGTGATTCTCCCATTTCTGATTCCCTGGGTCGGTCCCCTCCATCCCAAGTTAACCTCTTCTGTTGTTGTTTCCATGTGACCTTTCTTGTACTGGAAAGTAGTCTGTTGTTAGTGCATGGGAACATACTAAATGCCTGAGAACAGAACACCCATGCTCTGTTTCAGACTGTCCTTACCCCTTCCTGGGGCTGCAACATAGTGGGAGCACACAGACAACATGATGAAACTGCTCCAAACACCTCTTCTGTTTCCAAGTTCTGTTATCTGGCCCTCCTGGCCCCACAGCCAAACTTACTCAGTTGTAGGGGCATCACCACAGCCTTTTTGAGGGGCTTAGCTACTGTGACTGTGCGGCGTGCAAGCGGTCGGAGCACTGCAGGAGAGTTTTCTTTATCCTTTGGATCCACAGCCTCCTGGGCCAAAACCTTGGCTTCCAGTTCTTTTTGCTTCATCTTAAGCCTCTATTGGAAAGGATCAAGAAGACATGCGACCTAGAACCAACTTTCGGGCAGCTTGAAAGGCAGTGGGTTCGGAAAGGGAGTACAGGGCTCTGAGGCTGTCCAGCTGGGCAAAGACCAAGGAGAGAAGCCACCAGGAGACACCTGGAGCCCACTATAATGAAGGGCTTTCTAATGATCAGGGATGCTCAGAAGTGGAATGGGCCCTTTAGTGAAACTTAATTTGAGCTGGTGTTAGGAAATGACAAAACCTGACATTTGTTCCTTTTACCTGGATTTCCACCCCCCTCACTTTCTCACAGCCATGTTAAGAACATTCAAGCAAAAAGCTGAAGAGCAGGGATTCCCTGTGTTAGGTAAAAACTGGATGCTGGTCCAGCCTTTCAGTTGTCCTTCCCTATTTGAAGATCCTCAGATTGTTTCTCAAGGCCAATGGAATCCCAGCCCTCCCCTCCCCAACACTTACCTCAATCTCCAAATCTTTCTCTTCCATGGTCTTCATAAGCATCATCTGCTCTCGCCTCGGGGTGTTCAGCCCATGGGTTCCTTGGCTCCCCTGGGAGCCCAACAGACGGTCCAAGCTGAGGAGGCGCTCCAGCAGGGCTGGGTCCATGTTACTTAGCTTCTGTAGGGGGCTGAGCAGACAAAGGTCACTCTGCACCTACCTCTTCTCGCCCTCTCCACAGCAGCAGGATTCCCTTCGTTACGCCTTAATTTGGTGTATTCTGTGATTTCAGGTTCTGCTATTAAGTTGCTGGACAACACTGAGCAAGTCATCAGACTCTCTGGGTGCAGGGTCTTTGCCAGGTGAACAGGGATCAATCACTACTTGTCCAGGGAACGTCTCAGGGATGCCAGGAGATCCGATGAGAACAAGTATTTACTGAACACCTGAGCTGTAAGTGTTCAGGCTCTAAGACACTGCTCTGCCCTATGGGCACTCACAGTCTAATGGGAAAGAAGAGACTGTGACATGGTGACAGCAAAGGCTGTGTGCCAGTTTATTTGGAGGAGCAGTTGGGGAAAGATCCACAGAGGAAGTCATCTTCAAGCAGGGCTATGAAAGCCACTGCAGACCTCAAATGCCAAGCCTTCTTCCTATGGGCGGTGGGAAAGGCATAACTGCACTGGGTCCTGACTTAATCCGAGCATAATGCCTAACATTTGTTCCCACTGTCTGGAATTTTTTCCCTCACAATTATCATTCAAAAGTCAATTTGATACCACCTTTCTGATAAAACCCAGCCTGATTGTGTACCTTCTTTCCTATACTGTGAACTAGCTCCTCAAAGACAGGGACTGCACTGTTCTTTGTGTGCAAGAGCCTAGGAAGAGCAGGGTCAGAAAATATGGGCAAGTACTAGAAGTCATTTCTTCCTCCCTGCCTCTCACAGAAGCAGCCCCTCCTTTCTTATTGCACCCTGTACTACCTACCCTCCCTCAAATGATGATGTTCTAGTTCTTCTTTCCTTTAGGCCCTGAGGGCAAGGTCTGACTAGGTGATGTGTGCCATCTCTGATCTTTCCCGGGGTGCCTATCTGGCAGAGACTTTGCCTATTCACATGCGCAGGGGTGTACGTTTCTCTGAGTTTGTGCACATAGGATGGGACGGCTGACAAATAGCTTGAGACACACAAAGTTGAGATGGGGTTCTAAGCAAGCAAGCACCTTTTTCTGTATGCCATCCATCCTCAACTATAGTAGCCTCCCAAGGGCGGAGTATGTACTAATCCTTGACCTCCTCAGGTCACCCCTGTTCACTAGTATTCAGACTCACAGTTTAGAGAGACTTTGCTTGGGCTTGGGTAGAAACTGGGCAAAGATAAAACTGCCACTGGCTCCCTAGAGTTATTAGAAAGCTAGGCAAGACCACCAAACAGCAGTGACCTAAGGATTCGTACATAATGAGCCCTGGGGCGGGACCATCAGAACCAAGGAGGGTGGCCATACACACACAGCAGGGACACGACTCTGGACTGAGGTTAGAAGCAAAGTTAGATAGCAACTGGCTCTTTGTAGAGTCCTGGAGACACTAGACTCTAACGCATAGACTGAGAGATCTGAGGGGGACATGGCTCTTCATCTCTTCCTTGTCTCTTGGCTTTGCGCTTATCCTCTAGACCTGAAAGACCGGATCCGGATTACTCCTTGAATCAGAAATAGCTGCCCCCAAATGTGAGGTTTTGCTGACTGCCTAAAGGGGTTGGAAAATGGAAAGAGAGGGGCTAGGAACTCAAGGAGGCTTCCTACAGGCCCCGGGCAGCAGCCCCAAGGATAGAAATTGATCTTAGCACTTCAGTGAATTCAGTAGAGTAGGATTTGGGGTGAATTCCATGAGGACCAAGTTCACAGGCCGAACCCACTACTGCCCTGCACCCAACCCAGACACAAGATAACAGGGAATATACCCAAGGCCCCTCCCACTCTGCTCACCTGAATTTCTGAGAGGTAGAGGCTGGAGCTGCTGTGGGTTCAGGACTCCCAATCTCCTCTTCCTCAGGGCCTCGGGCTCTCTTTGCCTCTGATGGGCCTAGCAATTCTTTCTGAGACAGTTTAACGGGTGCCAAGACTAGGAAAGATGTGGGGGAGAGGGTCAGCCTCTGTGCTGATGCTTGGCAGAGTCAGCAAATTCCCCAGCGGTCCAGATCTGGCTTATCCACTCTTGCCAACCCCAGTCCTCACCACGAAGCTGCAGACTCTCATTGGTAAAAGGCCGGTTGATCACCTCCTTGGACCTGGCAGCAAAGTTGAGTGCAGAGACTGTATCTAGGTAGAAGCGCCTCTCAGGGGCAATGTTGGCAATGAGGATGCTGTGGGCTGAGCCACCCAGAGAATCCTGAGGGATGGGGATTGGGCAGGATAGGCAGATCAGAAGCCCCACATTTGCATTCCTTTTTTTTTTTTTAATGTTTATTTATTTTGAGAGAAAGAGAGAGCAAGCTGGGCAGGGGCAGAGAGAGAGGGAGAGAGAATCCCAACAGGCTCTGTTGTTGTCAGCGGGGCTTGATCCCAGGAACTGTGAGATCAAGAGTTGGAGGCTCAACCAACTGGGCCACCCAGGCACCCCACCCCCACCCCGCAACGTTTTCATTCCTTGACTGCTGGTCCCCACCCTCCCAGCACACCTGAGAACCTCCTTCTCCAGCCCCTTTTCACCCTGAGGCGGGTGGCCTGACCTGCAACAGGCGAGTGAGCTTGCTGTCCCGGTAAGGCACACGAGGGAGGCCCTGGTTCAGTGCATCCACCACCTTGCCCAGTACAAAGAGGGAGGAGTTGATAGCTCCGCTTTCCTTCAACCGCAGACCCTTGTTACCCGTACGCCGGTTGTCCTCTGAACCAGCCAAGTCAATCAGGTAGAGTTTACCCTCCCGCTGGCGGAACGGGGCCAGACGTTCCTGCTGATCCACCTGGGGTTAAGAGCAAGGGCCCCCGACTTAGTTCAGGCTCTCGGGCCTTTCTGGGTCCTCACCCTGTCAGCGGGCCTCACCTTCACCAGGAGCACAGCGTGACTGCGGGAGGAGCGCTGGTTGAGCCGAGTGGCTCCTACGGTCCGGTTTCTACTGGCTGGCAGGAAGTGCCGCTCAAAATCAGCAAAGCTAGTGATGGGCTTCTGCGTGAGGCCCGGAATCAGGATGTTTCCTCGGCAGTCTTCTCGGATCACCAGGTCTCCTGAGGCAGGGTTCAAGAGGTCTAATACCTGTTGGAGCAGTAAGAGGTAGGGCCAGTTCTGCACATGCAGGCTGCTTACTTCCTGGGCATCGGTCTCCTTTTTCCTGCCAGGCTGTCAGAGCTGTATCATCTGCTACCTCAACCTCTGTTTTCCTAGGTCTTGCCTCCTTGCTGGAGTAGAGCTTTATGCTCAAGAACTGGATCTTATTTTGACTTTTGTCTCTTCCCTCCCCAACCACAGTTCGGGGGTGGGGCTCACCTTTTCCTGGTAGATCTCTAAGTAGGACATAGAGACGGAGAGAGCCCATGGCCGGCCCTCGCCGCCCTCCTCCCTTGTGAGCTGCAGGAGGTCCATGAGAGCCCGGGGAATCACTCCAGGTTGCTCTGGGCTGCCCAGCATTGTGTGCGTCTTCCCTGGGGACAGAGTGGAGATTGCTGTGAGATCTTCCTCCCCGCTCTGAAGCCTTTTCTGACCCATGGCTGTTCCCTATCTGGGTCCCTCACCTGCCCCTGTGGGCCCATAGGCAAGCACACTGGCATTCTGCCCTTCCAGCAAGTGCCTCAAGATGGGCTGCACTGATCCCACATAGATGTCCTGCTGAGAGCTCCTCTCTCCATAGAAGGCATCAAACCTGCAGGCAGGAAAAATGGAGGGAAATCAGTGGAGGGTTTCGTTCTCATCCAGATATAGAGGGTAATACTAGCCACAGATTTAAAAGAGTCTCTATCCCTTTTCCTGCATAAAGGCCTTAGAAAGCACCCCCTGAACACCTGCCCCATTCCTGTCCCTGTACCGGTGTTAGAAATACACAGATGAATCTGATGCCCTGATCTTGAGAATTCTGTAGTCTGGTGGGATAGAAAGATACCCATACTTTGTCATGATTTAGGAAACGAAGAAGAGGACACACTAGAAAGAGTAAGTGATTCTGCCTGAGCAAAGAGGATTTTGCCAGAGAGAAAAGAGAAAGATATTCTACATATCAAAAATAGCACACAGGGGTGTCTGGGTGGCTCAGTTCAGTGTCCGACTCTTATTTTTTTAATGTTTTTTTTTTTTTTAATTTTTGAGAGACAGAGAGAGACAGAGTGTGAGTGGGGTAGGGGGCAGAGAGAGAGAGAGGGAGACACAGAATCTGAAGCAGGCTCCAGGCTCTGAGCTGTCAGTGCAGAGCCCAACACAGGGCCCAAACCCACGAACGGTGAGATCATGACCTGAGCCAAAGTTGGATGCCCAACTGACTGAGCCACCCCGGCACCCCAGTGTCCGACAATCTTGATTTCGGCTTAGGTCATGATCTTCACAGTTTGGGAGATCTCACTGACAGCAAGGGAGCCTGCTTGGGATCCTCTCTCTGCCCCTTCACCACTGGTGTTTTCTCTATCAAAATAAACAAAAATTAACAAAACTTAAAAAAAAAAAAAATAGCACAGAGGAGGCATGGTGTGAAAGGGCAGGGCTTCCTGATCTTTTCCCCAATACACAAGGAAGCAATAAGTGTACATCACAGGGGAGCAGAGGATGCTGCCTCTGACTAGAAGAGACCCCCCTCACCTGCAGCCTACTCTGTGCTCTGGTAGAGAAGCCGTGGCTGAGGCCACAGCAGAGATTAGTGTTTTAAGTGGAGTGTAGCCTGTGTTGGGGGGAGTGAGGCTGGAAAGAAAACAAGTCAAATCGCCAAGGGCCTAGAGTGAGGTTGTCAAACTTCAGTAAAGAGCTGAATAATAAATATTTTAGGCTTGATGAGCCTTAGGATTCCTTTCGCAGGTGTTCGCCTCTGTCACTACAGAAAGCAGCCCGTAGACAGTATGCAAATGAACAAGTGTGGTTCTGTTCCAATAAATGTTTTATTACCAAAGAAGACACCTGGTCAGATTTGACCCACAGGCCATAGTTTGCCACCCCCTAGTCTAGAATGATAGGCCAAAGAGTCTCAACTTTCCACCTCCAGTGGGGTTTTTGTTTTTGTAATTTTTAATGTTTAATTTTGAGAGTGGGGAGAGGGGGTGGAGAGAGGGAGACACAGATTCCGAAGCAGGCTCCAGGTTCCGAGCTGTCAGCATAGAATCGGACAAACGGCGAGCTCATGACCTGAGCTGAAGTCAGATGCTCAACCAACTGAGCCACCCACGCGCCCCTCCTGTGGGGTTTTAAAGTAGCTGCTCTTATGAGTTCTGTCTCCGGATGGCCTTCTCTCTCACATCGCTCAGCTGCAGTCTGGGCTGGCTGGCTGGCTGGTCTATGTCCCTCCCACCCTCCCCACACCACCCTGATCCTAGCTGGGGCTCCCCTGGTCACCTTTGCTACTCCTTCCCCACTTTGTGCCCATTTCCCCCATGAGACTGTGAATAGTAACGTAAGTCTGGTTCAGCCTCCAGTTATTCCCCAAGTATCCAACAGAAAACTGGTCACAAGTGGGCAGCTATGAACATTTCTGAAAAACCAAATGAAGCTGTGCTAAGGAAGGTGGAAGGATCCTAAAAAAGGCACATCTGAGAAGCTGTCTGGGCAAGTGATAACGTGAGAGAGGAAAGGGAGAGGAGGGAAGAGTGGCCTGAACCTTACTGGTATTTGAGAGTCTCCTGGTGGTTCCTCCAGTTGGCAATCTCTAGCGAACAGCTGTCCAGGCCTCGCACACAAGGGGGATCACCTGCTCCAGCTGTCCCATCCACAAACGGTCGCAGCCTCACAGCCACCCTTACTCGAGCTGGGGGTGGCCGTCGGCCGGCCCCCACCTTGCTTAGCCGGCAGCGACCAGCTCCTAGAGGAGAGAAGGGAAGTTTTCAGGCATGAAATACCAGGGTAGCCCAGAAGCTGCAGGGGCCAGCTTTGCTGAGAGGTAACGAGTCTTGCAGGAAGAGATACTTGATGTGGCCAAGCTCTGATGGACGAATAGTGGCTTGCCCAGCATTCCAGGCAGAAGGAATGGCATGTGCAAAAGCATGGTGGTGTGAATGCACGGCCCCCTGGAGAACTGGTAAGGCAGGCCTCTGTGTTCTGTTAGGATGAGCAGGGAAGGGCAGGATGGAAGACAAAGATGAATCAGATACATGGTCTCAGGAGGCGTACAGTCGGGGGGGTGAAAGACATTACATACAGGTCAGGGACTGCAAACTGTATCATGTACTTAGCAAACATTAACATTTATTAGGCACCGTCTACCAGGCACACTTTAATCTTCATGGTGTCCCTGAGGTAGGTTCTCTTAGTGCCATTTTACCAATGAAAAGGCTTATGGAGGTGCAGTAGCTCTTCTGAGCACCTCGGGAGCTTACACCTGGGGCCTCATGGCCATTGCATCTTGTTTCATAGCCTACGTTTTGTCTTTTTGCTCCTCAACAGAATAAGTAGAGCCTGAAAACAAAACAAAACCCCAGCATCTTAAGTAGACTAGAGACCCACATAACCTTGACAGAGGGGCATGGAAGATGGACTGGAGGCTAAGGTGGTGGGGACACCACAGGAGGGCCAGGGGCGAGAGCTCATTTCGAGGAAACTCCACCCTGTGTGGGGGTCCTCAAACTTGGTCCCATTTCCTTCCTTGCTCTACAAGTAAGTCCAGTGGGGAGCAGACTGTCATGTTTACACAAATAACCCAGAAGCTCTTGTTACAATGCAGATTTTACTTCCTTCCTGGAAGGAAGCCTGAGAGCCTGCATTTCTAACAAACTGCCAGATGATGTGGATGCTGGTGGTAGGACATGCTTCGGATTGCCAAGGTGTAGACCGGCATCTTACAGGGTTGTTGTGAGGATTAAAAGAGTTGACATTTGCCCCCCACCCAAAATCAGTCAGTGAACTACCTGACTTTTCTGTGCCTCTATTTCTTTTTTTTTTATAATTTTTTTTTATAGTTTATTTATTTTTGAGACAGAGAGACAGAGCATGAGTGGGGGAGGGGCAGAGAGAGACAGAGACACAGAATCTGAAACAGGCTCCAGGCTCTGAGTTGTCAGCACAGAGCCCGATGTGGGGCTTGAACCCACAAACCGTGAGATCTGACCTGAGCTGAAGTTGGATGCTTAACCAACTGAGCCACCCAGGTGCCCCATGTGCTTCTATTTCTTACCTGAGGTTTACCACATACACTGCCTATGTGTGTTACATACACAAAACTGTTAATGCTGGTTTTCTCTTGTTGGGGATTATGTGAGTTTCTTTGTTACCCAGTTTTGGGATTATGTGAGTTTCTTTTCTTTATTACCCAGTTCTGGGATGTTCTAATGTTTGCATTTAAAAAAATAATAATAATAATAAATAAATAACACTGGGGATGGACACCTTGGTTTGGAAGGGATAAGGCTGAGAGGCAGCTCAGTCCCTTTCTGCCCCAGCTCAGTTTGCAAAAGGCATTAATATGCAATCCTTCTCTGCTGTAAGCTTTCTGTTTAGTTTGCTTCCAATAATTAAAGTCCCTAAAAAAAAAAAAAAAAAGATTATGTATATATTTTTAAATCAGAAAACACAAGATAAAACTTTTTAAAAAACAGCCTGTTTTTGAGGGGGGCGTCTGGGCGGCTCATCGTCATCTGACTCTTGATCTCAGCTCAGGCCCTGATCTCAGTGTCGTAAGTTCAAGCCCCATGATGGGCTCCACACTAGGCATGAAGACTACTTTAAAAAAAAAAAAAAAAAAGCCTGTTTGGGGTGCCTGGCTGGCTCAGTCAGTAGAGCATGTGGCTCTTGATGCTGGGGTAGTGAGTTCACACCCCACGCTGGATGTGGGTAGAGACTACTTAAAAAAAAAATAAAAATTTAACAACAAAGAGCCTCCTTATTTTTGTGAGGATTGAATGAGCTGAAAAATATCTTATGAGGAGGGTATTTCTCTATTTTACGTTAGAGGATATCACATGGTACCTCACAGCTAACAGGAGAATTCTAACCTAGATCTCTTCACTTCCAAAAATCTGCTTTCAGGGGGGATGCCATATTGCCTATTATTGGGAAAGTTCTTGGCATCTCTGACTCTCTCCCTTTTGCTAGTGGTGGCAGCTTGTTGTCAGGGCCATGGGCTTCAGAGAAGGCAAGAGGCTGGTATGTGTGGCCAACACAGAAGCAGCAAGATGAAAAGGTGGACAGACTACCCCTGCTGAGAATCTTACGCATAAGCCATGCCCATAAGCAGATGGCCTACAAAACCTGGGTTTCTGCTCCCTCATCAGACAGACGAAGCCAGTAATACCACTTCTCACTCTACAGTTTTCAAGGCACTTGGGCGTCTAGTTTTCGCTTGATCCTCATGAATGCTGAAAGTCCATAGCAAGTCAAGAGAAACCTGCAGATGCACCAATGCAGATGAGAAAACTAAGGTGCAGAGAAGAGAAGGTTCACTGACTTGTCAGAAATGTGTGCAGGGGCTTCTTCTTGCCTATCTTTCCCAGGGTTTTGGGGAGAACAGAGAAAGTTGGCAGATACAGACACATTTAAGGAAGTTTAAGGGGAAGGGGAAGTCTGTGGTGATGTACTTGGGTCAGACAGAGCTGAATTTCAATTTTAGCTCTAACACTTGTTAGCTTGTGACGTGACCTTGGGCAAGGGACTTGACATCCAGGTGCTCTGGCTTTTTTTGTCTATAAAATGGGGTGGGGTGGGCCTTGGGGAGGCTTAATGAGAATTAAAAGAAGTAACACGTAAGATACCAACACAGTAACCAGCATAGTAAGTAGTTTCATTATTCAAGGTAAGATGCCTGGGTTCAAATTCCAGCTCTGCCACTTATAAGTAAAGGGGTACATGATGGTCTATTCCTGTACCTCAGTTTCCACACTTGTAAAATGGGAATAAATATAAATATGTACTAGCTGGGTTGTTAAGGCAATAAATAAGGTAATTCATGTGAAAGTGCTCAGAATCGCATTTGGTATGTTGGTAAAAGCCTTAGTAAGTGTTTTATTTTATACTACTCATCTTTCATTTTCTAAATGTGGAAAGCTTAGTATAGAGAGGTTGGCTAACTTGCCTGTGGTCAACAGCTACCTAGTGACAGAGCTTCAAACAAATGAAAGCCTAACTCTGAAGTTCATTTTATGTGTCTCCAGACCTTCCTGGCTCCTCATCTTTGTATCCCCATGGGGCTTGGAGTCAGAGACAAGTTCCACCTACCTAGCATCTGGGTGTGCTTAGGAAGCCTTTGTCACCTTTACAAGCCTCAGTTTCTCTTTATAAAATAATAGCATCATGAGATTGTGAGAAGTCAAAGAAAGAATGTACATACAATGTTTAACACAGTGGGTGGCAGCAGGTACTCAGTAAATATTAGCTATTATTATTATTATTACACCCGCAATTCACTTCTACCCTCACCATTCAGCAGGGTCACTAATGACCTCCCTACTGCTAAATCTAGTGGACATGCCTGGTCCCCATTCTATTGGACTTCCCTCAATCTGCTTTCCTTTGAGAAATCTACTTTCCACTAGTTTCCGTGCCAAAGAGTTGAGGTGAACAGCTCTCTGCTCACTCCTTCTAAGTTTCTGCCAATCTTAAACGTTTTTTAACATTATATCCTTTCTCTAGCCCAAGGTCACTCAACTTTGGCCCTAATATTTTGGGCTGTAGAATTCTTTGTAGTGGGGTTGTCCTGTGTCTAGCACATATATGCTAAACACACATGCCAGTAGCATCCTACGCACCAACCTCCCCACGGTTCTAAGGTACTTCTAACCCCACTTTTCCTAAATTGAACGCTCACCATCGCTCCCTTGCCACCTGGTCCTCCTTCTATGCTTCCTAATGTAAATGAATGGAACCAACCCCAAAGACAGGAGTCTTCCTTAACTCCAGCTTCTCTCTCACCTTCTACATCAGTTATTCAATAACATCTGTCAAATCTGCCCTTTTAGAGGAGCCCACTTCTCTCTATCCCCACTGCACAATCTTCACCAAGGCAACCATCATCTCAACAGTCTCCCACATTGGTCTCTGTGCCTCCAGTCTCACTCCCCTCTAGTCGCTTTCTTTCTACTTCCTCCCTCCCTTCCTTCCTTGCACTTTAAGCTCTCAGCCACAATGACCTTCCTTCAGTTCCTACAACATGCCCCGTTTTCTCATACCTTGGGGCCCTTGCACATGTTATCCTCTCTCCTGGGAATATCTTCTTTCTCACTCTCTCCCCTATGTGACTGAGGTAAATACACCTTACTTCCTCTAAAACAAAACAAAACAAAACAAAACAAAACAAAAATCCTTCTTCTGTAAAACTACTGCCCCACTAAGTTGTATCCATGGCTCTCTGGCTCCTCCATCCAAGCACTCATCACACTCCACTGTATCTGCAGATCTGTCTTTCTGCTCCATCTAACTGTGAACTCAAGTGACAACAAGTCTTACTCTGATCACTTACATATCCTCAGTGCCTGGCACAGAGTAGTTCTCAAGGATTATTTGCTGATCAAATTAAGTTTTGGTGAATGAACATGAAGCATCGGCTTGTTTTGTTTCCTGTTTTCTTTATAAAAGTGGTTCACTGCCATTCCTGTCCCAAAGCTCACAGTCCAAGAGAGAAGGAAAGGAGAGGCACACGTATACAACTGCTTATAGTACAAGAGTCTATCCCTTTTATCATAAAAGCAACTTTAAGGTTGGGCAAGGCTAGCATTTGTTTTTTCTGATTTCCTCCCTCCCACAATTTCCCAATGTCATTTGGCTTAACTCTTATTGATGAGGAAATTGAGCCAAAGACAACGTCGTTGGCCTCTTTATACAGCATAAATAAATTACTTGGTGGTCTTTTCATCCAGCCAAGGCCTGGTAAACTCCTATCCAACCTTTGAAACCCACTTCAAATATCACTTCCTTCATCAGGTCCTCCCAGAATATACAAGGGTTTACTTACTTCAGATTTTGCACTCTCTACAGCAGTTTATACATAGCTCTCATTGCTTTTCATGGTAGCATATATTTACACGATTAGCTACTGAAACAGATTATAAGCTCGTCTGGGGAAGGGTCAATATTCATTCAAGCATTTTTACTGTCTCTACTATGTACCAGACAAAGTGAGCGTCGGAAAAATGAGGAGAGGAAGGCTGTGCTCCGAAGGCAGGGATATCATGTGCTTATGCATAATGGTTAAGAGAAGAGGCTTTTAGAGTAGGACTGCCTGAGAATTCAGACCCCAGTATTTACTAGTTGTGTTAACTTCGAGCAAGCTACTTAACCCATCTATGCCTCAGTTTCCTCATCTGTAGAACAGAGACAATAACAGCCAACCACCTCCTAGCATTGTGTAGCAATTAAATGATTCATCACATTAAGTGCTTGTGACTGTGCCTGGCACCTAGCAAGGGCTCAACATGTGTTTAACATTCGGCTAGAGACCTCTGTTTCTCCACGGGGCCTGAGAAGCAGCAGGGGACTCAAATCAGTTACTATGGTCTCTACCACAATCAATGACCAGAATTCAGTGGAGAGGAAGAGCGCAGAGACATATGTAAACAAATATTCACATACAAGATTCGTAATGTCCCGACAGTCTTTCCAACCCTAAAATAGCACTGACCTCCACAGCTAGAGCGGAAGGAAACAATCCCTTATTTCCCTTATCTGTGATCTGGGCACATCTTCTGCTGTCAACAACTCTCACCCAGCTGCTGTGCCTTGGCCTGCCCTCCAGCATCTCCCAGGGTTCTCCGCTCACCCAAACAGCACGTCAGACACAGAACCCTCCCCCGCAAAATGCGCATCCAGCTCCTTTTGTTTTGTCCCTACGGGGGTAACTGTCCCCATTCTACAAAGAAACTGAAGCTCACAGAGGAAAAGGGCGCTAGGCTCCAACAAAGCTCTAGTATCGGAACCGGATGTCTTAACACGGTCAACCGACCCGCACGGAGAGCTGGAAACAAGTGAGAAGGAAAGAGCGAGGGTGGGGTGACCAGCTCGGGACTCCCATCTTCCCCTCCCCGCCCCCGCGCCATTTTGGCCTCTCGCAGACAACCCGCGGAAGCCGGACCGTCCGAACCGCGGACTCCAGCACATTACTCCACCAGGCCCCAAACTTCGGCGCCGGGCGGGGTTCGCATACCTGAGTTCGCCGCCATGCCGCGTCGCCTCAGCTGCGCGGTACCCCCCGCGTCCATTCCGCTCCCTCCGTTGGCCCGCCTCTCCTATTCGAATTTCCCGGTGCCCCGCCCCCTGCCTTGGCTTCCACCAATCACGGCTACTCGCTGCCGGAAGCCCCTGCGGGTGGTTAGGAAAGATCCCGCCCTCTAGGGCGCGCCTCAGGTCCTGCCAGAAAGTTTCCCCCGGCGGAGGACGCATGCGCGCAAGGTGGCTACCCAGCTGTGGACACCTCGGCGCGCGCTCTGGCTTGAACTCTGGCGCCGGAGGCTTGGGCGGTGGTGGCTGTCGGAGGAGCTGCTGAGCGCCGCTGGGCACTGGACTCGGTGTACTGTCTGGCTTTCGGGTTTCGAGGCCTAGATTTGCGTAAGTGCAGACTTTTCGCCTCGTTTCCCCATCAACCACGAATTTTGGTACTAATCAACCAGGCAGTGATCGAAGGCACTTAATCGATTTACCCTCCGATTTCCCTTAATTGAATACAATTTTCGCTGTTTTAGTGGCAGAAGAGGTGATTATATGAAAAAGGGAGACGTGTGTGGAAACGGGTTATTCAAAGTGAGTTTCACTTTCTGCAGTTTCTTACCTGGGCTTGTTTCGCGCCCTGTGGGGCGGGGGTCGTTTTGTGGGTTCTCGGACTTGAACTTAGTGCCAGGCGACGGTACTTTACCGTCTGGTCACTGCTGTAGGTCTGGACCACACTATGTGGATTGTAGACAGTCACGTTGCACTTCCCTCTTGCTGAGCCCAGATCACCATGCAGGTGCCAGGTGACAGGTCTCCTCTTTTGTTAAATCTGCGCTGGGGAGACCAGAGGAGACCAGCTCGGATGTTCCTTACTTTGTAATTCAATACATCGGAGTGAGCCTTAAAGGCATGTTCAGTCTTTTACCTAGTCGACTTCATCCAGGTTGGGTTCAGCCCAGTGTCCTAGGGGTTCAGCCATCTGTGAAGTCCCTGTTCTTTCTGGAAGCTTAACCACGGATGAATGTCCCATCTTTGAGCTCCCGACAGGGCCCGGGTTTAGACGTATCTAGCCTATTAAACAAAACAAATGTTAGACCAGTGGTTCTCAAATTTTTTGGCCTTGCAATCCTTTACATTCTTAAAAAAAAAAATGAGGCCTCAGGGACGCCTGGCTGTCTCCCTAGGTAGGTAGAGCCTGTGACTCTTGATCTCAGAGTTGTAAATTCCAGCCCCAGGGTGGGTGTAGCGATTACTTAAAATTAATTTAAAAATCTTCTTAAAAATTGAGGCCCCAGAGATCTTTTGCTTATATGGGTTGTGTCTTCATAGTTACTGTATTAGAAATGAAAACAGAGGTGCCTGGGTGGCTCCGCTCTGGCTATGAAGCTTGCAACTCTTGATTTCCGCTCAGGTCATGGTCTCACTTAGTGAGTTTGAGCCTTGAATGGCTGGTAACAGTGTGGAGCCTGCTTGGGATTCTCTCACTCCCCACTCTCTCACAAGCTCTTACCCCGCTTGCTCTCTCTCTCTCTCTCTCTCTCTCTCTCTCTCTCTCTCTCAAAATAAATAAACTTTAAAAAAAAGAAATTAAAATTAAAAAAAAATTTAATGTTCTATTTATTTTCGAGAGAGAGAGAGACACAGCGTGATCAGGGGAGGGTAAGAGAGAGTGGGAGACAGAATCTGAAACAGGCTCCAGGCTCTGAGCTAGCTGTCAGCACAGAGCCTGATGCGGGACTCGAACCCATGAACAGTGAGATCATGACCTGAGCTGAAGTGGGATGCTCAACCGACTGAGCCACCCAGGAACCCCAAGAAATTAAAAATTTTTTTTAAATATTTATTAATGCACTTAGAAATTGCAGTAACATATCCACAGAGACAAAGTAGATCAGAGGTTGGTGAGGGTTGGTGAATTAGGACTATTGCTGTTAGCTATAGAGTTTTTCTTTGGGTGATAGAAATGTTCTGGAATTAGTGTGATAGTGCACAACACGGTGACTATTAAAAAATCGCTGAAGTGTACATTTAAAAATGATAAGTGAATTGTATATCCATTTAAAAATCTGCCCCCAAAATTACAATAACAAACCCATTACACAGAATATAAATAACATTTTACTTTTAAAAATAACTTTTTAAAATGTCCATAAGATTTACCATTTAAAGTTTATTTTGAGGGAGAGTAAGTGGGGGAGGAGCAGAGAGAGAGAGAGAGAGAGAGAGAGAATCCTAAGCAGGCTCTACTCACGGGGCTTGAACTCAGGAACCGTGAGATCATGACCTGAGCCGAAACCAAGAGTCAGATGCTTAACCAACTGAGCCACCCAAGCGCGCCCCAGAAATAAATTTGGAAATTTTTTCCGAAGCAAAATAATAATAATAATAATGAGATGGGTGGCATTGTTTTACATTTTTTACAAATATAATGTGTGGCTTAAGGGAAAATAGCTGTATTCTCATATCTGCTTCTGCATTCAGTATATTGTGATATCGGTACATCATATAGCTTCTTGAGAACTGTAAGGCTTCAAGAGAGGATGCAAGGAGAAAAGTCAGATGGCATCTCAGTTTTATTATGAAAATGGTTTTGGCCTTGCAGCCGCCCCCCCCCCCAAAAGTGTCTCACGGGCCTCCAGAATCTCCTGGACTGCACTTGGGAAACTGCCCTCTTACACGATCGGCAGTTTGGTCTTCCCCACACTTCAGAAAAGCCTCTTCAGGGTTTCCCATTTGTTGCCAGTCCCCGGAAATTTGGTAAGGTCCCTGCCAGGAGTCATGGAAAGAGCACAGGTCAGGGGGTCAGGACTTCTAAGATTGAATAAATAGCATAGGCACCGGGCTTTGTATCACACCACCCGGGGTAGAGGCGTAGCCAGCCTCTCTGTGCCTCCATTTCCGGAGGTGCTAAAAGGGAGTAATGGTTGAATCTGCTTTCTAGGGTCTTAAGGATGTGCATCTGCCTGGTGGAAATTAGGTTCTTAAATACCTGACAGGTGAAGGTAAAGAAGCAGCGGGTTTTTTTTTTTTTTCCTTTGGGAAGCAAAGGAGGAGAGAGGAAAGTCATGAATTTACACCATAACAACTGGAAAGAGACTAGTCAGTGAGGAACATGGTTCTGTCCTTTAAGCCTGAGAAGATCTAAATGAGGATCATCTCAGGTGAGAGGCATAGCAGCAGTGATGAGGAAGGGAATTGGTGCTGCAAAGACCAGATCTGGGGGGTCAAGTGGGGACGGCGGACTCCTGTGAGAGATAATAGAGCGCTCAGGTGGCCAGGAGCCTTGCCAGTCTGCCAGGTGGACATCTGTTTCCTTCACCTCATATATGGTTATATCAGAGCTGGGTGGAGGGGTGGGGAGGTTCCTAAAAGGAACCGCAGGCCCTTTCCTGAAGGCTCGGAGGTAGGCTCTGAAGGCTGCTGTGCATGCAGCTAGTTTGATGTGTTCATTGCAGGGGATGCCTCGAGAAGACAAAGCAGGTTAGCGTATTCACATTTACGGCATGGGGCTCCTGGCTGCTCAATCGGTCAGTCGGTTTGTCTGTTGAGCGTCTGACCCTCAATTTCAGCTCAGGTCATGATCTCAGGGTCATGGGATCGAGCCCCGCGTCAGGCTCTGCACTGAGCATGAAGCCTGCTTAGGGTTCTCTCTCTCACTCTCTCCCTCTCTCTCCCTCTCTCTCCCCCTCCCTCCCTCCCTCCTCCCTCCCTCTCACTCTCTCCCTCCTCCCTCCCCCTCTCTCTCTCTCCCCCTCCCCCTTTCTCCCTCCCTCTGCCCTTCTCCCTAGCGCACGTGCACCAAATCAATAAATAAGATACTGTAATCCCTAGAGCAAGAATTCTCAAAATTGTGGTCTGGGGACCCCTGGCCTCTACAGAGTTAAAGCAATTTTTTTTTAAAGTTTATTTATTTTTGAGAGAGAAAGTGTGTGTGTGTATGAGTGGGGGGGGGAGCAGAGAGAGGGGGAGACACAGAATCCGAAGCAGGCTCCAGGCTCTGAGCTGTCAGCACGGAGCCCGACACGGGGCTCGAACTCACGAACTGCGAGATCATGACCTGAACCAAAGCCGGCAGTCAACCGATTGAGCCATCCAGGCGCCCCTAAAGCAATTTTCATAATACTAAAGATGTTATTTGCCTTTTCAGTCATTCTCTCAGGGGCATACAGTGGAATTTTCCAAGTGCTCCATGTTTTCTAATATACAACAACAGTTTGAATGCAGAACAGGGTAAACTAATCTGTGGTGAAAAGGTCAGAAGAATGGTTGCCTTTCGGGAGTTGAGGGCAAGAAGTGACTGGGAAGGGCCCAGAAGGAATGTTTTGGGGTGATGGTAAGTCCTATATATCTTGATGGAGGATTTTGGGTTCCACAGGCATATACATTTGTCAGAACTCATGTGCAGAAGCATGGCATGGTTTTTTTTCTTCCTTCCTTCCTTCCGTTTTTTTTTTAATGTTTATTTATTTTTGAGAGAGAGACAGAGACAGAGCCCAAGTGGGGGAGGAGCAGAGAGAGAGGGAGACATAGAATCCTAAGAGGCTCCAGGCTCTGAGCTGTCAGCACAGAACAGAGCCCGGCTCGGGGCCCAAACTCACGAACCGTTGAGATCATGACCTGAGCCAAAGTCAGAAGCTCAGCTGACTGAGCCCCCATGATGAACCATCATGGCATGGTTTTCTAACTGTAGGAGCTTTAGATTGGAAAATCTTGTCTAAGATTTTGTTTCTAAGATGATTGAAAATCACAGACTTGTGAAAATTCCAATGTCAGATTTCAGTGTCAGAAAGACCTGAATTTGATCCTGACTCTGCTCTGTGCTATGTTTGTGACTTTGGACAAGTAACAGCGTTTATCAGAGTGCTTGACACATTATAGGCATCTAAAGAATATTTGTAATATGACTGAATGAAGCCATGTAATTTTCCAGAGCTCTACTTTGTACTAAGTCCAAGAAAGCTCACTTCCATTTGCTCCAAGATTTGGAGGGTTTCTGGGTGACTTTCCTTTAATGGCAAACCGAAGCAGAGAAAAAACCAAACATGCTTTTGTTTGGGTTTGCTTAGTTATCGCCTACTGGGGAATAAACAGGGGCATAAGCCTGGAGGGGCAGAGACACATCAACCTTTGACATCCACTGTTGTAACTCTTAAGCCACCTGCAAACATAACTGATTTCTGTCTTACTGACTTCATCTGAAAATTGAGACCATGCTTACTGCCTTCCAATAGGATTGTTGTCACAATTCAATGAGGTACTTTTTGCATAGTGCCTGAACTCACAGTGGATGCAAAATAAGTGTAAGCCCCCTCTTCCATTTTTCGTCCCTCTGTGCTATTTTCCTTGAAATAACCACACCCCAAAACATGTATGACTGCTAATATAGTCTTCCTTCCTGAAGTGATCCTTAAATGTCCTCTCCTATGTGCTGGGTTAGTAATCGAACTATATTTGCATTCCTTTCCCCATCACATACGAATCCACATGATAATGCCAATGATTGCATTGTGTCATCGGCTGGACTTGAATTTCTTGGGCTCAAATCTTTCTTGAAATCCACGAACTATAGGGGCGCCTGGGTGGCTTAGTCGGTTGAGCGTCCGACTTTCGCTTAGGTCATGATCTCGTGGTTCGTGGGTTCGAGCCCCGCGTCGGGCTCTGTGCTGACTGCCAGCTCAGAGCCTGGAGCCTATTTCAGAGTCTGTATCTCCCTCTCTCTCTGACCCTCCCCTGCTCATGCTGTCTCTCTCTCTCCTAGAAATAAATTTAAAAAAAAAAAAGAAATCCACGAACTGTAGTCCAAGGGGAGTCTTCTCTTTCTTGGAGAGTTGGGGTGCTCTGTGGGTGGTGGTTGTTCAGGGATTTGACCTTAGCTGTCTCCTGGGTGACTGCGTCAGCCTGTACAGATTGATGCTTCTTTATTCTTGGGACTGCTCAAGAGGCCTGGCCCTGTGTTTCCTTAAAATAGCTCTTTTCTTGCTCCGCTCTGCAGTGGGAACTTGAGGACTCAGTACCAGCCACTGTGGGGTCCATGGTGGTCTAAACCAGGAGGCAATCATAGTTCTATCAGCCAGTTAATTTGGTGACCTCCTGTTGGGGTCACCCAACAGGGTAGGGGTGGGAAGGGTCTTTTTTTTCCCCCCTTAAGTTCTATACTTAACATGGGGTTCAAATTTATAACCCCAAGTTCAAGAGTCCAGTGCTCTATCAACTGAGCCAGCCAGGCGCTCCTAGCTGGGGGTGGGCTCTTCTTTTTGAGAGGTTGCTTTTCAACTCCAGTTACCATCAGAGGAGCTGCTGGCTGTCTTCGTAGCCTGTGGATCTTTGGGCCCTTCATTCCAGGTGTGCTCCAGAGCACTCCCTACTTGGAGGGGCCTCAGACATGCCCCTATTCCCGGCCACCTTAGGCCCTGTGCCTGGGACCTCCTTCATACACATAACTCAGTTACCCCTATTTAACATTCAACTACCACACAGTGAGGCCAGTTATTTTCATGTAACAGTAAATTCTTAGAATTTAGATTTCTAGCATGTGTGAACTGGATAGGTCTTAGTATGTGACCCAGAGAAGCTCTTCTTACAAATGGGTAATCAAAACCCAGGGAGGTTAAGAGATTTGACTGAGGCCATGTAGCTGAGTGGAGGCAGGACTTAGGTTTCCCAAGTCCCTGTGCAATACTCTGTCAACCCACTGTGACCTCTGCTAGCTAATAACTAACTCAGCTAAGTTCCCAGCATTCGTCAGTAATCTTTTTATCTGACTTTGGTCGGCAAACTCGTTCATTCCCTGCTGTTGTCCTGATTCCCCACCCCAGCCCTCCTAGGTTTTCTCAGGTGCAACAGGTAGTTTGTGTCAATTTGGCTAGGCTGTAATAGAGTGCTAAATCAAAAGCGATCTAGGTGTTGCTGTACAGATGCTTCGTAGATGTGATTACCATCTACAATCATTTGACTTTAAGTAATGATCCTGGGTAAGCTGGGTAAGTATCATCTAGGCAGTCAAAAGACTTAAAAGCAAAACTTGTACTGCATGTCACTTATGTGCAGAATCTAAAATAAAAAAGTTGAACACAGGGGCTCCTGGCTGGCTCAGTCTGTAGAGCATGTGACTCTTGATCTCAGGGTCATGCGTTTGAGCCCAACCTTCAGGATAAAGATCACCTTAAAAAAAAAAAAAAAAAGTATTGCTTAAAAAAAAAGTGGAACACATAGAAACCAAGTATGGTTTCTAGAATGGTGGTTACCAGGAACAAGGAAGTATGGGAAATGGGGAGATTTGGTAAAAGGCTACAGGCTTTCCACTGTGTAGCATGGTAACTATAGTTGATAATACTGTAGTGTATGATTGCAGTGTGCTAAGAGAGTAGATCTTAAGCATTCTCACAAAATTTTTAAAAATGTTTATTTATTTATTTTGAGAGAGAGAGAGTGTGAGCATACAAGCAGGAGGGGGCAGAGAGAGAGAAATGGGGAGAGAGAGAATCTCAAGGCTCCGCACTGTCAGTGTCGAGCCTGATGTGGGACTTGATCCCATGCACTGTGAGATGATGACCTGAGCCAAGATCAAGAGTTGATACTCAACCAACTGAGCCACCCAGGTGCCCCCCAAAATTTTTTTATTTTTTATCTTTGTTATTATTTTTTAAGTAAGCTTCACACCCAGTATGGAGCCCAAACACGAGGCTTGAACTCATGATCTAAGATCAAGACCTGATCTGAGATCAAGAATCAGACACTTAAGGGGTGCCTGGGTAGCTCAGTCGGTTGAGCGTCCAACTTAGACTCAGGTCATGATCTCACCATTCATGAGTTCAAGCCCCTCATCAGGCTCTGTGCTGACAGCTCAGAGCCTGGAGCCTGCTTCGAATTCTGTGTCTTGCTCTCTCTCTGCTCCTCCCCTGCTCACACTCGATCTCTCTCTCAAAAATAAATAAAGATTACAAAAAAAAAAAAGATGCTTAACTAACTGAACCACCCAGACATCTCCCAAAAAAATTTTTTTTTAAGGGTTACTCTGGAACACTTGGGTGGCTCAGTCAGTTGAGCATTCAACTCTTGATTTCGGCTCAGGTCATGATCCCAGGGTCATGGGATCGAGCTCTGTGTCAGGCTCTGCACTGAGCATGGAGCCTGCTTAAGGTTCTCTCTCTCTTTCCCTCTGCCCCTCTCCCTAGCTCATATGTGCTTTCTCTCTCTCTAAAAAAAATAAAAGTAGGGGTCCCTGAGTGGCTTGGTCAGTTAGGGGTCCGACTTCAGCTCAGGTTATGATCTCATGGCTCATGAGTTTGAGCCCCTCATCAGGCTCTGTACTGACAGCTCAGAGCCTGGAGCCTGCTTCGGATTCTCTGTCTCCTTCTCTCTCTGCCCCTCCCTTGCTCTCTCTCTTTCTCAAAAATAAGTAACTATTAAAATAAATAAATAAAGGTAAATAAAATAAAAGAGTAACAATTGCTAAAATAAATAAGATGTAGTGATGTACAGTATAGGGAATATATATAGTTAAATATATATATTTATAATATATATATTATATTATATATATATAGTTTATATATATATAAAGTTAAAAATATTATAGTGACTATATATGGTGACAGATAGTAGCTAATCATGGTGACCATTTCATAGTGTATATAAATATTGAATCAGTGTTGTACAACTGAAACTAATACAATATTGTATGTCAATTATTCTTGCATAAAAAAATTTTTTTAACTAACTCTGAGGTGATGGATGTGGTAATGAACTTGACCGTGGGAGTCCTTTCACAAGGTATATGTGTCAAATCATCACATTGTACACTTTAAATATATTACACTCTTATTTGTCAATTATACTTCGATAAAGCCCGAAAATTATTTTTAAAGAAAATCAAGTTACTACGAGTGTAAATTTTGATAATAAATTAATTTACAAGGAAGAAAAAGAGCAAAACTGAGGTTGCCCTGAGGAAGAGGAAATTCTGCCTGTGGACTGCAGCATCCGCCCTGCCCAGGAGTTTCCAGACTGCCAGCCTGCCCTTCAGATTTCACACTTGTCTTACCCACATCCACCCATTGGTTGTAGAGCCAATGCTTTGCAGTAAATCTCTTTACGTATAGGGGCACCGGGCTGGCTCATTCGGTAGAGGATGCAACTCATGATCTCGGGGTTGTAGGTTCAAGCCCATTTCTGGTAGAGATGACTTAAAAATAAAATCTTAGGGGCACCTGGGTGTCTGGCTCAGTCGGTAGAGTGTCTGACTTCTGCTAAGGTCCTGATCTCGTGGTTCATGAGTTCAGTCCCCAAGTCCAGCTTTGTGCTAACAGCTCAGAGCCTAACGCCTGCTTGGGATTCTGTCTCCCTCTCTCTGCCCTCCCCCTTCATGTTCCCTCTCTCTCTCTCAAAATCAGTAAACATTTAAATGAATAAATAAATAAAATCTTAAAGGGGCGCCTGGGTGCCTCAGTCAGTTAAGCATCCGACTTCAACTTAGGTCATGACCTTCCAATTCACAAGTTCGAGCCCCCAGTGGGCCCTGTGCTGACAGCTGGAGCCTGCTTCAGATTCTGTCTCCCCCTCTCTCTCTCTGCTCCTGCTCCACTCACATCACGCTCCTGCGTGGGCGTGCTCTCTCTCAAAAATAAAGCATTTAAATAAATAAATAAAATAAACTCTTTAAAAAATTCTGTATGTATATATATATACGTATGTCCCCTCCTAGTTTTCCTCTGGAAGAATCTGAATAATACAGCACGTAACTTATGCAACTGAACAAGTCAGGATTAAGTATTAATTCCATCAAGTTTTACTCCATACTCACTCCCTCTACAACTAACCTGTGTATCTTCACTCATCTCTATTTCCTTCTTTTTCTATGTTTTCTGCCCCAACATCTCCATAAAACATCCTCCCTCGTCTCCTGTGAGACCTTGTTCCCTCAGTTACCTCCTCTTTCCTGAGCCCTCAGTCTCTTCCTCTCTCTGACTCCTTCTTCATTATATAAACAAGCTCATGTGCCTCCTGTCCAGGAGGAAACTGTGCAATTGTCGTTTTTATATGTTCACATTTCTGCATAGGCTGAGGCCTGAGCCCTGTACTGTGTCCCTATCACACGTGTGCATGCGTACACACACACACCCCTTCCCTCACCAAATCTTCCCTTCAACTAGAGAAAAAGAAACAAATCTTCAGTGGACTTTGTATTCCCAAGCACCTAGCAGAGAGTGTTTGATAAACGTATGGTTAGCTCGATTTAGAAATTTTAGAATTTTATAAGTAAAACAGTTTTTCTTTAAAGAAAATCTTTTAGAAAAGCCCAACATGAGGGTGCCTGGGTGGCTCAGTCGGTTAAGCGTCCGACTTCGGCTCAGGTCATGATCTCGCGGTTGGTGGGTTCAAGCCCCGCGTTGGGCTCTGTGCTGACAGCTAGCTCAGAGCCTGGAGCCTGCTAGAGATTCTGTGTCTCCCTCTCTCTCTGACCCTCCCCTGCTCATGCTGTCTCTCTCTCTCTCTCTCAGAAATAAGTAAAACATTAAAAAAATTTTAAAAAAAGAAAAGCCCAATATGTAGACCACACAGAAGCCGGGAATCCATTACTGCATCATCTTCTGTTGCAGCTGCCTGTCCGGTGCCAGCGCCTTCACCAGCGGGTGAGAAGTCTATCCTGAAGTTGACCAGGTATCTGATGTGTCAGGTTCAGCCATACAAAGGAACGAAATCCTGACCCGTACTACAACGTGGATGAAGTATGAAAACATGCTGAATGGGAGAAGCCAGACACAAAAGATCACATTATCGTATGATTCCACCTACATGAAATGTCCGGAATAGGCAAATCTGTAGAGACAGAAGTAGATGGGTGGTTATGAGGGGCTGGGAGAGAGGGGTGGGGAGTGACTGCTTAATGGGGATGGATTTCTTTCTGAGCTGATGACAATATTTCAGAGTTAGCAGTGATGGTTACACAATCTGTGAATGTCCTAAACCCACCGAAACAGCACATTTTAATAGGGTGAATTTTGGGGCCTGATGGCTCAGTCAGTTAAGTGGCTGACTCTGGATATGATCTCACGGTTTGTGAGATTGAGCCCCGCTTTGGGCTCCTCACTGAGTGTGGAGCCTGCTTCAGATTCTCTTCCCCTTTCTCTCTGTCCCTTTGCCACTCATGCTCTCTGTCAAATAAACTCAAACAAGTAAGTAAGTAAATAAATAAAAGGGTGAGTTTCATGTGCTTTATGTCACACACACAAAAAATACAGTGACATAATATTCCATTCCATGGACTTGTCTGAGAGAAATAAAGGAATTACGCTAAAAACAATCTAGGCCTGGGTTTGTTTCTCTGTTAATATTTCTTTCTAAGATTACATGTACATAAGTGTTATCTTTGTCTAATCGGGAAAGAAATGTGACTCTGCAATTCCCCATGATGTGAGTGAATCTTTGGGGAGAGATGAGTGACTTCCCCCACTCCCAACCACCACCACCAAACGGCAAAAACCGAACAGCGTGGTAATTTTAGAACAGGGAACTAGAGTCCCAAGAATGATTTCCAAAGCGACTTAATATTGCTGTATCTATCCAGCCACTCTGTCGCTTCCCCTGAATGCCAACCAACCCCTGGCATTCGCGGAAGCCCGCCATGGAACTCTACTCCTCTTGGAACGCCCTTTTTTGAGGATGGTCTTGGCAGAGTAGAAGCTGTCGGGGAGGTGGTGGCTTCCTAGGGGGAAGAAGCCCAATTCTGAGCAAGCTGAGCTAAACAGGGAACGTCAGTGCTTATGGGCAAAGGTGGGGAGGAACGAGGCTGGGGTAACAGAGTTCTTGACACAAACTTAGGCCAAGCTTCGAGAGTCAGGTGGATTCTGGGAAAGCACAAAGGAAAATGGCCTGGGCCACCAAGAGACAGCAAGTGGGTTAATGTCAAGGGAGCCAGGTGCCAGCCTTTTGCCGGGGAGACACTGTCAACGGGAGACAAGAACTAGAGCGTGGATGTAGGGGTTTGATGAATAAGCCACAGCCAGGCTTCACCCTCAGCCTTAGAACTCCAGTTGGGTAAACAGTCTCAGGAGCTATCCTTGAAAAAAAGAGTTGGTTCAGGACAGAATCTTATTTCCTCTATATAAACTATGAAGAAAAACACAAGACTTTCACACCTCTCTCTGTCCCTCCCCCTCTTCCCTGGAATGACGTCGACAGATAGCCTGAAAGGGGATGGGCACATCCACAGCCAGAGTCAGGACGCAGTTCCCAGATGCACACAGCCACATACACACCAGGGTCAGCTGTGTCCTTTTATTTATATTTTATTGAGCAGATGGGGTTAACGGTTAGGCGGTTCTGACACCCCAGCTGCAGTGCTCAGCCCAGGGCAAGGCAGCGGTTCAGCAACTGGTTCACTTCCTGGGGTAGACGTCCCAGTGCAGGCTGATGGCGTTGATGAAGATGCTAGCATGACCGCTGATGAATCGTAGACCGGTCTTGGGGTACAAGGGGACAGCACTGAAACTGGTGCCTGTGTCTGTCCCAAAAGACAGGTTCCGGCCCTTGTTAGTCACAAAGACCAGCTGCTTCAGGTAGGAGTTGTACTTGCCAGACACCTGGATCACTGACTCCCCAGGGTGCAGGAAAATCTCCTCCAGGTCTCCCTGGCTGCCACCCACATAGTCGCTCCACACCTTGCCGTAGCGCACCTGGAGCCTAGGGGCAGGGCGAGGAGGGAGGGAAGACTGACACTGAGCAGGGTGACCAGAATTCAGGACCTCCTGGCCTACAAGCGGAGAGACCTGCAAACTGGAGCAGGGATGACAGGCCCCCTGGCAGCCCCACGATGTGTGAGGGAAGAGAGAGCCGAGCCCTTGAGATCATACTGGGAACTTCAAGTCGTTATCCCGACAGGCTCAGAGAGGAAAAGTAACTTAGCCGGAGCCCCCCTGACAGTGGTAAGGCATCAATTTGAAACCTAGGTTCCCGCTGTACCCCCAACCCCTACGTGAAGGAAGTAGATGGGCCTTTCTGGAAGGCTCTCCTGACAGAAGAGACTTTGCTGCCCCAGATTCAGAAGGATACACGTTCTGGGGAGAGGCGTCACCAAAGTTGGAGATTGCCCGAGGGGACTTACACCTCAGGTGGGGCCAAAGTAGCCAGCTCCAGGCGCCCAAGCGGCTGTGGTACATGATTCACCCCAGGCCATGCACACACTGGGGGCTGTAGCGCTGTCACCGCACTGGCCTCAGACCCCAGTCCCCTTGATAGCTTTCACTTACCAAGTTATCCCTGGGGCTTGTTGATTGAAACAGATGTACCGCAAGTGGCTGAGGACTTTATACAGTTTAGTAAGATTGGAGAGGATCCCCAAACCACAGAAACACAAAGAACCTTACCCTGTGATGTACTTGCTGTCCATGCGGACGCGGATGGCAGTGATGGGCCCCTCCAGCTGGTAACCAGAATGGGAGAATCGCTGGCCTCCACCGCCTCCATACTCTCCATTGTAGGAGGAGGCCCTAGCCTGAACTGGAGGAGACAGTAGGCGTCAGAAGCTGAGATCTCAAGAGCTTGAGTTCCTCGTCACTGCTCCTATACCTCCCACACCTCAGTACCCACCACCCCAAGCCAGCCTCTGGAAGCCTTGGCCACCAGCAGTGCAGGAAGCTGCCTTCCCGTGACGCTACTACTGGCCTCCTGGCGTGTCACTTACTGGCATTGGCAGAGGCTGATGCACAGAGAAGGGCAAGAAGAGTAATGGTCAACATTCTGGGGCTGGAGGGGAAAGAAAGGAGAACGTCAAGGTTTACCATCTTTCCTTTGGACTTCATTTCCCCAGGCATCCCTGGGTTAGACCTCCAGTTGAGACTCAGCCATCTTTGTCCCTCAACTCAGCCCTAACTGACCCAGTCTTGGGCTCAGAAACGATGGTCCCTAGTCTCTAGTCCTGCTTCTGGAAGACACTATCTTCTGTGTGCTTCACCCCTCTGTCCTCCCTGGTCTGCAGGTAGCCAACCCCCTTCTCCCCTCCCCAATCAGAAGATCAATCCTCAGCCTCTGCCTGGGCCACCCTGTGTTAAGTCCTGTTCCCTCCTGTCACAAAGCAGGAAAAGAGATTTCAAAGACGTGGAGGCCATCTCCAAACCATAGAGGTGGTTGAGTTTACAAACTAGGAGTCTGAGCAAATCCTAACTGCAATCTGCCTGTGATACATTGGCCCGGATGGGAGACATCTGGGGCAGAGTTTAAATTCCTAGCTTCACCCGGGTCACAAAACAGAAGGAAAGGAGCATTTTAGGGCTGCGCTTCTCTGTCACCCGTGGAGTGAAGGTGATTATAGACAAGACTGTGCCAGTACCAGCATCTGAACAGTTGAGAAACTGCAGAAAGAGTTTGGATCACAGCTCAAGATATCAGATTCCAGATGCCTGGTTGATTTGTCATAATTCTTTCTGCACTAACACAAATCTGGTCGTATCAATTCCCCTGAGCATCCCAGGGATCCCCAGTCCTTCCTCTGAGACCCAGATGTCTTTACACCTCACTCAGATGCTCCAGGTAGTTGACACACAGGTCTCTTCTGCCACTCCATCCAGGCAGGCTGCTCTCAGCTCAGCTTGAATTCCTCCCTAGCTGAGACCCAGCCATCCCTGTCATCCCTTACCCCAGCCCTTGTCACCTCTCACCTGGCAGATCCCGCTGCAAAGTAACCACCTGGAAACTTCCAGATCTTTTATACCAGGTCCAACCCCCCACCCCCCACCTGCTCTTTATTGTGCGAACCTCACCTTCTGAGCAAACATGTTCAGCCTCTTAGGGTCAGTTTTCAAGAAGGGTCTGGAATACTTTATTCTCCCTCTCCCCTCAAGAGTTACAGGTGGCAGGGTGGGGTCCCCTCTGGGCCAAGGCCCAGATCTCAGGACGGGCAGAATATACTTGAGAAAAGGTCACCAACAGAAGGGTCAGCAGCTTTGGGTGGGCAAGTTACTAATTGCTTCTGGGTGTAGTCTAAGGTGTCCCCCCACTATTGCGGTGTTCCACAGGTGCTCCTACCTGTACTCTGTCATCTTTCGGGAAAAGCATTGTCTTCAGTGTCCTACATTTGAAATCTAGATTTCCCGGAAAAGGGATTATACACCCAACGCCCTGTACGTAGGAGTGCCTACTGTTTTCCAGGGAAATGTTTTTTCTTTCTCTTCCCTGTTATTTGATATGAAAAAAAAAAATCCAAACAGTGAAAACAATTGAAAGAATTGTACAGAGAGCACCTATATACACACCATGTAGATTCAACCATGGTTAATATTTTGCTGTACTTGCTTCTCCCCCCCTCCCCCTGCCCCATATCCACACTCAATCTGCTGGACTATTCATAAAACTTTTCTGAGAAGGGTAACGTGGTACTGCAGGTGGACACTGAACACCTGTCGATCTCCCTCCTGGGAGACAGGCAATCAGGCCAATGGGCATGTGGGAAGGTAGATGGGTCCTCCCTTGGGGACTGTTCTGGGTCAGGGCCCTCGGGACTCCTGGGAGCCATAGCTGAATCTTCCGGAGATTAAAGCCCACACAGGGCAACAGCTCCATCCCATAGGTCTTACTGATGTCATAGATTTCTTCTCCTCAGAGGCTCTTCTCTTCCACCTAAGTCTAGGACAGACTCCTGAGTTCTACTCCTTGACCCCCCCTAGGACTGGCTCTTGGACCCTGAGTCGGTGGGCCCTCCCAAGCAGAGAGAAGGGTGGAGCCCAGGGAAGGGCTGGAGTCATTAGCCTTGGTAATTGATGACTAGTAGATGGACATACAGAGCATCCACCCCTCATAGTCCATCTAGGACTGAGGTCTCCTCCTGGTAAAGCAGGGGAGCCCCAACCTAAGGAGCCAGATTTAGGACAGGGCTCTTGGCCTGGAGATTCCAGGTACAAGGAGGGCAGCCAGGGATGCATTGTCTGATCTCTCTGCTTCAAGTTCAAAACAAGCATGTCCTGTTGACACAACTTCTCCCTCATCCAGCTGTGTTTTGTTCTGTCTCTTGTCCTCTCTGGTTTTCCTTTCTTTCCTACTTCTCTCCTTCCCTTTGTCTTGATCTTTCCCCCTCATCTCCTGCTCTGAGGATTTTTGGTTATATTCCCTCTCTCCATATCTTTTTCCTTCTGCATTTTCTCTTTGTCTCCTCTCCTCCCCCACGCTCTCTCTCTAATTCTTTCCTGTGTCTCCTTTCACTTTTGTCTGTCTTTCCTCTTCCTTATGAGGAGTATATCCCACAGGATGGAACCGAACACTGGATATCAAAAGTGACAGCTCAGGGATGCCCTGGGTGGCTCTGTTGGTTAAGCATCTGACTTCAGCTCAGGTCGAAGTTCCAGTTCGAGTGACCACGGTTCAAGGACTTACGGTTTGAGTCCCATGTCGGGTTATGTGCTGACAGCTCAGAGCCTGGAGCCTGCTTCAGATTCTGTGTCCACCCCTGCTCTTTCTGCTCCTCCTCCACTCATTCCCTCTCTCTCTCTCAAAAATAAATGAAACTTAAAAAAAAAAATAAGATGGAAGCACAGAGAGATCCTCAGTGAGCACCTCAGGAGAATGCCCTCGTGTTTCCATGCATGACACATCCGGGACCCTCAGAAGAGATGCCCCCACATAGGTTGTCATAGGTTCACTCTGAGGCACTGACCCCACCTATGCAGAGAGTCAGAGTCCCCCCCATGCCCTTAGACTGGTCCCTGGATTCCTCCCAGCAGACCCTCCATCCCCTCTCCAGTGTGTAAAGAGAGGACTTTATTCAAGTGGGAGGGGTCTCAGGGCTCATCCTTTGTGGGTCCCTGAGACCAGCTAGACCATTGTGCGGCTAATGTTGGTTTGACAGCAGGTCAAGTTCATCTGCTCCTGTTTGAACTTGTCACATTTTGCCCATGTGTCCCCTGAGGGCCTACCTGCCCCAGTCCTCCAGGTAGTGAAGGTCATCCCCGCCCCCAACCCTAAGGCAGTGAAAGTCCAAGCCTCCCCAAGCTTTCCGCTCTGGCAGGGCAGCTTAGATTCTCACATCCCCGCTGTCTTTTCTGCTCCTTGGCAAAGCGACTCACTCAGCACATTTCTGGAGCATCTGTGTTAGAGGCAGCATTCTAGAAGCTGGAGAGACAGACACAGAGGAAGTTAAGTCTAGTGCAGGGGCTTTCGCTGCAGGGTGGGATGTTGGACAATTGAATGACTGTTCCCACTGGACAGGACAGGAGGAAATGAAGCAGAGTGAGCCAGGAGAAGGGCTGGGAAACCTGCTCCTCTGCCTGGGAGCCCCCACCCCACTCGGGTAACATTTGTGAAGACCAAATGGGGCAGAGGGACAGACCCAAAGCAGTCTTCAGGCTCTGAGCTGTCAGCAGAGAGCCCGATGTGCAGCTCGTACTCACTGACCACCACGTCATGACCTGAGCCAAAGTTGGACATTTAACGGACTGAGCCACCTACGAACCCTAGCAAGAAACATGTCTTAAAGCTTGGTTCATGCCCTCACCCCATGATCCTCTGAACTTCAGTTTGCTCATCTGCGATAGGAGATAATGAGCCTAACCGATTTATGTCAAGCCCCTGGCACAGATCTGGCACATATAATACTGTGTAAATGTTTAGTTTTTTTCTTTCTTCGATTCTCACAAAACATGGTCTTTCTTTTTCTTTTTTTCTTTAAAAAAATTTTTTTATAGTTTATTTTTGAGACAGAGAGAGACAGAACATGAATGGGGGAGGGTTAGAGAGAGAGAGAAACACAGAATCTGAAACAGGCTCCAAGCTCTGAGCTGCCAGCACAGAATCTGATGAGGGGCTCGAACCCACGAACCACAAGATCATGACCTGAGCCAGATGCTAACTGACTGAGCCACCCAGGCATCCCATGGTCTTTCTTTTTCATCTCTTTCAGATAAAGTTGATGATGGCAGCCCTTGTCTTTCTTATCTGTAGTTAGCTTTATGTTCATGGTTTAGCTTAGTTCAGATCCCGGAGATCTTTGTCAAATGCATCATTCAGCTTGAAGCAAGAATGTTTTCAATGTTTATTTATTTATTTTTGAGAAAGATAGTAAGAAAGAGAGAGCATGAGCAGAGGAGGGGCAAAGAGAGAGAGACAGAGAATCAGAAGCAGGCTCCTCACTATCAATGCAGAGTCTGACTTGGGTGTGAATTCACGAACCATGAGATCATGACCTGAGCCAAAGTCAGATGTTTAACTGACTGAGCCATTCAGATGCCCCAAGAAAGAATTTTTTAAGCTTATGCATATATAAGCTTAAAATATACATATATATGCTTATATATATAAGCTTATGCATATATATATGCATATTTCATGCATATATATATATGCTTATAGTAATTTTTTTTTTTAGTAATTGCCATATCCAACATAGGGCTTGAACTCCTGATCCTGAGATCAAGAGTCACATGCTTGTCCTACTGAGCCCGCCAAGCTCTCCTCAAAGAATTTGTGTAAGTTGATTTGTACAACTAAAGTTAAAGTCACTTAGGAAACTTTTTTTAATATATTTTTTTATTCTTTATTTTTGAGAGACAGAGAGAGACAGAGCATAAGTGGGGAAGGGCAGAGAGAGAGGGTTCCACAGAATCCGAAGCAGTCTTCCAGGCTCTGAGCTTTCAGCCCAGAGTCTGACCTAGGGCTCCAACCCAAGGACCGTGAGATCATGACCTGAGTTGAAGTTGGACACTTAACCAAATGAGCCACCCAGGTGCCCTGGTTTTAATTTTCTTTTATTAAGCTGTCATTACATGGTAACTTTTTTTAACCTCTGTGTATGGTTGTTGCTTTTTTTTTTTAAAGATTTTATTGTTAATTAATCTCATATCCAAGGTGGCACTCAACCTAACCCAGAGATCAAGAGTCACATATTGTACAGATTGAGTCAGCCAGGTGCCTCTAACCTCTATCATTTTTGCCTTCAGCCCCCACACCTCTTATTGAATGGCTTGATCAGTTGCAACTCAATTGCAAAAATTGTTTTGTTTATTTTATCCTTTGTTTCCTGTATTCCTTTTCCTCCTCACAAGGAGCACTTATAAAACAATATAACATCAAATATTGACACAACAATATTGAATGGGAATGAGGTGAGGTCATTCTTATGTTGTGTCAGGAAGAATTCAGCTGAAATCATGAGCAGATACCATTTCCTTCATATATCACTGAGGCTCAGACAGTCCCCTGATTTTGCACATGGTGTGTTCTGCAAATGCACAAAGGCAGATGCAAGGTGGAGTGTTTGAGAAGCGCACAGACTGGGCTGGACTCAGAAGCTGGGTCCCTGGGGCAAGTTCTTTCACTTCTTTCTGCTTCTGTTTTCTTATCTGAAAAAATACACACACACACACACACACACACACACACACACAGGTGATAATATTGCCTACCTCCTTGGGTTACTGTGGTTATGATATAGTTAATGTAAGTAAAGTTCCAGAACACTGCCTGATGCAAGGTGAGTGCCAAGGAAGTTCTTCTGTTTCTCATTCTAAGGAGTGGCTCCATCCTGGCCAGGTATGTTGTGGAGGGGATAAAGCTTAACATTTTCTTGAGACCATCATCTCCTCCAGAATCAAGCTAAGAACCTGAGTATGGGCTGGCCCATTGTGTGTAGGAGTTGGGAAAAGATGTGGTAGCCCCTTGGGCCTTCCTTTCTCCTGGGAATATCTGGTGGGCAGCCATGTATCACAACGTGTAGGGGAGATGCTGGCTATAGAAAGCCTCAGTATGGACCTCAGTAACTTTCCAAGTGGCATTATGACAGAGAAAAGGGACCCATGTCCCATACACAAGTGGCCATGTGGGCAAGGTGCCCCTACACATACTCAGTGCGATAGCTTCCCTAAGATCCTTCAGGACCCGTTATCTTCTTTATTTTTTAATTCNAATCGACTAAGCCACCCAAGCGCCCCATTTTTAAATTCTTTTTAAAGTTTACTTATTTATTTTGAAAGAGAGAGGTGGGGGGGAGAGAGAGAGAGAGAGAGAGGAAGCAAGTGGGGGAGGGGCAAGAGGGAGACCTAGAGAGAGAATTCCAAAAAGTCTACACATGGTCAGCGAGGAGCCCTGTGCGGGGCTGGAACTCATGAACTGTGAGATCATGACCTGACCCAAAGTCAGACGCTCAGCTGACGGAGCCACCCAGGTCCCCACAGCCCATTATCTTCTGATGCTGCCCATGAGCTTGGGCTGCAGAGAACTGTTAAGGTATAGAGGTGGCTACATGGGACAGGTGGGATCCAGGAAGAGTAAAGGAAGGAATCCCAAGCAGGCTCCATGCTGTCAGCACGAAACCCAATATGGCGCTCATGAACCATGAGATCATGACCTGAGCCAAAATCAAGAGTTGGATGGCTAACCAACTGAGCCACCCAGGCACCTCCCCCCCAAATGTTAAGCTGTTTTTTAAATGATAGGAGACAGTTAAGAATCAAAACCTCCAATTTTGATTCCAGATCCTGTCGGATCTTCCTGGTTTTAATAATCTTTACCTTTCTAGTGCTTTGTGTTGTTTTCTTTAAATTTTCAATGTAAAGTTTATTTTAGTAGTCTCCACATCCACCATGAGGCTTGAACTCACAACCCTGAGATTAATAGTCACATCCACCACCAACTGAGCCAGCCAGGTGCCCTTAGTGTATTGTTTTTTTAGGGAGTGACTAATTAAACAGAACATACGTAATTTTCAGATTTTATTTATTTATTTAGTCTTAAAATTTTTTTATTGTTGTAAATACATGTAACAGAATTTACATGTATTTCCTCATGCTTTCTGGAGGTGCGAAGGTCAGACCAGTGTGGGGTTCTGATTCCCCAGGGCCTGGAGGACTGGCCTCTCCGAGACACCTGAGGAAGGCCCTACCTCAGAGGGTCTCTCTGAGGCCTTAAGACCTGAGGCTCCGTCCCAAGAGCCCAAGTTCATACTTGAGCCCTCAGGGAAGAATGCCCCTCCCAAGGCCTTTTACATCTGGATTTCAATCCCCCGGATCTGGGGCTGGGCAGGCACTGTATGGACAGAGTCTGTACGGCAGGGGAAGCCCAGAAGTGTCTGTCTGGCTGTCCAGGGCTGCGGCACAGAGAATCAGGGGTGGGGCCGTCTATGGGCCAGAAGCCGCCAAAATCACGTTCTAGATTAAGAAGGATCTCAAGATAACAAACAGGCAGGAAATAGCATCATCACAGAAGCTTCCACCTTCCTTCATTGTGCACCTAAGACGCTGACATCGGAGTGCAGGGGTCCTGTGGATGCCGAAGAACAGACTGAGTGTGGATGACGAGGGTCAGTCCTGCCAGCAGGAGAGAACAGGAAGCCAGCCTCCCAGAGCCACAGATCAGGCCTCCAGGAAAACACAGACAAAGGTCAAGAGCAGGCAAAGGAGCACCATATTACATCCAAACTGTAACTTTGACCCCATCTTGCAACAGGGAGCTTGGTCAGCCAAATCGGAGAGGCCCCTCCTTGCCTCCAGCTGGGACCTCGAGTCAGCGGAGATCAGTGGGCAGCGGTCCCCTTAAGGCTGACACATGGCAGCCCTCTGACTCTGACCCTCCAGGGTGAGGGAGGCTGGCCAACGCGATCGGAGTTTGATCCAGTGTGGAAAGGAACACTGTCACAGGCAGAGCAGCTCCCAGTATTAGGCCTCTGGCCATCCTCCCTCCCAGCTTGCTGGATCAGTCCAGGCTGACGGATTTGCCCCACGACAGGCTTATTCCACCTGGTAGAAATGGAGCCTAGAGATTCCTTGATTCTATAGCCATCTGTATCAGCTGGCCTCCCCTCTGTGAGGAGAGCCAGGAGCTGCATTCCTGGGGGGTCCGATTTCCCAAACATTCAGTCATGCATGTTAGGATTTTTGCCTTCTCATTTACCCCCTGTACTATTATTTACTTTATACGTTTCTGTAAGATGATTTACTATTTGCTTAATAAATTTATCTTAAAAGGAACACTTTTTGTATCATTTCTGCAAATGGAAAACCAGTTATCCCTTGCCATAAAAGAAAGGAAAACATGAATATAAATCCAAGATTAAACAAAGATAATATGTTCTAAGTAGACATTGATCAATCAACTAATTAACTTTGGTGCCCCATGCTCTTTCTATGTGAAAAGGAAAGAGAACTGATGGGGCAGCAAGTATTAGGAAAGTGTGAGACATTCTAGGACCATCCTGCGACATTACCCCANTTGTTCTCTGACACACTTTCCTGGGCAATCTCACTCATGCCTGGGGCTCCACCTGCTGCCTCTTACCTGACAATCGCTGAGTCTCCACCTCCAATGGGGGCAGATACGGTCCATAGTCTACCATTATTCCAAAGTAATGGTAACAGGGGAAGAGAAACAAGATGATTAACTGAAAGATGATCTCAGAACCACTCCACAGCTACCCCTGGGTACAGAGTCAGTATTCATCCCCAGGATAAAACCAGAGAAAGAGGGGCACCTGGGTGGCTCAGTTGGTTAATGTCTGACTTCAGCTCAGGTCATTATCTGGCAGTTTGTGAGTTTGAGCCCCGCGTCTGGCTCTGTGCTGACGGTACAGAACCTGCTTCGGACCCTGTGTCTCCCTCTCTCTCTCTGGCCTTTTCACTCTCTTTCTCTCTGAAAAGTAAGTAAGTATTAAAACAAAACAAAAAAAAACAACAAAAAAAGGAAATGCGGGGGTCATGGATTAACATGGATCAAGAGGCCAGGCAGGAAACATAGGAGGTTACATAGACCAGGGGACAGAGGTGGGAAGGGACCACATGCCTGCCTGTAGGACAGCAGTCACTAGGCTCTACTAATCATTTTCCAGCAGNGACCACATGCCTGCCTGTAGGACAGCAGTCACTAGGCTCTACTAATCATGTCCATCTCGATTTTCCAGCAAAAGCTAGAAACCCAGATATTTAGGTAAAATCAAGCAAAACCTTGGCCACTTTACATAGATAGAAAGATAGATAGATACATAGATACATAGATATAGACAGAGATATAGATATAGATAAAGATCAGAAATTCTTGTTCCCCTTCCCCCGACCCAGGTGACACTTGGCAATGTCAGGAGACATTTTGGGATGTAACATCTAGGGGGACACTACTGGGATCTTGTGGGTAGAGACCAGAGAGCCACTAAATATCCTACAGCATACAGGAAAGTCTCCCCCCACCAGGAATTACCAGGTTAAAAGTCAATACTGGGAAGGCGAGGAAACCTCTGATTGAAGACCATCTGGGAGCAGGCTGCCAGGCCTCACACCACTAAAGGCATTGTCCAAATAAAAAGCCAATTGAAGCAACTCTGCGGGCCACGTGTCATTCATGAACCATCAGCTGGAGATCACTTTAAAATTTTTTCTTTATTTTTTTATTTTTAGAGAGAAAGAGAGAGAGTGCCTGAATGGGGAAGAAAGGCAGAGGGAGAGAGAGAGAAACTTAACAGGCTCCATGCTCAGTGTGGAGCCCAGCGTGGGTCTCAATCCCATGACCCTGGGATCATGACCTGAGTGGAAATCAAGAGTCAGACACTCAACTGACTGAGCCACCCAGGCGCCCCTCTTTTTTTTTCTTAAGATTTAATTTTATTTATTAAACATTTTTGGAAGGTTTTTAAATGTTTATTTATTTTGGAGAGACAGAGAGACAGAGAGCATGAGCAGGGGAGGAGCAGCAAGAGAGGGAGACACGGAATCTGAAGCAAGCTTCAGGCTCTGAGCTGTCAGCACAAAGCTCAATGCAGGGCATGAACTCATAAACCATGAGATCATGGCCTGAACTGAAGTCAGATGATTAACCACTGAGCCATCCAGGTGCCTTGAGCTCTCTTTTAAACAAACTTGAATAGGTGCCTGGGAGTCTCCTGAAGTGGGAACAGAGGATCCCTCCTTGTCTTGGCCTTTGGTGGTGTGAGGTCTGGCAGCCTGCTCCCAGATGGTCTTCAATCAGGGTTTCCTCATCTTCACAGTATTGACCTTTGACCCAGATAATTCTTGGCAGCTGGAGACTTTCCTGTATGCTGTTGGATATTTAGCAGGCTCTCTGGTCTCTATCCACTAGATACCAGCAGTATCCCTTAGATGTTACAACCAAAAATGTCTCCAGACATTGCCAAGTGTCACCTGGGTGGGGGGAAGGGGAACAAGAATCTCTGATCTAAGTGAAGCATTTTTTATCAATTAATGTACCTGCCCACAGAACTTACAGCCTGTTCAAAGACGGGCCTGCTGGGAACCATGTGGGCTTCCTCTTACTTTCAGTAGCACCTGAAAGGATTAAGATGCAGACAGCCCTGAAGGAAATAAATAAATGAGATGATGCTCAGAGGCTTTTAGGAAGACATTGTAATTGGAGAACAAGAAAAAGTTCTGGAAATTACACATACAATCGCCCAGTTTAAAGAGTTAATTGGGGCTCAAAAGAAAAAGAGCTGAAGCCAAATGACTCTGAACCCTAGGAATCTGGGAGGAAAGGAGTTGGAGTCTACTAGGAAGACAGCCTCATGGGTGGGTGATTGCGAACTGGGGGAGTAAAAAATGGGTCCCAACATGGAGGTGCGAAGGGGAGGGATCTCCTCTGGAGAGAGACAACGCGAAGAGAAAGAGAGGCTGGGGAAATGTCTGGACAAGAGAAAAACCTCAGATCTCGATAGAGAGGGATCCTCTCATTCCATCTCTAACTGCAGGGCTTTCTTTGGACTGGGGCTGGTTGCCCTGTTCCCGGGCCTGGGGACGAGGGGAGTCCCCTCTGGGTTCGGTGGTACCTCAGGGGCCCATTCAGCAACAGGAAGAACATGTCCCCAGCCCTGAAGTGTTGCAGCTCGCGGGATTACATTTCAGGCGGCATCATTAATTGGCACAGAGTGGGAGCTTGGAACGCAGCTGCGCATGGAGCATAGGAGATGGCACACGTCATCTGCGCCTGCAGCACAGTGAGAATAGATCCAAAGGAGTGATTTGGGATACCTGGTCCAAGGAGAAGGGATTGGGGGTTGCCATTTTTCTCCCCACAACCACCAAGGCAGGACCTCAGGAATAGGTCTGAGAGCCCCACAGTGGAGGCAGGTGATCTACACCTAACCACGCCCATGGGCACTGTAGGCTGCTTGGCTCCTGGAGGAGATAGATGCTGCGGAAACAGATGGCCCTCTTCCCCAGACCAGCACTGCTGTATTGCCTGCATTAACTCTAAGTCAACTCTTGTAATTCAGATATATTCTCCCTTTTCTACTTCTTATCTCTTCCCTCCTCTAGGCCGGTTACTCTGTTTGTTTAAACAGACATATTTAATCCATCCTCTTGATGTATATTCTACACCTCCTTCTTTACATTCCTTTCTCTTTTTCCGGAAAAATCAGACCATATAGTTTCTCTGGGTAACATTATCTTCGTTTCTTTCTCTTTCTCCTCACTTCCTTCCATATTTTCCTTTTCCACTCTCTGGATTAACCTTATAGTCTCTCTGCCTGGTCAATGTTCATTTTCTCTTTCTTTCCACCCCTTTAATTTCTCTTTTTGTATATGCTCTTCTATCACTCCGCCTCCACCCTGCTCTTTATTTGTGGGTTGGATTTCTGGTTTTATGCTTTTAGACTGTCTTTCGCTGTTGTTGTTGTTGTTGTGTCTGTTTGCTTGCTTGTTTTGTTTGTACATTTGCCTGTTCTCATTCCCTGTTCGTCTGTCTGTTTTCCTTTCCAGGGCTACTTCAAGGAACAAACCAAAGCACACATGGTGGAGAATTCAAAACATCACTACAGGTAGGGAAATAAAATAACCAAAGTCACAACAACAGAGACCCAGTGACACCCTTCAAAAAATACTTCCTGAATGGCCAGGCCCTGGACAGTGTATGAGCCTCCTTTAATATAGCAGTTTTCGTAGGTGTAGAGCACATAACAAGCTTTTAAAACTTACAAGAGACAGAAAGCTAGCCAAAATGATGAAACGGAATAATTCTCCTCAAAAGAAATTCCAGGAAGAAGTGAGAGCTAAAGAAGTGGTCAAAACAGATATAAGCATCATAACTGAACAAGAATTTAGAATAATAGTCATAAAATTAATCACTAGTCTTGAAAAAGGCATAGAAGACAGCAGAGACTCCATTGGGGCAAAGATTATGGAACTTAAAAATAGTTATGATGAATTAAAACATGCTATAAATGAGGTGCAACATAAAATGGATGTGGCCACTACATGCATTGAGGAGGCAGTGAGGAGAATAGGTGAATTAGAAGATAAAATCATGGAAAAACAGGAAGCTGAGAAAACAAGAGATAAATTGCTCCAGGAGCACAAAAGGAGAATTCAAGAACTGAGTGATTCAATCAAATGGAACAATATGTGTATCATAGGAATTCCAGAAGAAGAAGAGAGAGGAAAGGGGCTGAAGGGGTACTTGAACAAATCATAGCTGAGAACTTCTCCAACCTGGGGAAGGAAACAAACATTGAAATCCAAGAGGCACAGAGAACTCCCCTCAGACGTTAACTTGAATCGATCTTCTGCATGACATATCATAGCAAGACTGGCAAAATACAAGGATAAAGAGAGAATTCTGAAAGCAGCTAGGGATAAATGGGCCTTAACATACAAAGGTAGACACATAAGGGTAGTAGCAGACCTATCTACTGAAACTTGGCAGGCTAGAAAGGAATGGCAGGAAATCTTCAATGTGATGAACAGGAAAAATATGCAGTCAAGAATCCTTTATCCAGCAAACCTGTCATTCAGAATAGAAGGAGAGTTAAAGGTTTTCCCAAACAAACACTGAAGGAAATCATCACCACTAAACCAGCCCTACAAGAGAGTCTAAGGGGAATTCTATGAGGGAAATGTTGCAAGAAACACAAAGTACCAGAGACAGCACTATAAGCATGAATCCTACAGAGAATACAATGACTCTAAACCCATATGTTTCAGTAATAACACTGTATGTAAATGAACTAAATGCTCCAATCAAAAAACATAGGATATCAAAAAAACTGAGATTCATCTATTTGTTGTCTACAAGAGATTTTAGACCTGAGGACACCTTCAGATTGAAAGTGAGGGGTTGGAGAACTATCTATCATGCTCCTGGAAGTCAAAAGATGGCTAGAATAGCCATACTTATATCGGACAAACTGGACTTTAAAGTAAAGGCAGTAACAAGATATGAAGAAGGGCATTATATAATAATTACAGGGTGTATTCATCAGGAAGAGCTAACAATTGTAAATGTCTACACACCGAATTCGGAAGCACCCAAATACATAAAACAATTAATCACAAACATAAGCGATCTTATTGATAAGAATGTGCTAATTGCAGAGGGCTTTAATACTCCACTTACAACAATGAATA
The DNA here is from genome assembly GCF_008692635.1 of Crocuta crocuta. NCBI lineage: Eukaryota > Metazoa > Chordata > Mammalia > Carnivora > Hyaenidae > Crocuta > Crocuta crocuta. Next base: position 1,009,562 of record NW_027529443.1, on the reverse strand, counting down.
GATCAACTAGACAGAAAATCACTAAAGAGTCAATGGCCCTGAACGACCATTGGACCAGATGGACTTCACAGGCATATTTAGAACTCTACATTCCAAAGCCATGGAATTCACTTTCTTCTCAAGTGCACATGGTACCTTCTCCAAGATAGATCACATACTGGGTCACAAAGCAGCCCTCAATAAATATAAAATAATTGAGATCATACCATGCACACTTTCAGATCACAATGCTATGAAACTTGAAATCAACCAAAGGAAAAATTCTGCAAAACCTCCAAAAGCATGGAGGTTAAAGAACACCCTACTAAAGAATAAATGGGTCAACCAAGCAATTAGAGAAGAAATTTTAAAATATATGGAAACAAATGAAAATGAAAATACAACAATCCAAATTCTTTGGGATACAGCAAAGGCAGTCCTAAGAGGAAAATACATTGCAATATAGGCCTATCTCAAGAAACTAGAAAAAGCCCCAATACAAAATCTAACAGTGCACCTATAGGAACTAGAAGCAGAATGGCAAAGATACCGCAAATCCAGCAGAAGAAGGGACATAATAAAGATCAGGGCAGAAATAAACAGTAGAGATACCAAAAACAAAAAAACAAACAAACAAAATTGATAAACCTCTAGCCAGGCTTCTCAAAAAGAAAAGAGAGAGCACCCAAATAGATAAAATCACAAATGAAAATGGATTTATTACAACCAATCCCTCAGAAATACAAGCAATGATCAGGTAATACTATGAAAAATTATATGCCAACAAACTGACGGCCTAGAAGAAATGGACAAATTCCTAAACACCTACACAATACCAAAATTCAAACGCGAAGAAATAGAAAATCTGAATAGACTCATAACTAGTGAAGAAATGGAATCAGTTATCAAAAATTTCCCAAGAAATAAGAATCCTGGACCAGACAGCTTCCCTGGAAAATGCTACCAGACATTTAAAACAGAGTTAATACCCATTTTTCTCAAGCTGTTCCAAAAAATAGGAATGGAAGGAAAACTTCTGGACTCATTCTACAAAGCCAGCATCACATTGATTTCCAAATGACACAGAGTCCAGCAAAAAAAGAGAACTACAGGCCAATATCCCTGATAAATATGGATGCAAAAATCCTCAACAAGATGCTAGCAAATCGAATTCAGTAGCATATAAGAAGAATTGTTCACCATCATCAAGTGGGATTCATTTCTGGATTGCAGGGCTGGTTCGATATTCCCAAATCAATCAATGGAATACATCAAATTAACAAAAGAAAAGATAAGAGCCATATGACCTGTCAATAGATGCAGAAAAAGTATTTGACAAAATACAACATCCTTTCTTAATAAAAACCCTCGAGAAAGTCAGGATAGAAGAAATTTAGTTAAACATTATAAAAGCCATTTATTAAAAGCCCACAGCCAATAGCATCCTCAATGGGGAAAAACTGAGAGCTTGACCCCTGAGATTAGGAACACTACAGGGATGTCCACTTTCACCACTGTTGTTTAACATAGTGCTGGAAGTCCTCGCATCAGCAATCAGACAACAAAATGAAAAAAAAAAGGCATCAGAATTGGCAAAGATGATGTCAAACTTTCACTTTTTGCAGACGACATGATACTCTACCTGGAAAACCCTACAGACTCCACCAAAAGTCTACTAGAACTGATCCACGAATTCAGCCAAGTCGCAGAGTACAACGTCAATGTACAGAAATCGGTTGCATTTTTATACACCAATAATGAAGCAACAGAAAGAGAAATCAAGAAACTGATCCCATTCACAATTGCACCAAAAAGCATAAAATACCTAGGAATTAACTTAACCAAAGATGTAAAAGTTCTGTATGCCAAAAACTATAGAAAACTTATGAAGGAAACTGAAGAAGACACAAAGAAATAGAAAAATATTCTATGCTCATGGATTGGAAGGATAAATATTGTTAAAATATTAAAATACTACCCAAAGCAATCTACACATTCAATGCAATCCCAAGAAAAATTGCACCAGCATTCTTCTCAAAGCTAGAACAAACAATCCTAAAATTTGTATGGAACCACAAAAGACCCTGAATAGCCAAAGAAATATTGAAGAAGAAAACCAAAATGGGAGGCATCACAACCCCAGACCTTAGCCTCTACTACAAGGCTGTAATCATCAACACAGTATGGTATTGGCACAAAAACAGACACATAGACCAATGGAATAGAATAGAGAAACCAGAACTGGACCCACAAATGTATGGCCAACTAATATTTGATAAAGCAGGAAAGAGTATCCAATGGAAAAAAGGCAGCCTCTTTAACAGATGGTGCTGGGAGAACTGGACAGCAACATGCAGAAGAATGAAACTAGACCACTTTCTTACTCCATACACAAAAATAAACTCAAAATGGATGAAGAACCTGAATGTGACACAGGAAACCCTAGAGGAGAAAGCAGGAAACAACCTCTTTGACCTCGTCCGCAGCAATTTCTTACTCGACACATCTCCAAAGGCAAGGGAATCAAAAGCAAAAATAAGCTATTGGGACTTCGTCAAGATAAAAAGCTTCTACACTGCAAAGGAAACAATCAACAAAACTAATAGGCAACTGACGGAATGGGGAAAGATAGTTGCAAATGAATATCGAATAAAGGGCTAGTATCCAAAATCTATAAGTAACTTACCAAACTCCACACCCAAAAAAAATATAATTCAGTGATGAAATGGGCAGAAGACATGAACAGACACTTCTCCAAAGAAGACATCCAGATGGCCAACAGACACATGAAATGATGCTCAGCGTCCCTCACCATCAGGGAAATACAAATCAAAACCACACTGAGATACCATCTCACACTGGTCAGAGGGGCTAAAATGGACAAATCAGGAGACTATAGATGCTGGCCAGGATTTGGAGAAATGGGCACCCTCTTACACTGTTCGTGGGAATGCAAACTGGTGCAGCCTCCCTGGAAAACAGTGTGGAGGTTCCTCAGGAAACTAACAATAGAACTCCCCTATGACCCAGCAATAGCACTGCTAGGAATTTACCCAAGGGATACAGGAGTGCTGATGCATAGGAGCACATGTACCCCAATGTTCACAGCAGCACTTCCAACAATAGCCAACTCATGGAAACAGCCTAAATGTCCATCAGCTGACGAATGAGTCAAGAAGATGTGGTTTATATATAGAATGGAATATTAGGTGACAATGAGAAAGAATGAAATCTGGCCATTTGTAGCAATGTGGTTGGAACTGGAGGGTGTTATGCTAAGTGAAATAAGTCAGGCAGAAAAAGACAGATACCATGTTTTCACTCACATGTGGATCAGGAGAAACTTAGCAGAAGACCATGGGGGAGGAGAAGGGGAAAAATAGTTATGGAGATGGAGGGAGGCAAACCATAAGAGACTCTTAAATACTGAGAACAAACTGAGGGTTGATGGGGTTGGGGGAAAGGGGGAAATGGGTGACGGGCATTGAGGAGGGCACTTGTTGCGATGGGCACTGGGTGTTATAGAAACCAAACTGACAATAAATTATATTAAAAAAATAAATGCTTCTTATAAGTAAGAAAAAAGCTAATTGGGGTGCCTGAGTAGCTCAATAGGTTAAGCATCTGACTCTTAATTTCAGCTCAGCTCTTGATCTCCGGGTCCTGAGTTCACCCCACATTGGGCTCCACCCTCAGCATGAAGCCTACTTAAATTTAAAAAAAAAAGTTAATAAAAGGAAGGTATGAGACAAAAGTTTTTAACATCTCTTCAGACATAGAATAAAATGAGAAAGAAATGGAAAATGTGAAAGAAAAGAGATGAAGGCTCAGTCTATTCAATATTCATCAACCAGAAGTTCCAGAAAGAGAACACAGAGAAAATGGAGGAGAAGAAATACTCAAAGATTCTATTTGATTGAGAAAAAAACATTTTAAGCAGAGAAAACAGGTCTGTAAAGTGGCCCTCACCTGGATCACCTGAGAGCCCTTAAAACACACACACCAACATCTCTGCTTCTCCTCAAGGTGGCGTAATGGGGACCAGATTTACCCTCCCACCAGAAACCACCACCACTGCTGCAACAAAACCAGACAAAACACCAGAAACAACGGTTTTCAAAACACTGGACACCAAGCAATGAAAGACAGTAACAGACGCATCGCAATCCCAGAGAGAAAGGAAAACAAGCGAGGTTTGTCCTTTGAGGACACCAGGGGGCTGTGCTCAGGACCTTTTCCCACCAGCCAGACTAGCAATGTGACGGGGTGGAGGGCAGAGTGTCCAGGAAGGGTTTGGCTTAGTAGTGGGGAATAATCACCCCTAAGCTGAGCACTGCTATGCACCTGCCTAACAAATCCCACAGATTACAAAAGTATCTGGCACTCAGCAAGGTAAAATTCACAATGCTGGCCAAGCAATCACAGATGACCAGGCAGGCAGACAGGCAGGAAACATGATATAGAATGAGGACAATAACCAATCAATTGAAACCAACCCAGAACGGACACAAATGCTAGAATGAGCAGAAAAAGACATTAAACAGCTATTATAATGTTATTCCATATGTTTAAAAAATTAAATAGAGACATGGATATATAAAAAAGAGATAAGCCAAACTTCTAGAAATGAAAACTACAATGTCAAGGGTGCTTGGCTGGCTCAGTCTTGATCTTGGGGTTGTGAGTTCAAGCTTTATGTTGGGCTCTGTGCTGGGCGTAAAGCCTACTTTAAAAATAATTAATTGATTGATTAGTTTAAAAAATTTAAAAAAACTTAAGGCAAAGCCCAAATTCATAGATCCAGAGAATAGATTGTTGGTTTCCAGTGGTGAGGGGTAGGGGGGATGGGCAAAGTGGGTGAAGGGGGTCAAAAGGCAAAAAATTGATAAGTCCTGAGGATGTAATGTACCATGTGGTGTCTATAGTTAACAATACTGTAATCTATATTGGATAGTTTCTAACAGAATAGATCTTAAAAACTCTCATCACAAGAAAAGAAAATTATCTGAGGATGGATGTTAACTAGACTTCTGTGGTAATCATTTTGCAATATACACAGATATTGAATCATTATATTGTATACTTCAAAAATTTATAATGTTATATGTCAGTTACATCTCAATTTAAAAAAAGGGAAGGCATAAAAGAGACATTTTCAGATTTACAGAAGCTGAACCAGAAAAGACCCACACCAAATGAAAATATAAAATGATATCCTTCAAGCAGCAGGAAAATAATCCTAGAAGAAATCAGGATTTACAAAAGGAATGAGGAGCATCAGAAATAGTAGATATAAGGGTGTCTGGGTGGCTCAGTAGGTTAGGCATCAAACTTTTGGTTTCAGCTTAGGCCATGATCTCACAGTTTGTGAGTTTGAGCCCCACATCAGGCTCCATGCTGACAGTGCAGAGCCTGCCTGGGATTCTCTCTCTCCCTCTCTCTCTGCCCCTCCTTTGCTCTCTCTGTCTCTCTAAGTAAACTAAGATATAGGAGCACATGGCTGTCTCAGTCGGTAGACCATGCGACTCTTGATCTCTGGGTTGTGAGATCAAGCCCCATGTTGGATATATAAATTACGTAAAATTTTTTTAAAAACTTAAAAAAATAAATAGTAGACATATGTATATATATTACTTATTTTCTTATTATTTAGTACCTTTCAAGGATAATTGAGTTCTTCAACAAAAAGAATAGAATAATGTAGGAGTCTGAATATATATAAAAGTTAAATACACGACAATGATAACATAAAGGCCAGGAGGAGAGAAATGGAAGTCTATAGTTGTAAGGTTTTATACTATGTATGATGTGGTGTAATGGCCCTCAAAAGCAGACTGAGAGAGGTGAAAGATGAATGCTGTAAACCCTAAAGCAACCATACACATACCACACACACACACACACACACACACACACACAACCAAAGAGTTATAGCTCATAAGTCAACAAAGGAGGGAAAAAAAACATAAAAAAATACCACCAACAAAAGGCATAAGAAGGGACGCCTGGGTGGATCAGTTGGTTTTAGTGTCTGACTTCAGCTCGGGTCACGATCGCATAGTTCATGAGTTCAAGGCCCATGTCTGGCTCTGTGCTGACATCTTAGAGCCTGAAGCCTGTCTCGGATTCTGTCTCCCTCTCTCTACCCGTCCCCAACTCACGCTTGCTCATGATATCTCTCGCTAATTCTCTCTCATAATAAACATTAAAAATTTTTAAAAACAAATAAATAAAGATAAAATCTTAAAGCTATGCTTAGGTGGACCAGTTGGTTAAGCATCTGACTTTTGCTCAGGTGTGACTCTTGGCAATTCACAAGTTCAAGACCCAAGTGGGCTCTATGCTGACATCTGGAGCCTGCTTCAGACTCTGTCTTCCTCTCTTTCTCTTCCTGTCCTCCACTCATGCTCGGTCTCTCTGTATCTCTGTCTCTGTCTGTCTGTCTGTCTGTCTCTCTCTCTCAAAAATAAAGCATTTAAATACATAAATAAAATAAAATCTTTTAAAAAAATCTATGTGTGTATATACATATATGTATACATATACACACATATATATGTATGTATAGACATACATACGTATGTCTCCTCCTGGTTTTTCTCTGGAAGAATGAATAATACAGCAGGTAACTTACGCAACCAAACAAGTCAAGGTAGGGTACTGATTCCCTCAAATTTTACTCCATACCCCCTCTCTCTACAAACTGATCTGTGTACCTTCACTCATCTCTATTTTCTTCTTTCTTAAAGTTTCCTGCCCCAACATCTACATAAAACATCCTTCCCCATCTCCTGTGAGACCTTGTTCCCTCAGTTACCTCCTCTTTCCTGAGCCCTCAGCCTCTTCCTCTCTCTGATTCCTTCTTCATTATATAAACATGCTCATGCGTCTCCTCTCCGGGGGGAAAGAAAAAGCCTCTCCTTCCTTACATCCTCCATAACCTTGACTAGCCTATTTTCTGCCTTTCTGGAGACAGATTCCTTGGCATAGTCAACTCTTGTTTCTCTCTATTCCCTCATTTCCCATTCATTCCTTAGCCAGCTGCAGCCTGGTTCCAGCTTCCCCTGATCCACCAGAGCTTTTTGGGGATCATCCATGACCTTGTGATTGCCAAAGCCAAAGAAAGTGAAGTCTGTCTTTTTCTTGATTAAGTGGCAGTAACTGTTCCATGAGATTTCTCTCTTGCCTCTGAGCGCATTACTCCATGTCTCCCTTACTCCCTGGCCCCTCCGGTCTCTATCTCTCTAACCAGTTCCTCTTTGTGGCATTCTCCAATCCTCTGACTGCAGCCTTCTTCTCATTTTATATGCCCATAGTTCTCCACGGTGACTTCCACATCCATCACTGGAACTCCATTGTCTCTGTGCTTATGACTCCTGAACCTAGGCCTTCTCTGAAACCGGGATCCAACCCCTTGTTGCTAAATACCCCCTTTGTTTAATGTTGGGTCTCCATCCAGATGTGCCACAGATACATCAAAATGCAGCAGGTCCTTGGGGCACCTGAGTGGCTCAGTCAGTGAAGGGTCCGACTCTTGATTTCGGCTCAGGTTTGTGAGATCGAATCTTGGGTAGAGCTCTGCACTGGTGGCACGGAGCCTGCTTGGGATTCTCTCTCTCTGCCTCTTCCCTGCTAGTGCTCTCTTTGGCTCTTTCTCTCTCTTTCTCCCTCTCAAAATAAAGAAGTATTTAATGAAATGCAATAGGTCTAAAAGCTAATTTCTCCTTCTGTAGTCCTCACCTTAGAGAGGGTCTCTCTCTTCCCAGTTGCCACATGTGGTAGTTCTTCTAGACTCCCCTCTTTCACTCACCTTCACGCGTTCATTTATCAAGTTCTTCTGAGTCTCCCCTCCCTCTCTTCTTTTCCTCACATTACTGCCTTTCTTCAGACGTCCATCATTTCTGATCTATACTAGTCTCTTAACTATCATCTCATCTTGCTTCACCTTCAATCCATTTTCCCCACTTATACCAGAAAAAAATGATTTTCTTATAAATCTTATCAATATCCTGGGCGAAATTTTGGTTCAGTGGCTTCCTGTAGCCCATAAAATAAAGTTTCAACAGTTTAGCATAACATTCATGGTCCCTGCCTTTCTATGAGGCTTCATCTTTACCCAGTTGAACTTTGCATTTTAACTGTGCAATTGTCGTTATTATATGTTTGTATTTCTGCATAGGCTGATGCCTGAGCCCTATACTGTGTCCCTATCACACATGCGCATGCGTACACACACACACACACACACACACACACACACACACCTTCCTTCACCAAGTCTTCCCTTCGACTAGAGGAAAAGAAACAAATCTTCAGTGGTCTTTGTATTCCCAAGTACCTAGTAGAGAGTGTTTGATAAACGTAGGGTAGCTCAATTTAGCAATTATAGAACTTTATGAGTAAAGAATAATTTTCTTTAAAGAAACTCTTTTAGAAAAGCCCAATATATAGACCACACAGAAGCCGGGATCCCATTACTACATCCTCTTCTGCTGCAGCTGCCTGTCCGGTGCCAACGCCTTCACCAGCTCAGGGTGGGACCCGCTGGTGAGAAGTCTGTCCTGAAGTTGACCAGGTATCTGATGTGTCAGGTTCACCCATACAAAAGAACAAAATCCTGACCCGTACTACAACGTAGATGAAATATGAAAACATGCTGAATGGGAGAAGCCAGACACAAAAGATCACATTATCGTATGATTCCATCTACATGAAATGTCTGGAATAGGGAAATCCAGAGAGACAGAAGTAGATGGGTAGTTATGAGGGGCTGGGAGAGAGGGGTGAGGAGTGACTTCTTAATGGGGATGGGATTTCTTTCTGAGCTGATGACAGTATTCCAGAATTAGCAGTGATGGTTGCACATTCTGTGAATGTCCTAAAAACCGCTGAAACGGCACACTTTAATAGGGTGGCTTTTGGGGCACTCGATGGCTCAGTTGGTTAAGTGGCTGACTGTGGATTTCAGCTCAGGTTATGATCTCATGGTTTGTGAGATTGAGCCCCGCTTTGGGCTCCTCACTGAGTGTGGAGCCTGCTTTGGATTCTCTCTCTCTCCTCTCTCTGCCCCTCTGGCACTCATGCTCTCTCTCAAATAAACTTAAATAAATAAATAAATAAATAAGTAAGTAAATTTTATGTGCTTTATATCACAAAAAAGTTAGTGACATAATATTCCATTCCATGGACTTGTCTGAGAGAAATAAAGGAATTACGCTAAAAACAATCTAGGCCTGGGTTTGTTTCTCTGTTAATATTTCTTTCTAAGATTACATGTACATAAGTGTTATCTTTGTCTAATCGGGAAAGAAATGTGACTCTGCAATTCCCCATGATGTGAGTGAATCTTTGGGGAGAGATGAGTGACTTCCCCCACTCCCAACCACCACCACCAAACGGCAAAAACCGAACAGCGTGGTAATTTTAGAACAGGGAACTAGAGTCCCAAGAATGATTTCCAAAGCGACTTAATATTGCTGTATCTATCCAGCCACTCTGTCGCTTCCCCTGAATGCCAACCAACCCCTGGCATTCGCGGAAGCCCGCCATGGAACTCTACTCCTCTTGGAACGCCCTTTTTTGAGGATGGTCTTGGCAGAGTAGAAGCTGTCGGGGAGGTGGTGGCTTCCTAGGGGGAAGAAGCCCAATTCTGAGCAAGCTGAGCTAAACAGGGAACGTCAGTGCTTATGGGCAAAGGTGGGGAGGAACGAGGCTGGGGTAACAGAGTTCTTGACACAAACTTAGGCCAAGCTTCGAGAGTCAGGTGGATTCTGGGAAAGCACAAAGGAAAATGGCCTGGGCCACCAAGAGACAGCAAGTGGGTTAATGTCAAGGGAGCCAGGTGCCAGCCTTTTGCCGGGGAGACACTATGTCAAGGGGAGACAAGGGCTAGAGAATGGGACATCTGGGGTTTGATGAATAAGCCACAGCCAGGCTTCACCCTCAGCCTTAGAACTCCAGTTGGGTAAACAGTCTCAGGAGCTATCCTTGAAAAAAAGAGCTGGTTCAGGACAGAATCTTATCTCCTCTTGATAAGCTGGGAAGAAAAGCCCAAGACTTTCACACCTCTCTCTCCCTCCCACTCTTTGTCAGAATGACGTCGACAGATAGCCAGAAAGGAGATTCATACAACCACAGCCAGGCAGGAGGCAGGTCCTAACAGCACACACCCACATACACACCAGCTTGAGCTATGTCGTTTTATTATTATTTATTTTACTGAACCCTGTAGATGGGGTTAGTGGTAAGGCGGTTCTGACATCCCGGCTGCAGTGCTCTGCCCAGGGAAAGGCTGTGGTTCAGCAACTGCTGCAGTCGCTGGGGTAGACGTCCCAGTGCAGGCCGATGGCATTGATGAGCGAGCCAGATCTGCCGCTGATGAATCGTAGCACGGTGTTGGGGTACAAGGGGACAGCATTGAAACTCGTGCCTGTGTCTTTCCCAAAAGGCAGGTACCGGCCCTTGTCAGTCACAAAGACCAGCTTCCTCAGGTAGTACTTGTACTTGCCAGACACCTGGATCACTGACTCCCCAGGGTGCAGGAAAATCTCCTCCAGGTCTCCCTGGCTGCCACCCACATAGTCGCTCCACACCTTGCCGTAGCGCACCTGGAGCCTAGGGGCAGGGCGAGGAGGGAGGGAAGACTGACACTGAGCAGGGTGACCAGAATTCAGGACCTCCTGGCCTACAAGCGGAGAGACCTGCAAACTGGAGCAGGGATGACAGGCCCCCCTGGCAGCCCCACGGTGTGTGCGGGAAGAGAGAGCCGAGCCCTTGAGATCATACTGGGAACTTCAAGTCGTTATCCCGACAGGCTCAGAGAGGAAAAGTAACTTAGCCGGAGCCCCCCTGACAGTGGTAAGGCATCAATTTGAAACCTAGGTTCCCGCTGTACCCCCAACCCCTACGTGAAGGAAGTAGATGGGCCTTTCTGGAAGGCTCTCCTGACAGAAGAGACTTTGCTGCCCCAGATTCAGAAGGATACACGTTCTGGGGAGAGGCGTCACCAAAGTTGGAGATTGCCCGAGGGGACTTACACCTCAGGTGGGGCCAAAGTAGCCAGCTCCAGGCGCCCAAGCGGCTGTGGTACATGATTCACCCCAGGCCATGCACACACTGGGGGCTGTAGTGCTGTGACCGCACTGGCCTCAGACCCCAGTCCCCTGATAGCTTTCACATACCAAGTTATCCCTGGGCTTGTTGATTGAAATAGATGTAACCTAAAGTAAGACCGGAGAAGATCCCCAAACAACAGAAACACAAGAATCTTACCCTACGATGTAGTATCTGTTGACCCGGATACGGATGGCAGTGATGGGCCCCTCCAGCTGGTAACCAGAATGGGAGAATCGCTGGCCTCCACCGCCTCCATACTCTCCATTGTAGGAGGAGGCCCTAGCCTGAACTGGAGGAGACAGTAGGCGTCAGAAGCTGAGATCTCAAGAGCTTGAGTTCCTCGTCACTGCTCCTATACCTCCCACACCTCAGTACCCACCACCCCAAGCCAGCCTCTGGAAGCCTTGGCCACCAGCAGTGCTGCCTTCCCGTGACGCTACTACTGGCCTCCTGGCGTGTCACTTACTGGCATTGGCAGAGGCTGATGCACAGAGAAGGGCAAGAAGAGTAATGGTCAACATTCTGGGGCTGGAGGGGAAAGAAAGGAGAACGTCAAGGTTTACCATCTTTCCTTTGGACTTCATTTCCCCAGGCATCCCTGGGTTAGACCTCCAGTTGAGACTCAGCCATCTTTGTCCCTCAACTCAGCCCTAACTGACCCAGTCTTGGGCTCAGAAACGATGGTCCCTAGTCTCTAGTCCTGCTTCTGGAAGACACTATCTTCTGTGTGCTTCACCCCTCTGTCCTCCCTGGTCTGCAGGTAGCCAACCCCCTTCTCCCCTCCCCAATCAGAAGATCAATCCTCAGCCTCTGCCTGGGCCACCCTGTGTTAAGTCCTGTTCCCTCCTGGCACAAAGCAGGAAGAGATTTCAAAGACGTGGAGGCCATCTCCAAACCATAGAGGTGGTTGAGTTTACAAACTAGGAGTCTGAGCAAATCCTAACTGCAATCTGCCTGTGATACATTGGCCCGGATGGGAGACATCTGGGGCAGAGTTTAAATTCCTAGCTTCACCCGGGTCACAAAACAGAAGGAAAGGAACATTTTAGGGCTGCACCTCTCTGTCACCCGTGGAGTGAAGGTGATTATAGACAAGACTGTGCCAGTACCAGCATCTGAACAGTTGAGAAACTGCAGAGTTTGGATCACAGCTCAAGATATCAGATTCCAGATGCCTGGTTGATTTGTCATAATTCTTTCTGCACTAACACAAATCTGGTCGTATCAATTCCCCTGAGCATCCCAGGGATCCCCAGTCCTTCCTCTGAGACCCAGATATCTTCACTCCTCACTCAGATGCCCCAGGTAGCTGACACACAGGTCTCCCCTGCCACTTTATCCAGGCAGGCTGCTCTCCAGCTCAGCTTGAATTCCCCCCTAATTCCGATTCAGTCGTCCCTGTCACCCCTTAGCCCAGGCCTCTGTCACCCCTCACCTGGCAGTTCCAGGTACAAAGTAATCCCCCTGAAACTTCCAGATCTTTTATACCAGGTCCAAGCCCTCTCCCTGCTCTTTATCGTGTGAACCTCACCTCCTGAGCAAATAGGATCAGCCTCTTAGGGTCAGTTGTCAAGCAGGGTCTGGAATATCTTATCCTGCCTCTCCCTGCAAGAGTTACATGTGGCAGGGTGGGGTCCCCTCTGGGCCAAGGCCCAGATCTGAAGACGGGCAGAATATACTTGAGAAAAGGTCACCAACTGAAGGGCCAGCAGCTTTGGGTGGGCAAATATAATAATTGCTTCTGGGTGTAGTAAGGCTGCCGCTCCCCTATTTGGGTGTTCCGAAGTTGCTCGTAACTGCAGTCTGTCATCTTTCAGGATAATCGTTGTCCTCACTGTCCTACATTTGAAATCTAGACTCTCCTGGGAAGCAATTATATGCCCAGCGCCTTGTAGTTAAGAGCGCCTATTATTTTCCAATTTTTTTCTTACTCTTCCCTGTATTTTATATGAAAAAAAATCTAAACATAGAGAAAAGTTGAAAAAATTGTACCGTGAACACTCATAGATACACCATGTAGATTCTACTATGGTTAATATCTTGCTGTACTTGCTTTTTTTTTTTCCCATCTATAAGTCTTCAATCTGCCAGACTGCTCTTAAAATTTTTCTGAGAAGGGTAAAGTGCTTCTGCAGATGGACACTGAACACCTGTCGATCTCCCTCCTGGGAAACAGGCAGTCAGGCCAATGGGCATGTGGGAAGCTGAGGAAGTAAAGATAGATGTGTCCTCCCTTGGAGGCAGTTCTGGGCTCAGGGCCCTCAGGCCTCCTGGGAGCCATAGCAGAATTTTCGAGAGGTTAAAGCCCACACAGGGCAACAGCTCCCTCCCATAGGTCTTAGATTGATGTCATAAAGTTCTCTTCAGAAGCTCTTCTCTTCCACCTAAGTCTCTGGGACAGACTCCTGAGCCCTACTTCCTTATTTCTCTAGGGATGTCTCTTTGGCCCTCTGAGTCAGCGGCCCACCAAAGCAGAGAGAAGGGTGGAGCCCAGGGAAGGGCTGGAGTCATTAGTCTTAGTAATTAATGACTAGAAACTGGACACATTGAGCATCCACCCCTCAGAGACTATCTAGGACTGAGGACTCCTCCCGGGAAAGCAAGGGAGCCCCATCCTAAGGAACTGGAAATGGGACAGGGCTCTTGGCCTGGAGATTCCAGGTACAAGGAGGGCAGCCAGGGATGCATTGTCTGGTCTCTCTGCTTCAAGTTCAAAACAAGCATGTCCTGGTGACACAACTTCTCCCTCATCCAGCTGTGTTTTGTTCTGTCTCTTGTCCTCTCTGGTTTTCCTTTCTTTCCTACTTCTCTCTTTCCCTTTGTCTTGATCTTTCCCCCTCATCTCCTGCTCTTAAGATTTTTCTTTATATTCTCTCTCTCCATACCTTTTTCCTTCTGTGTTTTCTTTGTCTCTTCTCCTCCCCCAAGCTCTCTCTCTCTAATTCTTTCCTGTGTCTCTTCTCACTTTTGTCTGTCTTTCCTCTTCCTTATGAGGAGTATATCCCACAGGATGCAACCAAACACTGGATATCAAAGATGGCAGCTCAGGGGCACCAGGAAGGCTTCATTGGTTAAGCATCTGATTTTGACTCAGGTCATGATCTCACTGCTCATGGGTTGGAGCCCTGTGGTGGGCTCTGTGCTGACAGCTTAGAGCCTGGATCCTGCCTCAGATTCTGTGTCTCCCTTTCTCTCTGCCCCTCTCCCACTTATACTCTGTCTCTGTCTCTCTCTCAAAAATAAATAAAACATTTTATTTAAAAAATGGCAGCTCAGAGAGGTCTGCAGTGAATGCCTTAGGAGAATGCCCTCTTGTTTCCATGAATGACACATCTGGGACCCTCAGAAGAAAGACCCCCACATAGGCTGTCATAGTTCACTCTGATGCACCCACCGGCTCCACCTATGTAGAGAGTCAGAGTCTACCCCATGCCCTTAGACTGGTCCCTGGGTCCCCCCCTCCCCCCCAAGCAGGCCCTCCATCCCCTCTCCAGAGTGTAAAGAGAGGACTTTGTTCCAGTGGGAGGGGTCTCAGGGCTCATCCTCTGTGTGTCCCTGAGACCAGCTAGACCATTGTGCGGCTAATGTTGGTTTGGCAGCAGGTCAAGTTCATTTGCTCCTGTTTGAACTTGTCACATTTTGCCCATGTGNTGGTTCCTGGGTGTCCCCCCCCCGCCCCCAAGCAGGCCCTCCATCCCCTCTCCAGAGTGTAAAGAGAGGACTTTGTTCCAGTGGGAGGGGTCTCAGGGCTCATCCTCTGTGTGTCCCTGAGACCAGCTAGACCATTGTGTGGCTAATGTTGGTTTGGCAGCAGGTCAAGTTCATTTGCTCCTGTTTGAACTTGTCACATTTTGCCCATGTGTCCCCTGGGGGCCTACCTGCCCTAGTCCTCCAGGTAGTGAAGGTCATCTCCTCCCCCCCCACCCCTGCCCCACAACCCTAAGGCAGTGAAAGTCCAAGCCCCCCCAAGCTTTCTGCTCTGGCAGGGCAGCTTACATTCTCTCATTCTCGCTGTCGTCCCTGCCCCTTGGCAAAGCGACTCACTCAGCACGTTTCTAGAGCATCTGTGTGTTGGAGGCAGCATTCTAGACGCTGGAGAGACAGCCACAGAGGAAGTTAAGTCTAGTGCAGGGATTTCACTGCAGGGAGCAGAGTTGGACAATTGAACGACTATTCCCACAGGGCAGGCCAGGAGAAAGGAAGCAGAGAACCAAGAGAAGGGCTGGGAAAGCTGCTCCTCTGCCTGGGTGCCCCTCCCCCGCCCTCTTCCACATTTGGGAAGACCCCACAAAAGTGATGGAGAGACTACCGATGTTTGAGTGAAGACTGGACCTGGCCAGTCCCAAACCCTGAGTGGGGAGTGTGTGGAACAGTGTGGGTCAGGGCAGGGTGGCTGCTGGGAAGTTGGCAAGCCAGCGGGAGGGGAGGTCTGGGCGGCAGCCAGCGGTTGATGGGACCGGGCCTGGGAGGCCCCTGGTCAGGAGTTTGGATTCCTCCTGATGGTGAGGGGAGCCACTGAGTGGTTGTGCGTTTTAAAAGTGGAGATGGACCGGGTGGGGATGGGGGGTGGCGGTGAAGGCGGAGCCCAGGGCAGGAGGCAGGAGCCCTATGAGCTCTGGTAACCCCCAACCCCTGCCTCATGAGTCCCCTGCTCTGCCCGGAGCACTACTTCCTCTCTCAGACAAAGCGGCTTAAGTCCTGGTGCCAATTCAGACTCCAGTGGGGAGAATCTGCCCCTTGACTCCCATCACTGATTTTTCAAAACGTATATCCAAACAATAGCAGTTCTGTTTCCTGTTAAGGAAAACAGAAATCCTCTGTCTCCTCATTTACGCCTTGGGCCTCCCTGATGGTTTCATCTGAACAAAGGGTTTTACCACAAAAGCAAATGTGAACATCGCTTTTCTGTTCACCCTTCACGGTCCCGGTGAAGAAAGTAAAGTCTCGCGAGAGAAGTGACCTCACTAAGTTGCAGAGAAGGACCCTCCACTCCCTGTTGTAGAGGCCGCTTGTAGGCAAAGAGGCTTGGGCAACGGAAGGTAGAAAGAAAGGGCCACAGCGACCCTCTGGCTGAATATAGATGGGCCCATGGGTGGGGGCCACCTCAAATTATCCATAGTCCCTATCTGACCAACGGGCTGCTCACAACCAGGCACAGTTACCCAAAAAGGGAGAATTCAATATATCCCCGTACCTCCTCACCTCCTTTTCTTTTTTTTTATTTTTTTTAATTTATTTTTATTTTTTTATTTATTTCTAGAAGAGAGAGAGAGAGACAGCGCGAGCAGGGGAGGGTCAGAGAGAGAGGGAGTCACAGACTGAAACAGGCTCCAGGCTCTGAGCTGGCTGTCAGCACAGAGCCCGACGCGGGGCTCGAACCCACGAACAGCGAGATCATGACCTAAGCGAAAGTCGGACGCTCAACCGACTAAGCCACCCAGGCGCCCCTCCTCACCTCCCTTTCAAAAGAGTTCCCACCCACTGCCTACTCTCAGACAGCCTCTCCTCTGCAACCTTGCAGTGTATTCCATAAGCTTTTATCGCCTTTATTTTGCCTCAGGTGAATTCTTTCACAGCCCGTGCCACCAGCTTCCTTCAGATCCTCACTGCACACTTGGGGGGCCCCATCCAATGGGGACACCACATCTACCCTCCTGTCCCCAATGCCCCACATGCCACTCCCTACCCTGGCTGGCTGTTTGCTGCTGCCACTCCGACTGTCTAAATGTTTTCCCGCTCTGCTCACCTGCTTATCTTCTACCCTTAAGACTTTCATCCCTGACCACCACCACTACTACCCCCTGCATGAACCACCCCCCTTCAGCCCTCCCCTCGGCTTCTATCACAGGGGGTCTCTCCCCACCCCTCCACTTCAGACAGAATTCCTGTCTCTTGCCTCCAACTGTGCTTCCTATTTCCCCAGCAAGGCTCTGACTACCCTGTGCTGTAATTTATCTGTGTACACAATCCTCCCCTACTAAACCCAAAGCCCATTCTAAGGCAGAAGTCCTATCCTGTCCAACTCTGAATTCCAGGCTCCTGCTTCCCATCTGGCACAGAGCAGGCACCCCATTAATGACTGTCACATGACTACTCTGAGGCAAGAATTCTTTTTTTTTCTTAAATAGTTTATTGTCAATAAACTTTTGTCAATAGTTTATTGGTTTTATATAACACCCAGTGCTCATCCCAACAAGTGCCCTCCTCCATGCCCATCACCCCCCTTCCCCTCTCCCCCACCCCCATCCGCCCTCAGTTTGTTCTCAGCTTGAGTCTCTAATGGTTTGCCTCCCTCTACCCAACTGTTTTTCCCCTTCTCCCCCATGGTCTTCCTTCATTAAGTTCCTCCTAATCCACCTATATGTGCAAACATATGGTAACTGTCCTTCTCTGCCTGACTTATGTCACTCAGCATAACACCCTCAGGTTCCATCCATGTTGCTACACATGGCCAGATTTCATTCTTTCTCATAGTGGCAAGAATTCTATTAAGTGCTCCTTCTTTGTCTCTTCAGGCCAGCATCTCTCTTCTGGCAGGTTTGAATTTGGGTTTTCTTGTTTCTTATTTCTGAATCTTCTGGCAAAACCCTGTTTGGTAGAATACTGTACATAAAGACAAATTGTGGGTTGAGGTCCTCCATTCCAACACTCACTAGCTGTGTGAATTTTAAAAAGTCAGTAGGGTGCCTGGGTTGGTTAAGGTTCAGACTTTGGCTCAGGTCATAAATTCACAGTTCATAGGTTCGAGCCCCACATCTGGCTCTGTGCTGATAACTCAGAGCCTGGAGCCTGCTTCGGATTCTGTGTTTCCCTCTCTCTTTCTCTGCCCCTCCCTCACTTCCATGTGTGCTCTCTCAAAAATAAATAAATAAGTGTTAAAAAAAAAAAAAAAGAAGTTACTGTTTCTTTTGTTACAGAACCAGGCTGGATCACTGGCGGAAAAACCAAGTGGCACTAGGAGATCTTGGTGGATTGGAGTTTTATTTTACACCAGCAGGCTAAGAGGAGAGCCTTCTCCAGCGGTCTGAGTCCCAAGCACAAGCATGGGGGACAATTTATCGTTTGTTATTTCCACATTCTGCATTAGTAATAATTTGGCTCGCAAAGGCAAGCAGGGCAGGAAGAAGGACCCGGAAGAGGAGTCTCTAACCNTAACTCTTTTTTTTCCCAACATTCCCCCCCCCCCAGTGATGCCTTTTTAAAAAATATTTTTTAGTAGGCATCACCCTTTAGCTCTAGGGGTAGGTACCCTCGGAGAGCTAAGATGCATATTGCAGTTTCTAGGTAATGTTGAGGGACCTGGTCAGGGTTTGTATAATGGCTGCCACAAATGCAGGTCCGTTGTCATTGTGTATGCTTAAGGGCAGACCAAACTGAGGCGCTGGTTTCCTGTATAAGAGCTTTGGCCATTGGGGCGCCTGGGTGGCTTAGTCGGTTAAGCGTCCGACTTTCGCTTAGGTCATGATCTCGCGGTTCGTGGGTTCGAGCCCAGCGTCGGGCTCTGTGCTGACTGGCAGCTCAGAGCCTGGAGCCTGTTTCAGTCTGTGACTCCCTCTCTCTCTGATCCTTCCCTGCTCACGCTGTCTCTCTCTCTCTCCTAGAAATAAATAAAACATTTAAAAAAAAATAAAGAAACAACCTATGAGTTACTTTTAAAAAAAAAAAAGAGAGCTTTGGCCACCTCACGACTTCATTCCGTCCTGGCCGAGAAGGCTTTGTCCTGTCCAGAATGTGTGCAGATTATTACAAAGAGGTACTCAATCTTTTGTTTCATTGCATACCTGTGAAGTCTACCTCCAAGTCTTTGAACAGGGTGGCCCCCATCTTTTGAATAAGCCAGATCTCCTGGGTTTATATGGGGTGGGTTTCTAGTAACTGTCAGGTCAAGTTTAGGGGGGACATGGTTTGCATATTTAGAGGTTTATGAATTAACCAGGCCTCAAGTGAATAATAAAGCATGAAAGTCTTTATCTATTGATAGGTCTACAGCGAGAAAAGTCTTTGCATACAATTGTTGGGAATCTATCCCATTTTGCAGTTGTTTAAATAATCCTATGCCCATGGGGTCTATTATTATCCCCACAGAATAACAAACACAGAAGACTATCTATACATGAAATACTGTGACAGTTTTTCTGAAGATTACCTCAAGTTGTCTAGTTTAGGCAAACAACAAACATTTAAAGACAATCAGAACTAGAATTTAACATCCATAATGGTGCATTGTTGAAACATAGTTTTTCTCTCTAAAAAACCCCATTTATAGAGATATAGCCAAATCAAGACCAATGCATTTGTAGAACAAGTCCAGACTTAACAACCCTAACGTAATTATTTACATAAGCTCAGCAGGAATAGTGATTGATCATGATGATTTTTTAAAGTTTGCTTTGCTGGAACCTTTTATAAGGAATATCCAGATTGAACTTTTAGTAGCCTCTCCAGGCCAGAAGCCAAGCCAAACACTTGCCATCAGACAGGCTTGCAATACCTGTAGAATTGGGCGAATTCCTCTTCACGAGGTCCCCAAGATATCCTGAGGTTCCTGCACCTGCCAGGAAGTGACCTTCTTGACTCACCTGGGGAGGCTGCTGGGAATTCCATAGCAGGTATCAGACCAACATTCCCAAGGGGCTTTATGGCTCCATGTTTCATAAAGCCAACCTTAGTTCCTTAAAGCTGTCTGGTCATATCTGAGTCTATGCATGTCACTCTCAAATATGACATTCCAATCAAAGCCTTGGTAAAATAACCAGTATTTCCAATGGTGACCTGTTACAAGATGAACAGATTCTTATCGAACTTATGCAAAGAATTGTAATTGCCATGAAAGAAAGAATACTCACTGAGAGTTTGTGAATTCCAGAGAGTTTAGGTAGAGAGAAAAAATAAATGCTTCAGTTTACAAATAAATACTTTATGATGTTTCTGTATATCATAGATATCTTAAGAGAAAGTTTCCTTCATCTGGAAGAGCAAACATTAGAGAGCCAGCAATATTTCCAACAAGAGTCCCAAAATTATAATCTTCCTCAGTTCATTTAGTCCCGTGTTCCTAATTCTTGTTCAGTCTGACTGCAGCTTTTTAGCTCTGGAAATTCTTACCCATTTTCGTATTAATCTTAAAGATGTCAAATACCTGTATTTATCCCAAAGGTCATTTTTATAAATCTCCTTGAAGAAGAAACACGTTTTGTGAGAGAATAAGAACAACGATAAATGACAAAAATCTCAGAAATGGACATTGTTAAAGATCTGATGAGAGTTCATTATGATGCAGTTGACAAAGATATTCAGTTATTTCTGCGACACATAACACTTCAAGTTATCAGAATATTAAGTGATGACCTTATACCAAAAGATTAAAACTTTAGGAATTGCATATATATATTTGGGCAGTTACAGCATTTACTGTGCAATACAACCTAAGGTTTACCATTGAATGGCAGTGCTTTTTCCAAGTAACTTAGTATCCCAAATAAAAGGGCCTCATTGTTCAAAAGACTTCATTTACTGTTTAAACTCTGGGAAGTTTATTAAAACCTTAGGAGGTTATAAGTCACATCCTAAATAGGATTACAGATCATTACAAATCTTAAAACTTTATTATTCAACCAAGGTGGCAATAAAAGATCCTAAAGGTGAATGTATAACATCATGTAGTTGTTAGCAAAACCTAGGTCCTTTAGCATTGAGAAGTTTTAACTAAGCAACCAAAGATCTGATAAAGATGAAATCCAAAGCTTTGGTTTTCTTGGCAGACAAAAGAGAAAAAAAAAAACAAACAACTTTGTTTACAATGTCTTATCAAGGTCAAATCAACAGTCCAAGAAAACTTTGTCTTTTGAGCAGAGAGAAAAGCAGAATTACAACCTTATACCAGCACACTTTTAAAATTTCATTCATCTCAGCCTTAGTCCATCCTGAGCACACATAAAATTCCTTTCCAAAGATTTCCCTTCATGAACCTTCTACAACTTTCCTTTGCCTTCAGACTTTGTCCCAAGCCATTTCTCTCCAAACAACCAGTCTCATTTAAGACAAAATTACTTTCTTTTACTTTCAACAAAAATATATTTCCATTCCTTATATCTTTCTTATATACCTCCTACTTTCATACATACAGGGTTGATTTCCTTATTTCCATCAGTCTTAAGTACACTTAGCAGAATTTTAACTCTTAGGAAACTTTAATCTCCAATTGAAGACTTTGTAACCAACTGAGGTGTTCACACCAGAATTTTTTAGATGGTAAATTCATGAACCAATTAAGCACAAAGCATGTTTTCCAATAGGTCCAAATAGCCTTAGTTTCTCTGCAATAAGAAGTTAAAAACCCACACACCTATGTTCAGTAATCAAAGCTTTAGCACTCTGTCCTATTTGGAAAAGACCTAGATGTCCAATGAATTTAATCTCATTTATCATGCAATCAAAGCTTTAAAGTTTCAGGTTACCAAAGACTTTGAAAGCTATCTTGAAAATTATCCATGAAAACTTTGAGACAGACAAAATTAACTATCATTTTAAGTCATCTTTTTGCTAACAAATTGCAACAGAGATAACATGAGTTTATTTGACCTTTAGTCAACCTTGGTAGAATAAAAGTTTCATATTTAATGCTGATAACTTAAAATGTTTTTAATGTGTTTTATTTATTTCCGAGAGAGAGAGAGAGAGAGAGAGAGAGAGACAGCGTGAGCAGGGGAGGGTCGGAGAGAGAGGAAGATACAGAATCCAAAGCAGGCTCCAGGCTCTGAGCTAAATGTCAGCACAGAGCCCGAACCCACGAACTGTGAGATCATGACCTGAGCCAAAGTCGGACACTCAACCGACTGAGCCACCCAGGCGCCCCAGATGCTGGTAACTTTAAAGACAGATCCAACAAACTTAAATAGTTTAAACACTGAATATGTTTCACCTGCATCCACTTAAAATCAAACATTTTTTCCCCATTGTCAGTTTCCACCCAGGACACCAGGAGGGGTATCCAAAGTGGGTGATCCAAGGGGGTGCTCTTTGCTCCTTCCCCTTGAGGGGGGGGAGGAGGAGCCACTTGTGCCTGAGCCACCGAGGATGGTATAGGAACCAGTCATGCAGACCACACCCAAGCTGCCACAGAAGCAGGAGGAGGAGGGGAAGGCAGAAGAGGCAAGGTGACAGCCGAAGGCAGGGAAGGAAAACTTGATTCCAAACCTTAGCTCAGACAGAGGAACAGACACCATGTTTTTTCCACCAAAGTGGAAATATGGAGTCCACATGAGGCCAGAGAAGACTGGGAATTTCCCTGAAACAAATGGAGTTTCAGCAGCTGCTTGGGAATATTCCTTAAAGTCCCCGTCCCGAGGTAGACTGACCACAGTTGGCTCCAATTATATCTGTTAACCCTGGAAATGAATGAGGTCGAGAAGCCCTCCTATCTATTAGGCAGAGGACCAGAGAGAGTCAGCCAGACCAATAAGGTCCTCTTCTCGANCAAGAGTCTCTCATGGTTTGCCTCCCTCCCTCTCCCCCACTATCCCCCCCTCTCCCATGGTCCTCCATTAAGTTATCAGACACTCATTCTTAAGGTGTCCCTTTCCTTGCAGTAGGCACATTGGTCTCTTGCTAAGGGGGCTCTGGGCTTTCCCCACTTTGGTGGTTGAAGCTTCCCCCTCTTTGCATTGTCCTTTCAGTGCTGCTGCGAGAAAGGTGGCCCTCTTCTTTAGTCTTTTTTTTTTTTTTCAGCTTCCCTGTCGGTTGTGACTTCCCTGTTCATGAAAACTTTATTGGCGACCTCTATCATCCTGGCAAAACCCTCTAGCTTTTGGAGTTTTCTCCTGATGTCGGAGGCANACCGTGAGATCATGACCTGAGCTGAAGTCAGATGCTTCACCGACTGAGCCACTCAGGCGCCCCTCACATAGTCTTTCACTGTAGTCTCTGGAAGACCCCCCCAGGTTGCTGAGTGACTGATGATATTTTAGTCATGTTCATGGGCTTTTTGGCTCTGGCTCGAATTCCCCAAAAGAGAGCCTCTTGGTACCGATGGATGTGAGCCTGTCCTTCTGTGGTGAAGTCCCATGTCGGGCATTCTTCAGGTGCAGCAGCTGGAGCCCAGGCAGCTGGGTCATTGATCCCCGGTGGCACGTAGTCTTCTAGGTACTGTCGCGTTTCGCTCATTATCCTCCTTCTTTCTTCTGTATTAAACAAGGTACGGAGTTACTGTTGGCTCCCAAGTCGGTTGGTGGGCCTGGAAGAGGGACTCCATCAAGTCAACCATTGCTTGTGGCGTTTCAGAGTATGATGGAGTGTTGTTTCCAATTAAGGAGGTCGGTTGTAGAGAAGGGCTGATAATACATCATGGAACAGCCAGGCTGGACTCTTCCACCCTCATTCTGTCTTTGGAATTTGGAGGGCACCAGGTCCAGGTCGGGGGCACAGTCTGGCTGCTGGCCCCAGTGAGAAAGGATTCTCTGGGTCTGGGGGTGGAGGAGAGATGGAGGGTGGAGGAGTTTCAGGCCCCTGTGTGGGTGGGGAAGGGGTGCTCAGTGGGTAAGATGGAGGAAAGACAGGGTTCTCCTCTGCATCTCCCACAAATACCAGGGGAGCGGCAGGCTGCCTCTTCCACTCTGCGGGTGAGGCAGCTAAAATCTTTGCCTGACTCTGCTTGTTATGGATGCATCGCACCTAAGGTGGGGGATTTGGGGCAATTTCAAGCCAGGAATTGATATATGGAAATTGGTCAGGGTGACCTGGATTTCCAGTGACTACTTGTCAAACCCGCTGGACCAATTGGACATCTACTGTTCCTTCTAAGGGCCATCCCACATTGAACATGAACCATTCTAGTTCACAAAAGGTCCTTAAATTCCCAGGTGTCATTTTTGTCCCATGAGAATCCCTTTTTGAAGTTCTTAAGCATGACCTCGAGTATCGTGCACTTATTCTGTTTTGGCCCCATTACTAACCTTTTTCCCGTGTCCAATGTCACAAAGACAGAGGGGTAGGGAGGAGGAGACCAGTCAGATGCCCATCTGGCCATGTCCCGAAGGAGCTTAGGTGATGCTTAGCCGTAGCCGTCTCAGCTTTGTGACTTATAATCGGAAACTATTCTGATGCCACCATAGACTGTATGCCGTTCACCACGGAATCGCAGACAGGCCCACCCAGACTCCGTGGGCTTTTGGGGACCTTAAGGGTGCCCACCCGTGGAGCCACAGAATAGAACTCAGCAGGCAAGCCAGGCTGAGTTGCATATTCACACTCACATACACACCAGAGGTTATACATTCCCTCCCACAGAATTCCTACCTATGAGACCCCTGAGGTCTCTGGGCAGTGATCAAGTCCCCCTTCCATTCTGACTAGATTGGGGCCCCGGCATTACCAGTTCCGAAGTTGGGTCCAGGTCCTCACTTGCCAAGTCTCCTTGAGTCAGGCGGAACAACGGAGCGGGCCGGCCTGAGGCAGCCGAGCGGAAGACTGCTGAAAATCAGGCAGGGCACACCCTCTCCACTGCGATTCCTCATTCTGGAAACCTGGTTTTAATTTCCTTTTGTTAAGCTATGATTACATGGTAAATTTTTTTAACCTCGGTGTATAGCTATTGTTGTTTTTAAGATTTTATTGTTAAATAATCTCTACATCCAATGTGGGGCTCAACCTCACAACCCGGAGATCAAGAGTCACATGCTGTATAGACTGAGCCAGCCAGGTGCCCCTAACCTCTATCTTTTTGCCTTCAGCCTCCACACCTCTTACTGAATGGCTTGATGAATTGCAACTCAATTGCAAATATTGTTTTGTTTAATTTTTCCTTTGTTTCCTGTATGTGTTTTCCTCCTCATAAAGAGCAATCACTCTCCAGAACATAAAACAATATAACAACATCAAATATTGATACAACAATGTCAAATGGGAATGAGGTGAGGTCATTCCACCAGGGCACAGCCATTCTTGCTTTGTGTCAGGAAGAAGTCAGCTGAAAGTATGAGCAGATTTAGTTTCCTTCATATATGACTGACGCTCAAATAGGCCCCTGCTCTTGCGCATGGTGTGTTCTATAAATGCAGGAAGTCAGATGCAAGGTGGAGTATCTGAGAAGCATACAAACGAGGCACCGCTCAGAAGTTGGGTGCCTGGGGCAAGTTATTTCACTTCTCTCTGCTTCTATTTTCTCATCTGAAAAAACCTGCCTCTTTGGGTTGCTGTGGTTATGATATAGTTAATGGAAGTAAAGTTCTAGAACACCATCTGATACAAGGCAACTGCCAAGGAAGTTCTGTTTCTCATCATCTAAGGAGTGACTCCATCCTGTGGAAATAAACTCATAAAATTTCTAATTACCCCTCATGTTTTAGTTGTAAATTACATATTCCTAGCATTCCCATACATTTGCCTTGATCTGTTTTTGTTTTTTGTTTTTTTAGGGTTTGCTTTTTTTTTGCCCCCAATTGAATATGCTTCAGGCAGACCAAAGCCTGGTGTGTGTCTGCCTGAGGCCAGACTCACTTATTTCAGTACTTCCCAACTCTGGCCCTATCATGTCAAGGTTATGAGGATGTCACCTGTCTTCTCTAGTGTCATCACCTCTTCATGTCTACTCATAAAAGAATAAGGGCAAAATGGTCAACTAACCGGAACACACTGATAACACAGGCCAAGGTAGCTTGAACTGAACATCATCAAAAGCACTTACTGAGGGCGCTGGGGAAATGGAAATGAAGTGTTCTGCTCCAGAGGGGCTCACACCCTCATGAAGGGCAAACCTTACTAATCAAACTAGTCTTCAGAGTGCAGGGAAGGAGCAGAGCTGGAGGCACAGGGATTCAGTCAAACCCAGAGGAGGGGACGAGGATCCTGGCTGTGGCCAGGAAGTGTGGTCACAGATGCCAGAATTGCAGTGAAAATAGAGAAGCGGGCTGAAGTCGGACTCTGCCACTTTCCTTCGGCAAATTAAAGTCTCTGCATCTCAGTTTCCTCATTAGAAAAGGAAGGCTAAGATCCACTGCAAGGGTTACTTTAGAGGATTAAGTGAGACATACACATGTGCTTAGTCAGGGGCGCCTGGCTGGCTCAGATGGTGAAGCATCTGACTCTGGATCTCTGGGTTTGTGACTTTGAGCCCCATGTTGGGTATAGAGATTACTTAACAAGAAAAGTGGAAAGGAAAGGAAAGGAAAGGAAAGGAAAGGAAAGGAAAGGAAAGGAAAGGAAAGGAAAGAAGGAAAGGAAAGGAAAAGGGGGGAGGTTAGTAAATTGCTAGGCACAAAGAAGGCGCATTGGCCAGGAGCAGTAGCATTGGAACAAAGTAGGAAGATCAGCACAGGGGGAAAAAGTAAGTGGGACACATCATCCTTCACTGAGGGAAGAAAGTATCAGGGCAGACAGGGCTCACAGAGACTGGAGGAAGCCAGTGAGAATCCCCAGGCAAACCGTGAACAGAGCCAAGAGTGAGCATGGCCAACCTCGCTTTCATAGGCTGAGAATGAAGGAAGAGAGCTGAAGCTCCTGCCTGAAGTCCTCAGCTTTCTGCACAAGAGAGAGAAGGTGTATCCCTTGATGGTAAGAGTCAAGGTTGGGCAAAACTTGTAGGGAAGGGAAAGAGAGAGCATTGCCCAGATCCACATGACAGCGTGGCTGAGGGACCAGGTAGAAGTGGGGGCACTACATGTGGTCAGTTGTGTGATTTCCTCCAGTGTAGCTGAAGCACTGAATGCCTACTGTAAGAGGTGCTTTATATAAACTATCTAATATTACCCCCAACAACCCTTCAAGCTGGGAATTCATGAAAATTGAATAGATTGCCAAGGATCTCAATAGCTGTGGAGCCAGGAATCTCAGATTTAATCCCAGAGCTGACTGGTTCCAAAGCCCAGATTCTTTCCACTTCCCCAGATTTCCCCACACAGGTGGTACTTGGGACCTTTCTAATTCGTTCTTATCATTTTAAAAGTTTATTTATTTAAATAGTCTCTAATACCCAACATGGGGCTTGAACTCAAGACTCTGAGATCAAGAGTTGCATGCTCCTCTGACTGAGCCCGCCAGGCAACCCCATTCTCATCATTTTTCACAGAGCTCAGGGTTGGAATCTCTGACTCTTGAGATTTTGAGCAGCCCAAGTAGGTGCGACCCGGCAAGCCCTGAGCAGTAATGAAAGGCTCCTAAGCTCAGCCCCATGTTTATCCCCTGCCTGGCAGCAAGATAATTCTGGGTGAAGGCTGGGGCTCTCAGCAGGGTAGACTCCAGTGCAGAGGGCATGAGGGTGAAGGGGAGAACAACAGGAAGTACCTGGACCTTCTTGTTGAGGCTCTGACTGTGTTTCCTGTGACTGACCTGCTTAGCAAGTCATTCATTCAGCAGCAGGAGGAGGCTGGAGATGGTCAGATCTGGGTTCCGATTCAGCTCTGGCACTTGAGTTGTGTGACTTTGGATGATATTGACTAACTTTCTCAGTTGGCCCAGAATTAAAGGATTTTCTGGGATGTGGAACTTCAAGTGTTAAAACCAGGACAGTCCTGGGCGCCTGGCTGGCTAATCAGTAGAGCATGTGGCTCTCGATCTTGGTTGGGGTCGTGAGTTTAAGCCTCACTTGGGCATAGAGCTTATGTTTAAAAATGAATCCATAGGGGCGCCTGGGTGGCTCAGTCAGTTAAGCGTCCAATTTCTGCTCGGTCATGATCTCACAGTTCGTCGGTTTCTGTCGGACGTCGGGCTCTGTGCTGACAGCTAGCTCAGAGCCTGGAGCCTGTTTCAGATTCTGTATCTTGCTCTCTCTCTGACCCTCCCTTGCTCATGCTGTCTCGCTCTCTCAGAAATAAATAAAAAACATTAAAAAAAATTTAAAAATGAATGCATAAATTAATTAATTAATTAATTAATTAAACCAGGATGGTCAGAGGCACAATAGCGATGGCTGGTCATTCAGATGGGCTATTCAATCTTCCTAAGCCTTAGTTTCCAAGTATAAAAAGTGGCTATATGCTGTCTGCTTCTCTACTCCTCACCACCTGGGGTTGTGCCTTTCAGAGAACACAAGAGCAAGGAAAACGATTTAATTCCATCTGGTCAGGAGAAGTTGGCTGACATGTTGGCTGCATGCTCTTTCATCTGCTGAAGCCAAACTTCTGAAGTGCAAGGCAACTTTTTTTAAATGTCCATTTATTTTTTGAGACAGAGTGTGAGCAGGAGAGGGGCAGAGAGGGAAGGAGACACAGAATCTGAAGCAGGCTGCAGGCTCTGAGCTGTCCGAACAGAGCCCAACATGGGGCTAGAACTCATGGACCACAAGATCATGCCCTGAGCTGAAGTCAGACGCCTAACTGACTGAGCCACCCAGGCGCCCCAGCAAAGCAACTTTTTACTGACATTCTGCTTGGAGCCCTCAGCTGTTGGGCTTATGTTGTGACACGGACCCCAAGTCATGAGCCTCTCTACTTGACCTGCCTCCTCTAGTGTTCCCGGCTACTGCCTCTTGTGGCCAGGTGAGTGTGGCACGATCTGAACACACCATGCTTAGCAGCCAGTGGTGAGACAGGGGCTGGGTGTGTATGGATGAAGGCAGCTTGAAATATAAAACCCAGAACTCTGGTCACAGTATCATTGCATAAGAAGAGCGATCTTTATCCNTATTTGTAAAAAAAAAAAAAAAAAAGAAGAAGAGGGATTTTTAGGCTTCAGCCAGGATGGGAGGCATAAGCATGGCGGGAACAGAGCAGTCTTCCTGAAGGATTGTCTTCCCTCATGCCTGCTGGTCAGTTCTCCTCTTGCCTGAGGCTGGTGGCCTCCACATGTTGCCCAGGAGCCAGGTGTACAGTGGACTCAACACTGTGCAGGAAGAAGCTGTGGGGCTATCGTTGCTACATAGGAGGGTGGGTTTTGAGCAGAAAGTAAGGAGAAGTGGGTGAACTCAGCAGTTTGGCCAGCCACACTTCCTCAAAAAGGTGAACATAGTGTTACCATCTGACTGAGAGGTCCTACTCCTAGGTATAGACCAAAGAGAAAGCGAAAACACAAAAGCCTATAGATGACTGTTCATAGCAGCATTATTTGGAATAACTAAGAAGCAGAAACAATCCACATGTCCCTCAACTGATGAATGGATAAAAAATGTAGTATAGCCATACACTAAAATATTCAGCATATATATAAACATATAAATATATATATATATATAAAATGAAGTACTGGGGCGCCTGGGTGGCTCAGTTGGTTGAGTGTCTGGCTCTTGGTTTCAGCTCAGGTCACAATCTCATAGTTTGTGGGATCAAGCCCCGTGCTGGGCTCTGTGCTGACAGTGCAGAGCCTGCTTGTGATTCTCTCTCTCCCTCTCTCTCTGCACCTTCCCCAACAGTCTCTCTCTCAACATAAATAAACATTAAAAAAATGAGGTACTGATTCATTCAGCATGGTTGAACCCTGAAAACATTATGCTAAGTGAAGGCTGCCAGACACAAAAGGCCACGTGTTACATGATTGCATTTATATGAAATGTCCAGAATAGGCAAATGCATAGATACAGAAAACAAAGAGTTGTTGGGGTGCCTGTGTGGCTCAGTCAGTTGAGCATCCAACTTCAGCTCGAGTCATGATCTCGTGGCTCACAGGTTCGAGACCCACATCCAGCTTTGCACTGACAGCCTGAAGCCTGCTTTGGATTCTCTGTCTCTGTCTCTCTCTCTCTCTGCCCCTCCCCTGCTCTGTCTCTCTCTTTCTCTCTCTCTCAAAAATAAATAAACATTTAAAAATATTTTTTAAAAAAAAAGGAAAAAGAAAACCGAAAGTTGTTGCCAAGGTCTGGGGGAGGAAGGAATGGGGAGTGACCGCGAATGGGTACAGGGTTTCTTTCTGGGGTGATGAAAATGTTCTGAAATTAGATAGTGGTGATGGTTGCACAATCTTATGAATATATTAAAGCCTACTACATTGTACTGGGAAAACTTCCTAGCATGTCAAATATAGCTCAATAGAAATAATAATAAACAAAGTTTGGCCACTCAGTCCTGCTGCGTGTAGAAAGTACAGCAATGGAGTGCTATCTTCAGGATCCTGTTGATACACCTTGGCACTGGGGTGAGGTGTTAGAAGATGAATGGATTTGGATGGGGATGAGTCTCCTGCCCCAGGATACAAGTGGACCTTCCTATTGGATCACCAGTGGTTAACTGCCCATGGAGGTAGTAAAACCTTTGTGATGAATGGGGCTGTGATGGCCAGGTATGTTGTGGAGGGGATAAAGCTTAACATTTTCTTGAGACCATCATCTCCACCAGAATCAGGCTAAGAACCTGGGCAATGGGCAGGCCTATTGAGCATAGGAATTGAGAAAATATGTGGTAGCCCCTTGGGCCCTCTTTTCTCACGGGAACATCTGGTGGGCGGCCATGTACCACAGAGTGTAGGATCAGATGCTGGCTATAGAAAGCCTCAGTAGAGTATGGACCTCAGTGACTTTCCAAGTGGCATTATGGCAGAGAAAAGGGACCCATGTCCCATTCCCAAGTGGCCATGTGGGCGAGGTGCTCCTACACATACTCAGCTCAACTGATAGTTTCCTTGAGAGAGATCCTTCGGGTCCCTTAATCTTTTTTTTTTTTTTTAATGATCTGTTCTACTGTTGTTGCTTTTTTGTTTGTTTCAATAGCTTTGATTTCTGCTCTAATATTTATTTCCTGTCTTCTGATAGTTTTGGGTTTTATTTGCTGTTCTTTTTCCAGTTCTTTGAGGTGTAAGGTTAGGTTGTATATCTGAGACCTTTCTTCCTTCTTTAGGAAAGACTGGATTGCTATATACTTCCCTCTTATGACTGCCTTTGCTGCATCCCAGAAATTTTGAGCTGTGGTGTTATCATTTTCATTGGCTTCCATGTACTTTTTCATTTCCTCTTTAACTTCTTGGTTAGCCCATTCATGCTTTAGTAGGATGTTCTTTAGTCTCCAAGTATTTGTTATTTTTCCAAAATTTTTTGTGTGGTTGATTTCGAGTTTCATAACGTTGTGGTCTGAGAATATGCATGGCACGATCTCAATCTTTTTGTACTTGTTGAGGGCAGATTTGTGTCCCAGTATGTGGTCTATTCTGGAGAACGTTCCAAGGGTACTGGAGAAGAATGTATATTCCGCTGCTTTAGGATGAAATGTTCTGAATATATCTGTTAAGTCCATCTGGTCCAGTGTTTCATTCAAAGCCATTGTTTCCTTGTTGATTTTCTGTTTAGATGATCTTTCCATTGCTGTAAGTGGGGTGTTGAAGTCCCCTACTATGATGGTATTATTATCAATGGGTTTCTTTATGTTTGTGATTAATTGATTTATATATTTGGGTGCTCCACATTTGGAGCATAAATGTTTACAATTATTAAGTCTACTTGGTGGGTAGACCCCTTAATTATGATATAATGCCCTTCTTCATCTCTTGTTACAGTTTTTTTTAATTTTTTTAAATTTATTTTATTTTTTTACAAATAGTTTATTGTCAAGTTGGTTTCCATATACAGTTTTTATTTTAAAGTCTAGATCGTCTGATATAAGTATGGCTACTCCAGCTTTCTTTTGGTAACATTAGCATGATAGATGGTTCTCCATCCCCTTTCTTTCAATCTGAAGTGTCTTTAGGTCTAAAGTGGGTCTCTTGTAAACAGCATAGAGATGGATCTTGTTTTCTTATCCATTCTGTTACCCTATATCTTTTGATTAGAGAATTTAGTCCATTGACGTTTAGAGTGAGTTCTGAAAAATATTAGTATATTGCCATTATTTTTCTTGTAGAGTTAGAGTTTCTGGTGATGTCGTCTGGTCCTTTCTAGTCTTTGTTGCTTTTGGTCTTTTTTTCCCCGTCTTTTCTTCCCTTAGAGAGTCCCCCTTAAAATTTCTTGCAGGGCTGGTATAGTGGTCATGAACTTCTTTAATTTTTGTTTGTCTGGGAAACTTTTTATTTCTCCTCTTTTGAATGACAACCTTACTGGATGAAGAATTCTTGGCTGCATATTTTTCTGATTCAGCATATTGAGTATATCCTGCCACTCCTTTCTGGCCTGCCAGGTTTCTGTGGGTAGGTCTGCTGCAAACCTGATCTGTCTTCCTTTGTAGATTAAGGACTTTTTCCCTTGCTGCCTTCATGATTCTTTCTTGCCTGAGTATTTTGTGAATTTAACTACAATATGCCTTGTTGATGGTCGGTTTGTTGAATCTTGTGGGAGTCCTCTGTGTTTCCTGGATTTTGATGTCTGTGTCTTTTCCCAGGTTAGGAAAGTTTTCTGCTATGACTTGCATACATATCCCTTCTACCTCTTTTTCTCTCTCTTTATCTTCTGGGACCCATATGATTCTGATGTTGTTCCTTTATAATGAGTCATTGATTTCTCTTATTCTTAAATCGTGCTCTTTTGCTTTACTCTCCCTCTTTTTTCTGCTTCATTATTCTCTGTAACTTTGTCCTCTATCTATATCGCTGATTCACTGCTCTGCCTCATCCATCCTTGCCACCGTGGCAGCCATTCGAGATTGCAGCTCAGTTATAGCATTTTTAAATTTCATCCTGACTAGCTTTTACTTTTTTTATCTCTGTAGAGAAGGATTCTTTCTTTTTAAAAAAATTTTAAAATGTTTTATTTGTTTCTGAGAGAGAGACAGACAGACAGCATGAGCAGGGGAGGGTCAGAGAAAGAGGGAGACACAGAATCTGATGCAGGCTCCAAGCTCTGAGCTAGCTGTCAGCACAGAGCCCGATGCAGGGCTCGAACCCACGAACCGTGAGATTGTGACCTGAGCTGAAGTCAGATGCTCAACTGGCTGAGGCACCCAGGCGCCCCAATGTAGAGAAGGATTCTAATCTATTTTCGACCCCAACTAGTATTCTTATTATCATGATTCTAAATTCTTGTTCAGACATCTTGCTTGTATCTGTGTTTGTTAAGTCCCTGGCTGTCATTTTTTCCTGCTCTTTATTCTGGGATGAATTCCTTCATTTTGTCATTTTGAAGGAAGAAAAGGAATTAATAAGGTAAAAATTTTATTTAAAAAATTGAAAACAACACACACATAACACAAAATTAAATAAATGATGCTAGAAACTAGGTGTGTTTTAGTCTGGTTATTGAAAGGAGCTTGATTGATTAGAGGAAAAAGAGAAAAAGAAAAGAAAAAAGTTTGAAAATTTGAGAAAATGAATACAATGAAATAGAACTTGATATGATGGAAGTAAAATAGAATTTGAAAAATCTACAAAAAATTTAGTTAAAAAATAAAGGAAAATGTTTTTAATAAAAATAATTTTTTTCTCTTTCTGTATTCAAGTAAAAGAAAGGAAAGAAAAAAGAAAATTGAACAGATGGACCAGCAAACAGACTGAAATACAATTGATATTACATCGTTTTCCCCTAGAAGTCAAACTATGAAGCACTTTATAGCCTGTAAACTAAGCACGCAGAGAGATTGTGGTGTTCCTGAAGAGGTTGGCCCATTTGGGAGGGGCTTAGTGTAATGGCTCTGTTCTCCTCTAGATGGGCCTGCTTAGCTTACTGGGGTGGATTGTTGTGGGGCCTGTAGGGGTGTATGCACGTGTAAGCACAGGGTGAAAATGGCATCACCCAGCTACAATCTAGTATCAGAACTCTGTGCTCTCCCTAACCAGGAATAGCACACTCATCCTTTGTCTCAGGTTTCCACCCACTCCCCACTTTTACGCTGTCTGTAACCATGCCATCAAGTTGCCAGGCGGCACCTCCCTCCTGAGTTTTATCTGAGATGCGGCTGTGTTTCCTGACCCCTCACTTCTGAGGAACTGTGGCTTTGACCCACTCAGATCCTCTGGGGAAGGGTCTCACTGAGCAATAGCCAGGTGCTGGCCGCACCCAGGAACATTCGCAGGACCTTCCTGCTGTCGATATCTAGAGACTTGCGGCTTGGTGCCAGCTTACCCCAGAAAAAGTTCATGTGATCATGTAGCAGCAGCGTTTCCAGGATTATGGAAAATCATGCATGGCCCAAGGGCCTCCCAGAACCACTCTGCTCCTGGGAATTCGCCCTTCCCACCAGGGCACCGCTAGGAATTTGAGCTGCAGAATTTCAGACTCTGCACTCCCCCTGTTTATAGAGTCTTAGTGGAATTTAAACCCTCTCCTTTCTCCCTTTTTATTTAGTTCAGTCCCTGCAGCTGTTTCCACTTTTCCACTTTCTCTTCAGCTGCTTTTGTGGGGATGCTTTTCCATACTCTCTTCCCATCTTTGTCCTCTCTCCTCAAGCAGAAACAACTTCCTGTCCTCCGTGGCTCTTATCTCCACTTCACCTCTCCACACCACAGACCTGCTGAGTTCTGTGGTTCAGGTTGTGCAGATTGTTGTGTTAATACTCAAATCAGTTTTCTAGGTGTGCAGGATGGTTTAGTGTTGATCTGGTTGCATTTCATGTACGCAAGACAGAAAAAAGTTTCATTCTGTTCCGCCATCTTGGCTCCTCCCCCATCTTCTTTTTTTTTTCAATTCTTTTTAAAGTTTGTTTAAATTTATTTATTTATTGAGAGGAGAGAAAGAGAGAGAGAAAACAAGGGGGGTGCAGGGAGAGAAGGAGAGGGGGAGAATTCCAAGAAGTCTCCACACTGTCAGAGAGGAACCCAATGCAGGGCTGAAACTCACAATCTGTGAGATCATGACCTGATGTTCAACCGACTGAGCCACCCAGGCACCCCGGGTCGCGTTATCTTCTGATGTTGCCCATGAGCTTGGGCTGCAGAGAACTGTTAAGGTATAGAGGTGGCTACATGGGACAGGTGGGATCCAGGAAGAGTGAAGGAAGGAATCCCAAGCAGGCTCCACACTGTCAGCATGAAACCCAATATGGGGCTCATGAACCATGAGATCATTACCTGAGCCAAAATCAAGAGTTGGATGGCTAACCAACTGAGCCACACAGGCACCCCCCAAAAATGTTAAGCTATTTTTTAAATGAGCTTAAAACATCCCATTTTGATTCCAGATCCTTTTGCAACTTCCTGGTTTTAATAATGTTTACCCTTCTAGTGTTTTGTTTGGTTTTGTTTAAATTTTCAATTTAAATTTTATTTTAGTAGGATCCACACCCACCATGAGGCTTGAACCCACAACCCTGAGATGAAGAGTCACATGCTCCACTGACTGAACCAGGCAGGTGTCCTTAGTGTTCTGGTTTTTTTGTTTTTGTTTTTTTTTTTTAAGAAATGACTAATTAAAACAGAATATACATAATTTTCAGATTTTATTTATTTAGTCTTAAAAATTTTTATTGCTGTAAATACATGTAATAAAATTTATTATATTAACCTTTTTTTTTACTTTATATATTTTGAGAGAGTGTGTGTGTGCACGTGCAAGCAAGCAAGCAAGTGGGGGAGGGGCAGAGAGAGAGGGAGAGAGAGAATCCCAAGTAGGCTCCATACTCAGTGTGGAGCCCGATTTGGGGCTTGAACCCACAAACCAGGAGATCATGACCTGAGCCGAATCAATGGTCAGATGCTCAACCGACTGAGCTACCCAGGTGCCTCTTTAACGTTTTTTTCCCTGTAAGTTTATTTTTTTAGTAATCTCTACACTCAATGTGGGGCTTGATCTCATGACCCCGAGATCAAAAGTCACGTGCTATTCCAACCAAGCCAGGCAGATGCCCCAATCTTAACCATTTTTTTTTTGTGTCCAGTTCAGTGGTATCAAGTTCAGATTTTATTTTAAGGCTTACGATCTCATCAAATTATAATCACGTCAGGTTTCGGCATATGTCCTAAAGCCAGGAACCTCTGGACTCTCCATTTCCACCTACCCCCATCCCATGCCACATTTTGTGCTCCTTCTGGCCCATTCCTCAAAACCACCAGGACAGAGCAATGTGAGTCAGGCTGCCCTGTGATCATCTTATAAGACACTAGCATTTCAACATATTTTTGTAGCCTTTCTCATGAAATGGCTATCATTTTGCAAAAACAAATATTCACACCTAATAAGAATTGTCTTGGGGCGCCTGGGTGGCTTAGTCGGTTAAGCGTCTGACTTTCGCTTAGGTCATGATCTCGCAGTTCGTGGGTTCGAGCCCTGCGTCGGGCTCTGCTGACTGCCAGCTCAGAGCCTGGAGCCTGTTTCAGTCTGTGACTCCCTCTCTCTCTGACCCTCCCCTGCTCACGCTGTCTCTCTCTCTCTCTTTCTCCTAGAAACAAATAAAACATTAAAAAAAAAACTTAAAAAAAAAAAAAGAATTGTCTTCAGGTTGCTTACCAGACCAGGAATTTATATCTATGCTTCTCCCGTCCCTCCCATATCCATGGGTTGTAGAACTTTGGGCACAACACCGTCCATGTGCAGGGACTGCTTGTCATCTGTCAGCGAGCAAGTCGAACTAGACAATCTCCGAAGGGACCCGGGTGGCTGAACAACACTCCCTCCTCACTCAGTGCTCCCAGGTTCCTCTGAGCCTCACCCCAGGGAAAGGGAGCCGGGATGGCAAATATTCAGGGTCTTGGAGGCAGGCCTGAGCCTGGATTTGTACCCAAATTCTCCCAAGAAGCCTACTCTGTGCTGCCCAAGCGTCACCTCACAGATGGATTCCAACCCAAACTGAGGCTAAATGGTCTGAAGACAGATGCATGTTCATGAAAAGTGTGGAGAAGGCTGGCCAAGCAGGACGGGGGTGTGGCTGGATGGCGGGGGCAGGTTTGGTGGGGCGCAATGGCCAGGCCAGGGCCAGGACAACCACCGGAGAGCAGGCAGAGCGAGAGGCCTGGGGCCTGGCTACGGGGTGAGACTGAGTTCAACACAACCACTGCCCATTCCGGCCCCACCTCTCACCAGGAAACGCCTCCCCACCACATTGACCACATCCCCCCCAGGTTGCCTTGGAAACACTCCCCAGGGGCAAGAGGAGTTGGGGCACAGTTGCCCAGCAACAGGTGGTGCCCTCCCTTCCGGCCTCATCTGCCCGGCACCCTGCACAGGGAGGAGTGCTCTGAAGGGAGAGCCAGGAGCCCTGGGGCTGCCCTGACGTAAGGTGAGGTGGGCAGGAGGCCGCTGCAGGTGGGGGATCTGGGGGGCAGAGAGAGCCGGCAGAGACAAACAAGGGAGGTATAGTTGGCCAGGGCCAGGGCAGGCCCAGAGACGAGAGGCGGGGACAGGTGCAGAGGCGGCGCCCGGATCCCGGCAGGAAGCAAGCTCAGTGGAACCTGCCGAGAGCAAGACCAGCTCCAGGGAGAGCCGTGAGGGCACAGAAGCACCCAAGGCGCCAGCCAGAGGTGGGAGGGGGCGCACATGCAGGGTGGGAGTCGAGAAGGGAGGTTCTCCTTTCCGCACCCACCACTTCCTCTGAGGCCCAAGCAAGCAGGAAAGAATCCCTGGGGCCCTTACAGTGTTGTCTGAGGCGCCCGGGATCTGGGCGGCGGGGGAAACAGGGCTTCTGGAAGCAGGTTCGAGAGCCTGAGCAAGAGGGGCAGCTGCTGACCCAGATGGGACGCTGGCCCTCTGGGCTTCCGCCTGTCTCTCACCGTTCTGGGCCCCCTTTGCTCCTTTGTCTGATATGGAGCCCGTCGGGCCTCTGTCTTCTCATTCTGGTGTGGACACACGCTGGCTCTCTCTTCCTGTAGGTAGTGCTGACCCTTTCTCATGTGCTTCCTCTCCTGACCCCCTGTCTCTTCAGATGCCTTCAACCCCAGAGCAGCCCTCTGGGCACATGGAGGGGCTCCCTGAGCCGGAGCTGGTTACATGGCCCCCACCGCCCTGTGGGCTCTGCATCCCCATCATGCTGGGCCTGGCCTCCCTGGCCGCCCTCTTCCTCCTAACCACAGCTGTGTTGGCCGAGCGCCTCTTCCGCCGCTCTCTACAACCAGATCCCAGCTACCGTGCACCCACCCTGGTCTGGCGCCCTGGAGGAGAGCTGTGGATCGAGCCCAGGGGCACTCCCCGAGAACGCTCAGAAGACTGGTATGGCTCTGCGGTCCCCTTGCTGATGGACGGGGCCCCAGATCCTCCCACCCCTGGGGGTACCTTGGAGGCCCGAGCCACAGCCCCACCTGCCCCGACAGCTCCACTCTCCCCTCCCAGCTCCTTGGCCCTCCAGAGCCCACCCAGGGCCCCAGTTCGCAGCACCTTCTGGGGGCCCCAGGCTTTGGAGGAGAGGCCCTACACCCGGGGCCTGGTGAGCTGGGCTGAGCCTGAACTGAGGCCAGAGGCCAGTATGCACTTGGGAAGCCCCCAGCCCCGGAGGCAGCGGCTAGGGAGCCCTGATCCTGAGTGGGGTCTCCAGCCACGGGTCACCCTGGAGGAAATCTCAGCTTTCTGGAGGCGGGAAGGTCGGGCCAGTGTGGGGTTCTGATTCCCCAGGGCCTGGAGGACTGGCCTCTCCGAGACACCTGAGGAAGGCCCTACCTCAGAGGGTCTCTCTGAGGCCTTAAGACCTGAGGCTCCACCCCAAGAGCCCAAGTTCATACTTGAGCCCTCAGGGAAGAATGCCCCTCCCAAGGCCTTTTACATCTGGATTTCAATCCCCTGGATCTGGGGCTGGGCAGGCACTGTATGGACAGAGTCTGTACGGCAGGGGAAGCCCAGAAGTGTCTGTCTGGCTGTCCAGGGCTGCGGCACAGAGAATCAGGGGTGGGGCCGTCTATGGGCCAGAAGCCGCCAAAATCACGTTCTAGATTAAGAAGGATCTCAAGATAACAAACAGGCAGGAAATAGCATCATCACAGAAGCTTCCACCTTCCTTCATTGTGCACCTAAGACGCTGACATCGGAGTGCAGGGGTCCTGTGGATGCCGAAGAACAGACTGAGTGTGGATGACGAGGGTCAGTCCTGCCAGCAGGAGAGAACAGGAAGCCAGCCTCCCAGAGCCACAGATCAGGCCTCCAGGAAAACACAGACAAAGGTCAAGAGCAGGCAAAGGAGCACCATATTACATCCAAACTGTAACTTTGACCCCATCTTGCAACAGGGAGCTTGGTCAGCCAAATCGGAGAGGCCCCTCCTTGCCTCCAGCTGGGACCTCGAGTCAGCGGAGATCAGTGGGCAGCGGTCCCCTTAAGGCTGACACATGACAGCCCTCTGACTCTGACCCTCCAGGGTGAGGGAGGCTGGCCGACGCGATCAGAGTTTGATCCAGTGTGGAAAAGAACACTGTCACAGGGCAGAGCAGCTCCCAGTATTAGGCCTCTGGCCATCCTCCCTCCCAGCTTGCTGGATCAGTCCAGGCTGACGGATTTGCCCCACGACAGGCTTATTTATAATGCTCCATCCCATAGAAATGGAGCTCAGATTTGTCCTTGACTCTATAGCCATCTGTATCAGCTGGCCTCCCCTCAGGAGGAGAGCCAGGAGCTGCATTCCCGGGGGGTCCGATTTCCCAAACATTCAGTCATGCATGTTAGGATTTTTGCCTTATCACTTTACCACCTGTATTATTATTTACTTTATATTTTTCTGTAAGATAATTTACTATTTGTTTAATAAATTTATTTTAAAAAGAACATTTTTTTGTATCACTTCTGCAAATGGAAAACCAGTTATCAGTTGCCATAAATGGAAAGTAAACCATGAAAATAAATACAAGATTAAGCAAAGATGATATGTTCTAAGTAGACATTGTTCCCTCCCTGCTGGAAGCATTCATTGCCCCAAACATCTGCTCTTTCTTTTTTTTTTTCATTAAAAAAATTTTTTTAATGTTTATTTTTGAGAGAGAGAGGGTGAGTGGGGGAGGGACAGAGTGAGAGGGAGACACAAAATCCCAAGGAACCTCCAGGTTCCAAGCTGTCAGCACAGAGCTCGTTGTGGGGCTCGAACTTACAAGCTGTGAGATCATGACCTGACCCAAAGTCAGATGCATAACTGACTAAGCCACCCAGGCACCCCTCATTTTTTTTAAATGTTTACTTATTTTTGAGAAAGCACAAGCGAGGGAGGGGCAGAAAGGGGGGAACAGAAGATCCAAAGCTGGCTCTGCACTGACAGACTGACAGCACAAGCCCAAAGTGGAGCTCAGACTCATGAACCTCAAGATCATGACCAGAGCTGGGGCACCTGGGTGGCTCAGTCACTAAACATCCGACTTCAGCTCAGGTCATGATTTCACGGTTCGTGGGTTCGAGCCCCGCGTTGGGCTCTGTGCTGACATCTAACTCAGAGCCTGGAGCCTGTCTTCCAATTCTGTGTCTCCCTCTCTCTCTGACCCTCCCCTGCTCACGCTGTCTCTCTCTCTCTCTCTCTCTCAAAAGTAAATTAATTAATTAAAAAAAAGATCATGACCGGAGCCAAAGTCAATGCTCAACTGACTGAGCCACGCTGGTGCCCCACGCCCTTTCTATGTGAAAAGGAAAGAGAACTGATGGGGCAGCAAGTGTTAGGAAAGTGTGAGACATTCTAGAACCATCCTGCGACATTACCCCGGAAGTACTGAGACAGACTGAGAGCTCTGCAAGAGGGAGCAGCTACCCTGTGCTATTTAAGGGCCAGGAACCTCCCAAGTTCACACACAGGAAGTGCTGCTGGACAGGGACCAATAGTTGGCTCTTCCTTCCTGCTCAGGAGGGCCTGGACCTCCCACCTCACTGTTTGGAGGCCAGAAGTCAAAGTAACCGCAGGGCACCTTCTCTGGGCCAGGCCCTGGGGTGGAGGAATGAGCCCGGGCCCGGGCTCTCAAGGAGCGCAGGCTCCCCAGCGGCAGGACAGGGCTGGAAGCGGGTGCCACAGCACAGGACACAGAACTGACGCAAGATGGAGATCAGGGCCCCCGTCCCGTCGCGGTAACTCAGGAGCTGGATAAGGGTGTCACTTCTCAATGTCGCCATCAGCTGACGGGACTGGGTTGTGGGGACTCTGCCCACTAGGAGCGAACACACAGCCCACCAGGGAAACAAAACGGACGTACAGTGTTCAGAGCTTAGATGCGGGCCTGCCGAGCGCTCGCAGAGGCAAGGCGACGGCTCTCCATCTGGCTTTGCCACTCACTCACTCGGAGACTTCAGAAAAGTGATTTTTATGTAACTGGGACTCACATTCTTTCTCTGGACAAGAAAGTCGAAAGCTGAGTAAGATGCCCTATGGCAACTTCTATAGCTATGACCTCTAAGCATGCTATTGAGTGAAAAAGGGGTGGGGAGCCTGAGTGGCTCAGTCGGTTCAGGTCATGATCTCTCGGTTCTTGGGTTCGAGCCCTGCATCAGGCTCTCTGCTGTCAGCTCAGAGCCTGTTTCAGATCCTCTGTCTCCCCCTCTCTTTCTGATCCTCCCCCACTCTCTGTCTCTCTCTCAAAAATAAATAAACTTAAAAAAAAATAAGAGGGGTGTGTGCATGCAGCGATGAATGTGATCTTCCTGATGCAGAGCCCAGAGTCACCTTTACATTCCCAAACCCAGACCAGGGGCCACACATATCAGGAGCTCAAAGACAGGGGAACGGATGACTAAGTGGGTAGACTAACAGAGGCATTAGTTTTACCCTTTCTCCTTTTTGTTTTATTTATTTTGTTAAAGTTTATTTATTAATTTCTTTTTTTGAGAAAGAGAGAGCACACACAAGCAGCAGAGAGGCTGAAAGAAGGAGTGACAAAATCCAAGTACACTCAGCACCCTCAGAGTCAGATGTGGGACTCAAACTCACGAACTGTGAGATAATGACAGAAGCAGAGATCAAGACTCCAACACTTAAGTGCTGAGCCACCCAGGAGCTCCACTCTTTCTCTACGTTAAAGGTTTCTCACACTGAGTCCTTCTTTTAAGTGTTTAGGTGCTTAAAATATACTTACTGTATGGTCCTTCACTTAATAATTCTGTTGTCTGGAGTTCGAGAGTGCTTTCTCTCCTCCATGACAGATGGTTTTCTCTTATGCTTCCTAATTAGGGGCTGTGAACTCAGAGTCATCAGGGCCTTGGCAGTGGGAATCCACGTGACCAGGCTGGAGGGTGTCTTTCTAGAGAGGTTCTGGGTTTCCTCCTGCTAAGGATGCCTCAAGGGTGCTACCAACCCTGGACTATGTATATTCATTTCATCAGGGCTTCCATGACCATGCAGATGGCGTAAACTTGAACCCCAAACCCAGGTAAGGGCCACCCAATGGTAATGTACTCTCAGGAGACATTTTCTATTGCCATGAGATCTCAGGGTGAACCAGACAGAGTTCTTTTATACTCTGAGCTGATGGAAATGGAAAGATTCTTCTTTCTAGTAACTCTTTTTTTTTTTTTTTAAAGTTTATTCCTTTATTTTGAGAAGAAGAGCCCAGGTGAGGGAGGGACAGAGAGAAATGGAGTGAGAGAATCCCAAGCAGGCTCCTCTCTGCCAGCGCAAAGCCTGACTTGGGGCTCAAACCCAAGAACCGTGAGATCACAATCTCAGCCAAAGTCAAACACTCAACCGACTGAGCCACCCAGCTGCTCCATTTCTAGTCTATTCTTTCAGTGAAGATGTCACCCTTTAAGAGACTGGGCTTTATATTAGGGTCTCAGGTTTCAATGTCCCAGGCCAGGCCTCATCTCCAGTTGCTGGGTGGGTGTAAAACCCAAGCCCCTTCATTGCCAAGATCTGCACAAGCACACAGCCCCCTCACAGCTCTGGTTTTCAATTTCCCCTTTGTGGGCGGGGATTCCCCTTACTTTCTTGAAACCCAGTTGCACATTTTAAAGCATGTTTACTTGATTTTATGCTGAATTTCTAAATATTTCAAGGCGGGTATGTGTTTGTCAGGTTTTACCATTCACAATATCACTAAGCCCAGACTATTTCTTCCATTAACAACTTCAAATCTCTTCCAGCATAAAACAACCAGCCAAG
This sequence comes from Crocuta crocuta, assembly GCF_008692635.1. NCBI lineage: Eukaryota > Metazoa > Chordata > Mammalia > Carnivora > Hyaenidae > Crocuta > Crocuta crocuta. The sequence continues at coordinate 966,714 of NW_027529443.1, read as the reverse complement.
CCAACCACTACTTCATCCTTCACCACACGTTGCCTCGCACCTCCTGCCCACCCAGACTTTCAGAAAGGACTGTCTGTTCTAACCATCTATGTTTTCTCCTCTCCCCAGCACCTGCGCCCTGCTGCAGGCTTCCACATGCTGCCAGCATACCAGAGAAGCTGTTGCACCCAAATCACGGCCTGCATGTTTTAATGAAAGGGCACTGGGCAGCCTCCTGCAGGCAGCATGAGACATTTTGATTCTTTTCTTGACACATTCTCTTTGCTTGGCTTCTGTGACTCCACACACATCTGACTTCCCTTTCCTCCCTCTGGCCTTCCTCTCTGACCTTTTGTTGTCTGTGTTCTTCAGAGGTCAGTCCTGGAGTGCTTTTGTTCTCTGACACACTTTCCTGGGCAATCTCACTCATGCCTGGGGCTCCACCTGCTGCCTCTTACCTGACAATCGCTGAGTCTCCACCTCCAATGGGGGCAGATATGGTCCATAGTCTACCATTATTCCAAAGTAATGGTAACAGGGGAAGAGAAACAAGATGATTAACTGAAAGATGATCTCAGAACCACTCCACAGCTACCCCTGGGTACAGAGTCAGTATTCATCCCCAGGATAAAACCAGAAGAAAAAAAAAAGAGGGGCACCTGGGTGGCTCAGTTGGTTAATGCCCTACTTCAGCTCAGGTCATGATCCCCCATTTTTGATCAGGCAGTGCAGAGCCTGCTTAGAATCCTCCATCTCCCTCTCTCTCTGCCCCTTCCCCTCTCTTTTTCTCTCAAAAGTAAATAAACATCAGAACAAAACAAGACAGAGAAAAAAAGAAAATGCTGGCGTCATGGATTCACATGTGTCAAGCAGGGAAGCAGTAGACATAGGAGGCCAAGTTGACCAGGGGACAGAGGTGGGAAGGGACCACATGCCTGCCTGTAGGACAGCAGTCACTAGGCTCTACTAATCACGTCTCTCTCAATTTTCCAGCAGAAGCTAGAAATCTTGATATTTAGGTAAAATCAAGCAAAACGTTGACCACTTTAGATATATAAATAGATAGATAGATAAAGATAGAGACAGAGATCAGAGATTCTTGTTCCCCTTCCCCCCACCCAGGTGACACTTGGCAATGTCAGGAGACATTTTAGGTTGTAACATCTAGGGAGATAGTACTGGTATCTAGTGGATAGAGACCAGAGAGCCTGCGAAATATCCTACAGCATATAGGAAAGCCTTCCACCGCCAAGAATTACCTGGATCAAGTGTCAATACTGTGAAGGTGAGGAAAACCCTGATTGAAGACCATCTGGGAGCAGGCTGCCAGCCCTCACACCACCAAAGACAGTGGCCAAATAAAAAGCCAAATGAAGCAAGTCTGTGGGTCACATGTGATTCATGAACCATCAGCTGGAGATCACTTTTTAAAATTTAAAAAATTTTTACTTTTAGAGAGAAAGAGTGCATGCGTGGAGAAGAAGGGCAGACAAGAGAGAGAGAATCTTAAGCAGACTCCATGCTCAGCATGGAGCCCAGTGTGGGTCTCAGTCCCATGACTCTGGGATCATGACCTGAGCTAAAATCAAGAGTCGGACACTCAACTGACTGAGCCACCCCATCAGTCTTCTTTTGTTTTTTAAGATTTTATTTTATTCATCTATTTAAAAAATGTTTTTAAATTTATTTATTTTTTTAATTTTTAAATGCTTATTTATTTTTGAGAGAGAGGGGGGTATGTGTGAGCAAGGTAGGAGCAGAGAGAGAGGGAGACACAGAATACAAAGCAAGCTCCAGGTTGCATCCGAAGCAGGCTCCAAGCTGTCAACACAGAGCCAGACTCAGGGCTTGAACTCACAACCACAAGATCATGACCTGAGCCAAAATCAGACGCTCAACTGATTGAGATACCCAGTCACCCCTGAATTTTTTTTAATGTTTATTTATTTTTGAGAGTGAGAGAGAGACAGAGTGTGAGCAGGGGAGGGGCAGAGAGAGAGGGAGACACAGAATACAAAGCAAGCTCCAGGTTCTGAACTGTCAGCACAGAGTCCAAGGTGGGGCTCAAACTCACTAACTGTGAGATAATGACCTGAACTGAAGTCAAGGCTTACCCAACTGAGCCACCCAGGCGCCCTGAGCTCTCTTTTTAAACAGACTTAAATATGTGCCTGGGAGTCTCCTGAAATGGGAATGGAGGATCCTTCCTTGTCTCGGCCTTTGGTGGTGTGAGGCCTGTTAGCCTGCTCCCAGATGGTCTTCAATCAGGGTTTCCCCCACCTTCACAACTATTGACATTTCACTCAGATAATTCTTTGTGGCGGGAGACTTTCCTGCATGCTGTAGGATATTTAACAGGCTCTCTGGTCTCTATCCACTAGATACCAGTACTTGGTATCAACACGTCTCCAGAGACAAGGGAAACAAAAGCAAATATGAAGTATTGGGACCTCATCAAAATAAAACTTTCCGCACAGCAAAGGAAACAATCAGCAAAACTAAAAGGCAACTGACAAAATGGGAGAAGATATTTGCAAATGACATATCAGATAAAGGGTTAGTATCCAAAATCTATAAAGAATTTATCAAACTCAACACCCAAAAACCAAATAATACGGTGAAGAAATGGGCAAAAGACATGAATAGACACTTCTCCAAAGAAGACATCCAGACGGCCAACCAACACAGAAATTATGCTCAACATCATTCATCATCAGGGAAATACAAATCAAAACCACGATGAGATACCACCTCACACCTGTCAGAATGGCTAACATTAACAACTCAGGCAACAACAGATGTTGGCGAGGATGCAAAGAAAGAGGATCTCTTTTGCACTGCTGGTGGGAATGCAGACTGTGCAGCTACTCTGGAAACAGTATGGAGGTTCCCTAAGAAATTAAAAATGGAACTACCCTACAACCCAGCAATTGCACTACTAGATACTTATCCAAGCAATACAGGTGTGCTGTTTTGAAGGAGCACATGCTCCCCAATGTTTATGGCAGCACTATCCACAATAACCAAAGTATGGAAAGAGCCCAAATGCCCATCAAAGGATGAATGGATAAAGAAGATGTGGTATATATATACAATAGAGTATTACTCAGCAATCAAAAAGAATGAAATCTTGCCATTTGCAACTATGTGGATGGAACTAGACGATATTATGCTAAGCGAAATTAGTCAGAGAAAGACAAATATCATATGACTTCACTCATATGAGGACTTTAAGATACAAAACGGATGAACATAAGGGAAAGGAAGCAAAAATAATGTGAAAACATGGAGAGGGACAAAACATAAGAAACTCTTAAATATGGAGAACAAACAGAGGGTTACTGGAGGGGTTGTGGGTGGGGGGATGGGCTAAATGAGTAAGGGGTATTAAGGAATCTACTCTTGAAATCATTGTTGCACTATATGTTAACTAACTTGGATGTAAATTTAAAAATATAAGCAATTAAATAAAAATTATAAAAATAAAAAAATTTTAAAGAAATGATCCAAAATGAAACATACAGAGAAAAGTTTTTTTTAATGAAAAGCACATTAGTGTGGTGCGGGATGGCCTCAGGTGGCCTAATATGTGAATAACTGGAGTGAAGGAGAGGAGAGACAGAGGGACATGGGAAAAATATTTTAAGATATAATGGCTGAATAATTTCCAAGCTTGATGAAAATTATAAACCTACAGATACAAGAAGCTCAACAAATCTCACCCACAAGAATCTATATTGAGACACACTGTAATCAAATTGCCCAAAGGAGCACCTGGCTGGCTTAGTCAGTAAAGCACACAACCCTTGTGCTCGGGGTTGTGAGTTTGAGCCCCACAGCCCCACATTGAGTGTGGAGATTACTTAAAAATAAAATCTTTAGGGATGCCTGGGTGGGTGGCTCAGTTGGTTAAGCATCTGACTTCAGCTCAGGTCATGATCTCATAGTTTGTGAGTTCAAGCCTCACGTCCAGCTCCATGCTGGTGGCAAAGAGCCTGCTTGGGATTCTCTCTCTCCCTCTCTCTCTCTGCCCTTTCCCTACACTCTCTCTCTCAAAAATAAATAACCTTTAAAATAGATGATAGATAGATAGATAGATAGATCTTTATAGAAGCTCCTGGGTGGCTCAGTTGGTTAAGTATCTGAATCTTGATCTCAGCTCAGGTCTTGATCTTGCGGTCATGAGCTCAAGCTTTATGTTAGGCTCTGTACAGGGCATGAAGCCTTTTTTACAAAAAAAAAAAAAAAAAAAAAAGGCATAGCCCAAATTCATAGATCCAGAGAACAGATTGGTGTTTGCCAGAGGTGGGGGGTGGGCAAAGCGGGTGAAGGGTGTCAAAAGGTACAAACTTACAGTCATAAAATAAACAAATCCTGAGGATGTAATGTACCATGTGGTGTCTATAGTTAACAATGCTGTAATCTATATTGGGAAGTTGCTAAGAGAGTAGATCTTAAAAGTTCTCATCACAAGAAAAGAAAATTGTGACTGTGTGAAGATGGATGTTAACTAGACTTCTTGGGGTAATCACTTTGCCATATACACAGATATTGAATCATTACATTGTATACTTCAAACTAATATACTGTTATATATTAGTTACATCTCAATTCAAAAAAAAAAAAGTGAAGGCGCAAAAGAGACATTTTCAGATTTACAAAAGATGAACCCAAAAAGACTCACACCAAATGAAAATACGAAATGACATCCTTCAAGCAACAGGAAAATAATCCTAGAAGAAATTTGGATTTACAAAAGGAATGAGGAGCATCAGAAATAGTAGATACAGGGGCGCCTAGGTGGCTCAGTTGGTTAGGTGTCCAACTCTTGATTTCAGCTCAGACCGTGATCTCATGGTTTGTGAGTTTGAGCCCCACATCAGTCTCCATGCTCACAGTGTGGAGCCTGCCTGAGATTCTCTCTCTCTCCCTCCTCCGCTCTCTCTCTGTCTCTCAAAATAAATAAGCTTAGAAATAGGGGCACATGGCTGGCTTGTTGGTAGACCATGTGACTCTTGATCTCTGGGTTGTGAGATCAAGCCCCACGTTGGATATAGAGACTATGTAAAAATTTTAAAAATCTTAAATAAATAGCACACATATGGAGATGTATGTATACATATATATGTATATATGTACAGATGTATGTATATACATACATATGACTTATTTTCTTATTCTTTAAGTACTTTTCAAGGATAATTGATTTTTTCAACAAAAAGAATAGCATATTGTTGGGGGTTGAATATATATAAAAGTTACATACATGACAATGATAACATAAAGGCAAAGAGGGGAGAAATGGAAGTCTACAGTTGTAAGGTTTTTATACTATGTATGACGATGTGGTGTAAAGCCCCTCAAAAGCAGACTGAGATAGGTTAAAAATGAATGCTATAAACACTAAAGCAACCCCCCACACACACACACACATACAAGCAAAGAGTTATAGCTCATAAGACAACAAAGGAGGAAAAAAACATTAAAAAATACCTCCAACAAAAGGCCTAAGAAGGGACTCTGGGTGGCTCAGTCGGTTAAGCATCTGACTTCAGCTTGGGTCATGATCTCATGGTTCATGAGTTCAAGCCCCATGTCAGGCTCTATACTCATGAGTTCGAGCCCCACGTCTGGCTCTGTGCTGACAGCTCAGAACCTGGAGCCTGTTTTGTATTCTGTATCTCCCTCTGTCTCTGCCCCTCCCCTGCTTGCTCTCAGTCTCTGTCTCTTTTGAAAATAAATAAACATTGAAAAAAGTTTTAAGGCAACAAAGGAGGAAAAAGGGAACAAAGAAAAAAAAAACAAGTAGCAAGATGACAAAATCAATTCTAACCATACCGATGATTACATTAACCATCAATAGTCCAGGCTAAATTGGAAAGGAAGAAGTAAAACTGTATTTTCGGAAGACACGATCTTATATATAGGAAATCCTGGGGCTCCTGGGTGGCTCAGTCGGTTAAGCATCCGACTTCAGCTCAGGTCATGATCTCACGGTTCATGGGTTCGAGCCCCACATCAGGCTCTGTGCTGACAGCTAGCTCAGAGCCTGGAGCCTGCTTCGGATTCTGTATCTCCCTCTCTCTCTGACCCTCCCCTGCTCATGCTGCCTCGCTCTCTCTCAGAAATAAATAAAAACATTTTAAAAAGTAAAAAAAAGAAAATCCTAAGGAATCCACAAAAAAATCATTATAACCAATAAATAATTTTGACATGGTTGTAGGATACATAATCAACATACAATATATATAAGTTCATGAAAAGATGTCCAGCATCATTAGTCATTAGGGAAATACAAGTCAAAAACGCAACAGGACACCACTTTACACACACTAGGATGGCTAGAATAAAAAAGACAGACAACGATAAGTAGCAGTGAGGATGTGGAGAGATTGGAACTCTAGTACATTGCTAGTAGGTATGTAAAACGATGGTACAACAGCTTTGGAAAGCAGTTGGCAGTGCCTCAAAAAGTTAGGTATTGGGGCTCCTGGGTGGCTCAGTTGGTCAAGCACTGGACACTTCATCTCGGCTCAGGTCTTGATGTCAGGGTTGTGAGACCAGTCCTCCATGCTGGGTGTGGAGCCTACTTAAAAAAAAAAAAAAAAGTTAAGACTAACCCAGAAATTCTCTAGGTGTATATACCCAAGAAAAATTGAAAACATAAGTTTACACAAAAACCTGTCCATGAGTCTTTACAGCAGCATTATTCATAATGGCCAAAAAAGTGGAAGCAAAACATATGTGCGTTAATGATGAATGGAAAAACTAAATGTGGTCTACTCACAAAATGAAATATTGTTCAGCCACAAAAGGAAATGAGTTACTGATGCATGCTACAATGTGCATGAACCTTGGAAATATTCTAAGTGAAGTCAGTCAGACACAAAAGGCCATATATACTGTATGATTCCATTGAAATGTTCAGAAGAGGAAAATCCATAGAGACAGAAAGTAGAATAAAGGTTGCCAGTGGCCGAGGGGAATGGGGAATGGGTGTGGGATTTCTCTGGCAGATGATTAAGATATTTGGAAATTATATAGTGGGGATGGTTTCACAACTCTATACATATACTAAAAACCACTAGGCTGAACATTTTGAAAGGATGAATTTCGTGGTACCAAATTACATCTCAATTTTCAAAAGTTAATACATCACGAAGAGGGGATTAGATCTGTTATTTAAAGTTGTATGGGGGTCCTGGGTGGCTTAGTCATTTGAGCATCCAATTCTTGGTTTGAGCTCAAGTCATTATCTTACGGTTCATGGGTTTGAGGCCCGCGTTGGGCTCTGAGCTGACAACGTGGAGCCTGCTTGAAATTCTCTCTCTGTTTCTCCCCTCTTTCCCTGTCCCTCTCCTGCTTGTATGTGCGCATGCTCTCTCTGTCTCTAAAAACAAATAAGTGAACTTCAGAGGCACCTGGATGGCTCAGTCGGATGGGTGACCAACTCTTGATTTTAGCTCAGATTAGGATCTTGAAGTTCATGGGTTTGAGTCCCAGGTTGGGTTCTCGGCTGATAGTGGGAGCCTGCTGGGGATTCTCTCTCTCCCCCCTCCCTCTCTCCATCCCTACCACGAGTACTCTTTCTCCCTCTCAAAATAAATAAATAAACTTAAAAAAAAAGTTAACAGAAAAAAAGTTTGGTAAGGACAACCAACAGAAATACTACCAATAAAAATAAAACTAACAGGGGTGCCTGGCTGTCTCATCGGGTAGAGCATTCGACTCTTGATCTCGGGGTTGTGAGAGCCCTACTTTGGGTGCAGAGATTACTTAGATGATAGATAGATAGATGAGAGATAGATAGATAGATAGATAGATAAAAGTTTAAAAATAATAAAACTTGGGGCACCTGGGTAGCTCAAATGTTTAAGCGTCCTACTTTAGCTCAGGTCATTCTCTCATTTCTTGAGTTTGAGCCCCGTGTCAGGCTCTGTGCTGACAGCTCAGAGTCTGGAGCCTGCTTCGGATTTTTTGTGTGTCTCTCTCTGCCCCTCCCCCATTCTTACTTTGTCTCTCCCTCTCTCTCAAAAATAAATAAACATTTAAAAATTTTAATAATAAAACTAACAAAAATAAAGAAAAGAAAGTGTGTATAAGCTAAATTCTTTGTCCTTTATACAGGGAGTCCAGAGAGCTTTAAAAGCTATAAAGGATCATCTTTACAATTCCAGAGAGTCACCAGAAGAATTAAAAACAACTTCTTAAAAGTGGTTCTCTCCAGGGAATGGGAGTGCATAGAGATTTTCACTTCTTCATTTTATACTGCGATAACTGAATTCATCAACAAATGAAAAATAAAGGCAAGTGTAAATTAACTGTCAGAGAAGATATACGAAGCTTTTTTTGGTTCTTTTTTAATTATTGTATGCAGAGCGTCCCTGAATTGTTGCCACAGACAGGTCATGGAAACAGCTCTCTTGCACCTTCTCTGTCTTCCCCAATGCACTTTCATTCATTAGAATTAATTAGACTGGAATTTAAAAAATTCAAGTCTTGGTTTAGCCTCTGAAATCATTCGTCTATTTGGGCAGTCACTCTACCACAAATACAAAACTGTGTCAATACAGTCTTTTACCTAAAAAGCTGCCAAATCTCAGTATGTTCCCCTTCAGGCTCGTAACATTCGAGAAAACAAAGCAAATCATGCAAAAAATAAAAATGACATAGTTTCGGTTCTCGGTGAGAATACAGTTAAGGGGCTTTCGTTGTTGTTTGTTCATGTGGGAAGAATGATTTTTATCCAGCCTTTAAGAAATCAGCATCATCCTTCACTTACTGATAGATTATTCCAACAAAACTGCTTTCCTTTGGCTAAAAAGCAACCAAATATCAAGAAGCAAGTGGCTTGTGGGCTAGCTCTTTGTTGGTACTAAGGCTTTGGAATCTCGCAGCTGAATTGCTGGGAGAGAGGAAAAGAGGTTACCCAGCAACCCACCAAACTAGAGATATGTTTCAGTGTCTCTGCCTCTGATCATTTTCCAGGAGTGCTGTACCAGATTCCAGCGATCTAAAGAGCATTGCATGCCTGAAATGAAGAAAGCCCTCATCAACTGGCATAAATCTGAGGTATGCAGTGATCAGTGGAGACATTATTCACAGCTGTAAGGTCAGATTCCCTTCAGTACTTTGTAGATTGCTTTTACAAGCTGAGCTACTTAGGGCCTCAGAAAGCAGGTCTTAAAGTGTTACTGAGTAACTGCCAAAATGATCTATTACTCAAGAAGTGATTGGAACAAAGTCCAGAGGTACTGAAATATTTATGGAATTTTACCTACTATATTGTCTTGAAGGGCCAGCGATAAATTAATATATGTGTCCACACCACATAATACCACAGTGGGATCTTTTAAAGAGCCAAAGTTGAATTGCTTTCAGATACAGTTTGGTTTGCTAATAATGTCTTGCCGTTTTTAAATGCCTTCAGTTTCTAACTGGCCTTGGCACGCTAAAACTCATGCCCACTGAGTTCGCTGATACCGTCAACCTGGTTTGACCTCTTGCCTTCCTGGACCCAGATCCCCTAGACTGAATGCCCCAGTTGGTGGATGGAGGGTTGGAACAGCGATAAGAACATGAAAGAGGGGTGGGCAGATGGGCAAAAGGAAGCAGGGTGGATGGATTGATGAGTGCATAATAGGAGCCTTGGTAACCTCTGGAGTATACAGTGCCCTGTAAAGTCGCTGAGAGATCTTGAGCAGTTGGATGGAGATCTGGGGAGGGGAGTAAGCTGGAAAAGTGGGTGGTAGAATGACTGTGGCACACCTCTCCTCAGCTTTCACCCTTGAGCAGATGCACTGAGTATTCATAGCCTCCTTGGCTGTTCTCTTTGGAACCCGAAAGGAAGCCGGAAGCAGAGAAAGGAAGGTGGTGTGATTTCAGTGCCCTCTGGTGGCCAAGAGGGGACTTGACATTTGGTATTCTTAGGTACAAATATTTTCACTGTCTAGACTCGCCCCGCCCCACCCCCATAGAATGTAAACTCCCGCAAGGACAGGGATTTTTGTCTGTTTACTCATTGTTGTATATATACTGTCTTGAATAGTGCCTGGTACATATTAGGTGTTCAATACATATTTATTGAACTAGTGACTGACAGATTTCAAACGCTGCTCCACCACTTTATTGATGTCTGACTTAACTTCATAAATCTTCAGCTTCCTCATGGGTAAAATAGAGCGCCCACCCCTCACGAGCACTGAGGGAAAGAGACCTACCTACCTGGGCTGAGCAAGGGCTCTCAGTCGATGGGTGTTCCCTGCTCACCCACCAGCCAGCATTGATAACACATTATATGCTGACTCCAGCCCTCAATTTGATGGGCACACTCGCCACAATGAGCATGGGCCTTACAGGGCATGGGCAGCTTGGGGAAATCATCCAAACCCAATGCCAGGCTGGCCAGGCAAGAAGGAAGTGTACCTGGCAGACAGGGTGATATCAGGTGAGGTGTGAGATTTCTCTTCTTCCAATACTGCCCCCACCACCTCCCCTGCCCTCCCCACTCCCACAGCCACACCCAACTCTTCCTACTGCCATGAACCTATGGGGTGCCATCTGTCCTCTGAGCCTTTGCACATGCTGTTTCCTCTGACTGCATTCCCTTCCCTCCAACCGTATTGCTGCAACCCACATTCAAGACTCTGAGGGGCTGCATCAGCCTCCTCCTGGGCTCCCTGCAGCCAGTGGCCCCCTCAAACGCATCTTTGTGCAGTAGACTCGGTCTCAACTGCAAATATGCTTATCTCACTTTCCAGCTTCAGTCTGATTGTTCTTGGGACCAAGTCCAAGTCCTCTGACCTACCATCTTGTGGTCTGGACCCAGCCCAGATCCTAGCCATCTTGACTCTCTTGATCCCATCTTCAAATCTTCCACCAAACAATCCAAGCCATTTCCTACCTCTGAGCTTTGCCCTTGAAGTCCCCTCTGCCTGGAAATCCACTCCCTTGCAAGGAAGGCATGTGTTGTTTTTGCCTGCTCAGGATTCATTTCCTTTTCCTCTGGTAATGGAATCCCCTCCCAGCTCTTGGACCTGGAGGTGCCTGTAAGGCTGACCCATTTCGGGCTTCAAGGGTGAGCCTGAGACTCAGCCTGGTAGATTTCTTTTTTTCTGTCTTAATTGGGATGTGGTGGGTGCAGCACGCATTCCCCAGTTGGCCGCAGCCCACTGCGCTTTGTCTTATTCCAGCTTCTCCCATGTATATTATCAGCTTAGGTCCTGGAGGCTTTGAGTTTGAGATTCCTGGTACACTTCTCCCTTCTGCCTCTGTCAAGCTCTGATAACCTCCTGGATCCCAAGTGTTTTGCCTTCCCAATCCCAGCGCATCCAGGAATCCTGACTTCCTTATTTTGACACTCAACAGTGCCCCTGATTCTATCCATGCCCCTTCAGGTCTGGGGAGCTGAGGCTCAGAGATCTAAGTTTCCTAGAGCCAGGAAGTCTGCCTAGCTGAGCATGACTGTTTTCCCTGGAGAAAAGACGGGAGGACCCAGGGGTGGAAGTGCGTATTAAAGAGAACGGGTGCAGCCCCGGGTGGCACCACTGGGTTGTCCTGTGAGAATGGTCCCTTCAGATCAGGGCATCACCAAAGGAGCGGCTCACCACTTCTGCCCGGCATCTTTGCTAGATTAATATCCACTGTGTGCTCTCAGCCTGGCCACAGCAGGCACTCAGTGCATAATTGGTGTGTGGATGATGGTGTTGGCTTCTCTGGGACTTTCACATGGGAGATGAGCTCATTGTTTTTCTGATCTGCTGCCTTCCCAGCAGGGGGTCTCCAGCACTGAGGAAGGGGGAAAGGGGTAGGTTACCTCCTTCAAGGCAGACTGGGACCCCCAGACTTCCTCTGGGAAAGGAGCTTTGCGGATGAGCTGCTTTTCTCTCCTGCTGGCAAAGGGCAGAGCAGGCAGCAGGTTCTCGGAGGGGAGAGGTAGCTCCAGATTAGAGCTTTTCTGGGAAAGTCACCTCAGGGGCCACTTTGCCCTAGAGAGGCCTCATGTCTTTTCTTCCCAGAGCCATGCCAGAAGGGTTAGAGAGAAGTGGGCCCCAAGCTTGAAGTGAGGGTAGAGTGGCCAAACAAGTGAGTCATACCTCAGGTGTGTGAGTGTGTTTGGGTAGCTGGATTTAGATTCTCTGCTTAGACCTCTGAGTCTTGACTTAGCAGGAAAAGAAGTTGATGTCTGAACATGGACCTCTACATGCCCCATCCCCTACTCCCTCAAACTCTGCTCTGGCCCCAGCTGCGCCATGCCCACCTTCCTTTCCCGGCTAATGACAGCGCTAGGGGACCAAGACCTAAAGGGCCCTCGGCACCAAATGGCGATACATGGTGGACTCTTTTGGAAACCCCCAAAGCAACAGTCAAGTTCTCACCTCCTCCAAGGAGGTGGTAACAGTAGCCAATGGTGAGAGGGAACATACTCAATAACCAGTACAACATGGGCATCGATCAGGTAGAATGTTCTATCTGAATATCAGAACTGGTGCTATACATCCTCAAGTATAAAATGCCATTGACTATAAAATACATGTGCTATTACTGGAAAAGAGACTTGTCAATTAAACTATGACCAATGCTTCCTTTATCACTTACAAGTTCTTTCTGGTATTTGTTAAAAGAGCTATCTTGGCCAACATAGATTGTCATCATGTTTTATCTACAAGCTTCATGCTAGGGCCGTGATGGCCAATGTGATTACTGATGCCCAGCTGACAGTGACCACTAGACACCATCGCTTAAAGACGCACTTTGACGTCGGAGAAGAAGTGTGTGAAAAAAGGCATATCTTAGAATCGATTAACTATAAACTACTATGGTAATTTCTAAAAGTCCCTGAACACTTATTATGTGTTAATTATCACCCAAAGAAAGCCATAAGGTTGATCATTTATCAGACCCATTTTACAGAGGAGCAGAGGCAAAAATCAGCCCCTCCACCCCACACAGGCAGAGCCAGACTTCGGCCCGGGCTAACGCTGGGAGGGTCCTGTACTGCAGACTCGAGGGGCCCAAGACACCGCGGTATTTCACTGCCAGGGGCGCCCTCTTTTGCTTTAGGGCCGGTAGGCGCGGCACACTGGAGTGGTCCCTTCGGCAAACAGCTTGAGGGAGAAATCGAGGGCCGGGGCGGCCTGGGTCAGCATCCCCAGAGAGATGATGTCAATGTGGGGCCCGCAGAACTGAGGCAGGTTGGCCAGGGTGATGCCCCCGCTGGCCTCCACGCCCACACTCGGGAACCGGGCCTTCAGCGCAGCGGCCGAGGTGTGCAGCTCCTGCGAGAC